>NW_019154117.1:2282445-2321392 GCF_002288905.1 Enhydra lutris kenyoni | reverse complement strand
CATGTATGTGTGCATGTACATGGTATGTAGTGTGCACACACGCACACGTGTGGTGTGTCATGTAGTATATGCATGTAGCACACACATGTGGTATGTAGTATGTATGTGGTATGTAGTGTGTGTAGTGTGTTGGGTGTGTGGTATGTAGTGTGTGTGTGATGTGTATATAGTGTGTGTGTGCATGTGTGCAGTGTGTAGTGTGTCAGGTGTGGTGGTATATAGTGTGCATATATGTGTGCATGTATGTGCTATGCAGTGTATTGTGTGGCATGTGGTGTGTGTGGTGTGTGATATGTAGTGTGTGTGTGTAGTGTGTGTGTATATGGTGTGTGCGTGTGGTGGGTGTACTGTGGGAATGGCTCACATGACCGTGGAGGAGGTTGGGAAGTCCCCTGACCTGCAGTGGGCATGCTGGAGACCCGGGAGCTGGGGCTGTGGGTCTGAGCCTGGAACTCCAAGAGCCAGAGCCCAGAGATGCACATGCTGGTCCGGTGGCAGGAGAAGACTGTCCCCGCTCAGCAGCCAACACAGGGGATTTACTCCCCTTTCTGCCCTACCCGGGCCCCCATGGAGGCTTTACTCAGTGTTCAGATTCACGTGTGAATTGCCCAGAATTCTGTTTAACCATGTAAGGGGCTCCTGAGATCCAGGCCAGTTGACACATAAGATTAGCCATCACACCCCAACAGTGAGACAGAGCCACTAGCCTGGAAGCCAGAGCTTGTCCTTGTCGGCGGCTCCTGCAGTCCCCCTGTCCTGGTCTAGAACTGGTATAAGGGATCCTCAGCCCACGGGAGGGCAGGGGGAGCACCACATAGGGGTAGGAGGAGAACCACATGGGGGCAGGAGGAGCACCATGTGGAGAAGCACCACAAGGAGGAGGAGCACCAGGTGGGGGGAGGAGGAGAACCATGAAGAGGGGGAGCACCATGAGGAGGAGCACCAGGTGGGGGGAGGAGGAGAACCACGAGGAGGAGGAGCACCATCTGGAGGAGGATCACCATGTTGACTGGCACCTGGAGTAGAGACAGGCTGAGGAGGACAGTCCCAGCTCCCTGTACCTTCAGATCAAATTCAAACTTCTTCCTGGGGCTCCCCCCACTCAGCAGCTCCACTGGCCACCCCTTAACTTTTCATTTGTCAGTGGACAAACAAATTTGGTTTCTGTATCTTGGATTATGAATAATGCGGCAATGAACATGGGAATGCAATTAACTCTTCTAGATCCTATTTTCATTTCCTGTGGATATGTATGCAGAATGGCATTGCTGGATCCTATCCTAGTTCTATTTTTCACTTTTTGCGAAGCCTCCATACTGTTTTCCAGAGTGGCTGGACCAGTTTGCATTCCCTCCAACAGCATATGAGGATTCCCCTTTCTCCGCATCCTCACCAACACCTGTTGTTTCTTGTCTTTTTAATGATGGCTGTTCTGACAGGTGTGATATCTCGCTGTGGCTTTGATTTGCATTTCTGTGAAGCTGAGTGATGGTGAACATCATTTCATGTTGTCTGTTGACCATCTGTACATATTCTGTGGAAAAAATGACTATTCAGTACCTGTTTTAAATGGGAGATTATATATATATGTAGATTATATTATATATGTATTATATATGTATATACACACACATATAGCAAAAAATATATATTTTGGCATTGAGTTTTATGAATTTTTAAAATATTTCAGATATTAACCCTTTGTTGGTTATATGATTTGCAAATATCTTCTCCCATTCAGTGAGTTGCCTTTTCATTTTGTTGAGAGTTTCCTTTGCTGTGCAGAGCCTTTAAGTTTTGCTTATTTTTATGTTCCTTTTGTATTTGGTGTCAAATCCAAAAAGTCATTGTCAAGAAGTTTACCCCCTATATTTTCTTCTAGGACTTTTTATGGTGTTAGGTCTTATGTTCAAATATTTAATCCACTTTACTGGATTTTTTTAACATATGATATAAATAGGGGTCTCATTCATTTGCATGTGGCTGTCCAGGTTCCCGAATACTATTTGCTGAAGAGACTGTCTTCCCCTCCTGTATATTTTGTCTCCTGTGTCGTAGATTATTTGGCCGTATAGCATGGATATGTTTCTGGGCTCTCGATTCTGTTCCATTGGTCTGTGTTTGTTTTTACGCCAATACTAAACTGTCTCGATGACTTCAGCTTTGTGGTACGGTTTGGAATCAGGCGGTGTGATGCTTTGTTGTTCTTTCTCAAGATGGCTTTGGCTATTTGGGGGCTTTTGTGCTTCCAGACCATTCGTAGGCATTTCAGCCCTTATCCTGTGAGAAATAGTCATCCTTAAAGCAAGGATTGTTTTAAGCAACTCAGATTTTCAGGAAAAATCACTCTGACTTCAAGGTGGAGAAGAGCCCGGTGGGGCTTCGGAAGGGGAGTTGGGACACTGCGGTACGTTTCTGCATGAGAGGTGAGCCTGGTTTGTGCTGGCGTCAGAGCGCGTGGGGGAGAGGTGGCTGCCCTGAGCTGCTCCATATACACGGAGTCTGCACCCTGTTAGACCAATCACCACGTTCATGTACGTCTGTCTCTCAGGGGAGTATTGTTTTCACAGACTGCATGCGTTTCTTATTGATGTGTTCATAAATAGAGTTTCTTCTCGGAATTCTGAGCGCTGCACACAGTGCCCTAGAAGGGAGGTATTTATTAACTTGCTCCTGGCAAGGGTATCAGCCGCTCTCTCCTGCCCAAGAATTCCCCTGAAACATGCAGGACCGAGAGCCCGAGCCCTGCGGCTCTGTTCCGTAGCTCTGGAATCAGCCCGAGGAGCTTTTCAAACAGGCCCCTCTGGACACAACCCCCAGCATTTCTGATTCAGCAAGTGTAGGGGAGAGCCTGAGCTTTCTCCTCTGTCGAGTCCCAGGGGCCACGGTGGGAGAAGCATGAGTCAGAGGACGTGGACCAAGAGGTGGACTTGTGGGTGTGGCGCAAAGCACGGCCCACGCTGGTGCTGTGAGTCGGGCGCGTGTCTCAGGGGGCCGTGCCCTGCTCTCCTCACCTGGGTCTCAATGAGGAGCAGAATGAAGAATGTCCATGAAGCACCAGGACAGGCACACAGTGAATGTAGATACGTTTCTGTGAGCAAGGAAATGCATCTTCCATTCCTGGAATGCACCACAATTCCCAGGGCGGAGTGGGACAGATAGCACTTCTAGTTCATTCCTGGAAAACGCCGGTCAGATTCATAGCGGAGCTCTCCCGTCAATACCTGGGAGGGACCCCCAGCTCTGCTCCTCCTCCACCTCCTCAGTTTTGGCAAATTCCTGGAGGGACTGTGCACTAGGTAGTTGTCTCCCTCTCCCTGCCCTGCTGCTCCCCACGGCCTTGGCACCGTGCCTGTCCCCAGCCAGGGCGGCGTGCTGGGGACCAGCAGTTATAGGGGGCAGAGTGCCGACAAGCCCATGTCCGTCACTGACTGCTCTGGGAGTTTCCCCAGGTTGCACAAGGCATGGGATTTCCGAGACAGATGGAAGATCCATGTCTGCTGGCAGCTGGTGACCTCAGAGACAGTCATGATGTGTCAGGAGAAGGTGTGGGGAGGAGACAACCCGTGGGAGACCCCGCCATCCGAGTGTTGGGTCCCCCCAGAGTCCTTAGCAATAAACAATGCGTAGCTCATCCACACGTTCCCCTTCTGAAATGTCCACGGATAAAGGTACGAGTGCTCTTTACCTGGAGCTTGCACATGGGAGTCCAGTAGTTTCCCAGAGTAACCCAAGGGATTGGAAGGCAGAGAAAATGGAAGCAGAAGGCAAGTCTGCTTCTACCCGATCCACACATTGGTCAACCTGCAGGAGCGGGTTAAGTCTGAGGAGGCAAGACACAGTCAGTCCAGGCCCCCAAAGAACGCTGAAACCCAGGCTGGAGGCCACGGGAGAGAGAGCGGGTTCAATAATCAGGAGGTCTTCTTGACCCTGAGCTTGAGCCTGGGGTAGGGCAAACATGCACCATGACCCCGTCCTCTCTTTGGGTGACGTCCAAACATCACAGATCCTCTCTGGAGTGACCCTCAGCACACAATGGCCAACATTTGCTGAGTTCACACGGCAGCAGCATCTTTAAAGCGTGGCAGGGGTCTGACCTGGAGGAGTTGTGAGTCTTGCGTTTGGGGGTGTGCTGAGGCTGGTCCAGCAACAATTCACCTCAACCCCAGAAGAGAAGCCCCTGGGAATTCACATGTTGTTTGTTCATGTCTCCGTGTCCTGAGCCGGTCTGGGGGATGTCCCAGCCCAGGAAATGAATATGTTTTGTGCACAGATAAATGGGGTTCGTGGTCACTGATGGACCCACAGACTGGAGCTTCTGGGTGAGGGGACTGACCCAGGATTTCCCTGGGAGCACAGGGCTGCAGCATGAGCACCCATGGGGCTGCAGGTGGCCACAGGGCATCCTGGACGTTGATGCCCAGCCAGCGGACAGTCCCTCTTCTGGTCATCTCTGGCTACGGTTCATTTGTGTCCCAACGGGCCATTCAGCTAGCACACAGTCACTGAACAGCCACTCTGAGCCAGAAGTGTGTAAGTGCACAGAACATCTCTGTGGGCAAAAAAGCAAAGATGCCTACCCGCTCACGGGGACATGGGTAGTTACGATAAACGCAAGGATACAGATCACCGTCACGTGCCATCAGGTTGTTTGGACGCAAGGATACAGATCACTGTCACATGCCATCAGGTTGTTCGGACGCCAAGGCAGGAAAGAGGGGGGCGGGACTCTCTGGGTAGAACGTGCTGGGCAGGACACACCACCAGGGGGCAGCCTCCTCCCGGCTAGACCATGCTCCTCCTCTGGGTGCTGGTTCCTAGTGCTGGGCTGGGGCATTTTGCCAAGGCTGGAGCCCAAGCTTGGTGTCTGTCCTGATATGTGTGTGGGGACACCAGAGGGCCCTAGAAAGGGGAGTAGTAAGTGCAGACTCCTGCTTGACCACCTGCCCCAGCCCTCAACAAGCAGCTCCCCAGCCTGGGATCCTGGATCCGAGGGTGACCCTGGGTGGGGCAGGCAAACCCACCTTCAAAGCCTAGCCTGTCCTTGGAGAGTGGGAGCCAGAAATAAGCAACCGTTCTCTTACAAGTGTTTAAAACCATATCATCAGCTGCTCATTTAAACTCTCCAAAGCATATTTAAACACATTTGGATACAGTTGAAGATCTGGAATCAAACTTTAATAAAAGTAAAGTAACTTTGAAGTGAAGTAAAAGTCGGAACAATCAGGAGGATCTTGTTGAGAAAAGTAGGTCCCCTGGCTGGGATGATGCTGGACATTTTGCCACCAAGAACATTTCAAAGGAGGCAATTAGCAATGAGTTCCATTGATGGGCATTTAAATAAGACACAGGCAAAGTTAATTGTTCCCATTCAAACAATGTCATTTCTCGTGCATGCCTGGCAAATGCCTTCCCTCAAAATCTTCTTTTTCTAGTGGTGGTTACCTTTGCTCTGCATGGCCCGGCCACCTCAACAGGACAGAGTTGCTTCTCCGTCCTATCAATCCTCAAAGGGTGTTGATTGTTAACTTCCTGGAGTCGGCTTTCTGTGCAAGCCTATTTTCTTTAGCACACAAAGCAGTGCTAATTTTAAACGTTTGCTAGTTGTTTCTCTAAGGAGAAACATACTAGAAAGAAAATGAAAGTTTCATGGAGTGAGATCACAGCAGCAACTGGGGGCTCGCGCAGCAGAAGTGTTACCTTATCCAGAACAGTCCCCGGATGTCCCGCTGCGCAGAGGTGTCTGCACAAGTTTGGTGTGCTCTGGGGAGAGGGGGGTTTCTGAGGAATCAGCACAATGCGAACTTGCTGTTGTCTCATAAACCCAGTGGGAAGTTATGTGCGCGCGCACATACGTATTTAAACACACACATATTTAAATCCGTGCATTAATGGGTCACATCATAATGCTGCTTTTCAAACTTTCCCTTTTTGTTCTTTGCTTGTCGTTTCTGCTCATCCCTTCTGAGACCCATCCCTGCGTCCTGCACGGGTGTGGCAACTGCGTGTGGCTGGCGGCTCTCAGCGCGTGCATGCTGGTGCTCGGGGGGTGCTCCTGGTGCGGGGGCTCACCCGTATGCTGGGACACAGAGGACAGGGCCATGCTACATTGTTCTGAAAGCAGAATAGTAAAATTCTCTGTTCTTCTTAGTCTTCTGTGAACCTGAATTTATTGGGTTATCCCCCTTAAAAAGCATTTAATTGAGCTCCACCTTTGGTCACTGTGAATAATGCTTCAGTAAGTACTGGTGTCCTTGCATTTTAAAAAACACTATATATTTTTTAAAAGCAGTTTTAAGTTTACAGCAAAACGAAGGAGAAGGTAGAGGGATTTCCCACTTACCTCCTGCCCACCCACAGCACCCACCACCAACATCCTCGCCAGATGGTGCATTTGTCACACTGAATGGATCTGCGTGGAGGCGTTGTCATCTCCCAGGTACATGGCTCACATCAGGGTCATGCTTGCTGGTGTGCGTTCTTTGGGTTGGGACACACGTACAGTAACAAGTACCTGGCCCTACAGCGTCATAGAGCATAGATTCAGTGCCCCACCTGCTCATCCCTCCCTCTCCCCAGCTCCTGGCCACCGCCGATCTGTCTGCTGGTTCCAGGGTTTTGCCTTTTCCCGAATGTCAGAGCACTGAAATCATAGACGTCCTTGTGTTTTTATTTCTGTGGGATAAATGAAAGAGGGATGTAGATGTTTCAGTTTTCAATTTTCAGTTGCTCTTTGCTCATCTTTATCCGCTATAGATGCTGGAAAGGTAAAAACCTACCCAGGAAAGCTTTGCGGCTGGAATGGCCAATAGACTGAGTCAACGGAGGGGAAGGGGCCTTTGCTGAGGCTCTTCTGATACTACCTTCTTCCTGCCTGAAATGGCAGTTGGTGCTGAGCCTGGCACAGAGTCAGGAGAAAGGGAGCCGGCTCTGTAAGTCAGCTGTTAGCTCAGCGAGTGTTAGTTGGGCACCTACTGTGTTCTGTAGGAGGCCTGAAGGACATAGAGACACAGACACAGATGGAGATGCTTGAGAATGAAGGGACGTGTGTGAATGGTTTGGAGGACGGTACCAGGTGCCATGAGGCTGTGATACAGCAGAGTGACTGTGGTCTTCATCCAGCGGTGCTCCCACAGACCTACCGAGGACCTGGAATGGGAAGGGGGGAGCTTTCCAGGCACAAAGAGCACTGTGGGAGGGGGGCAGGAGCTGGGCCTGTTTCTGGCAACAGAGAGAAGCCAGCATGGCTGATGGCCAGTGCTGGAGACACGGGAGGGGCTGGGTCAGATGCGGCCTTGCTGCTCCTTCAAGGCTTTTGAACTTGGGGGTGAGGAATGGATGTTCGAGTTGATATTTTCCTGATGTAGCTTTCCCCGTCTTTAAGTTTATTATAAAACAATGCAGTGATGACGATCACTTCACCTACTTTTTTCCAAATTTGCTTGATAAGCGTTTTAGAATAAACTCTGGAAATGACTCAAAACGGATGCCTATTAAAGTTTCGCCATGTGTTCCCAAGCTCCCACCTCCAGCTGCAGTGGGGCAGATACTCCCCCAGGGGCGGGGCATTGCCTGGACCCCGTCAACCCCACGCAGCTGGTCTCTCAAGCACCCCCAGTCCAATGGGTGGCAAATAAGTTTTCATGATTTCTTGCACTCCTTTTACTGGGTGTGTGGCTCAATCTCTGTGATGCTACAACATCACAAAACCTCTTTTTCTCTTTAGAAGTTTATACTTTCCTAAAATGAGCAGTGGGATGGAATAATAGGGATAGAGAACGGATTTAGGCTTTCTGTCTTTTAAAAACACTGCTTCCTCTGGTCACTGCATGAATCGCTCCTCTCTGCAGATGCAGGATCCCCTTGGAGTGCTCTAGTCCTGTGTTCAATGGGGACCTGGTGATGACACTGAAGAGGGCCAGTCGGGAAGGTGTCTTTAGACATGAGCCATGTGGCTGTTGGTCTCCTCGTAGGGGTACAGTGAGGAGCAGAGGACGTGGGAGAGACCCTGGCATGACACTCTCACTTTAAGAATATTTCCACCAAAAGCTGCTGTTTCTTTCCTATTATTTGTTCTCAAGATATTTCTATGGGATCTATAAGCCAATGAGCCAGTAGGCCTCAATACACATTGTATTGTAGCACTGTGTTTTGAAAAGACAGTTGCATCATCAGCACAAGCAAGATGAAATAACAGGTGTGGGAAAATACGATGACTCCTTATAAATTCCGTGCATCTTCGCATGGTGTGGGGGAAGGTGAAGGCAGAACCGCATTGTCCACCGTACTGTGGGCGCTTCCTCGGTGCCGGGCACTGTGGGGTTGGCACCCAAGCACAGGTTCCCTCCCTGCAGGAATTCCCTATCACCCCCTGAGGTGGACCACACACTTTACCCTGTGGAAACTGGTCATAAACCTGGAAACTGGGAAACACTAATACTAATGCCCGGACAAGCCAGAGCTCTGATGCCTTGTGTATTCCTGATTCCCTGTCCGGTTGCTCACAGCCACCCGAAGTACCAAGTGGTCAGTACAAACCCAAACCTTCGGGGTATACATATACCAACAAACAGCAGCAGGAGAGATAAGCACGGTTTTTGAGAAAAATTCATTCCTTTTTCTCAAGAAGAGTGCTTCTGTTCTTTTGAGGGTTTCCAGAAAAACCATTGCCCCCGAAACAGTGTTCTTCAAATATTGAAATGAACGCTGACTGGATTGCATGGGATTTCCATGTAGGAGGAACTTGGGACCCATAAAGAATGTTTGTGCGTGGCGAGTCCCACAGGCTCATGACCAAGGGCTCAGGAAACACTTCACTCTCCATGCTCTGAGCACCGAGAGGTGTGCATAGGAGGACCACAGTAGCAGTGAGCTACTCACTGCACTGATTTCTCCTGGGCCTGTCAGGTTGCACGTGGACCCAGGGAACTGATGAGGTTATAGATGGATGAGTCTGGAAACATCTTCCGTGAAGCAGTTTCCTTTGGTTCCTTTGTTTTCATTGTGCCTTTAAAGTGAATGAGGAAGTAGTCTGGCCACTGTGTTAGCCACACAAGGACCGAATATTCTTTTGTGGGGACCACGAGCGAGGCAATTACATTTCCAAATACTTACTGTGTCTTCACAGAAGCTACTTGTTCATTGGTTATCTTGGAAATACTTCTAATGCCTAGGGATAATAAGCTATCTCACCATGTGCTCCAGAAACTTAACTTTGCTGAAAATATGGGTTTTCAAAGACAGAAATACAGCGTACAAATTTTAAAAAATCATTTCTGGCTGGCTCCCAATGCCCATTCACTGAAAAGGAGAGTTCCGATTCTCTTGGTTCCATTTCATGGATATGGCAGCAAGTTAACCATGCAGATCAATCCGAAGTAGTAGCTTTGCTTCGTTTCAGTTGTAGCAGAGAGGAGAATGTAAATCAGAATTCTCCTGAGAAGCAGAACTGATAGGGTATATATAAATATTCCTTCCTTCTTTCTTTCCTCCCTTCCTTCCTTCATTAATTGTTTATGAAGAATTGACTTGTGTGATTATGGAAACTAAGTCAAAATCTACAGTAGAGGCCCAGCAGGCTGGACACCCAGGGAAGCCAATGATATAGATAAAAATCTAAAGGCTATCTGTCTGCTGGAGAATTCCAACTTACTCAGGGGAATTTTTTGTTCTATTCATGCCCTCAACTGATTGGATGAGGCTCACCCACACTCAGGAGGGCAGAGTTAATGTCATCCAAAAGCACCAGCCCAGAAACACCTAGAATAATGATTAGCTAAGTATCTGGGCACCCCATGGCCTGGTCAGATTGACACATAAAATTAAACATCATGGAAAGGATGCCATGTAAACCTGGAAATGGGGGAGCAAAGGAAGATAGAATAAGTCTGAAGAAGGCTCCATGTCTTTCTTGCATGAAACCCTCATGCTGTCAGAACCTCACACATGAGGAGGGCTGGCCAGTTGGGGGCAGTTCAGTTTGGGGCATTAAAGGAAATCTCTCAGGTGGATTGGAGAGCACAGGAGGTCAACCTTCTCCAGTTAATTGCAATCACTCAATTTTTTATTCTAGATTAAAGCATCACTTTGGTTTGTCTTACTAATTCTGGAGAAAAAGAAATCAATAACTTTGGATTCCTTTTTCACTAATTTGCTTTTCTCATTATTGTGTTAATATAGAAGTGATGGGAGTTTTTAGGAAAATATTCCATATAGCAAGTCCTGTAAAGACATTAGTGATTATTACTAAACACCCTGAAGCCTGCATACCCCAGTGGGTGCCTTTCCTTCACATGGGTTCTCCAAGGGACACAGCACTTTCGCCAGAGCTGCTGGCAAGGCTCCCAGAGTACCTGGACCCTTTCAGGAATTCCTTTCAGAATGTTCACGGATGGTCTGAGTGCTTCACTGTTCCCCTTCATCCTATAATATGAGTTTGAAGTTAGAAATAGTCGAGTCTTGGGTGCTTGATGGCTCAGTCAGTTAAGCATCTGCCTTTGGCTCAGGTCATGATCTCAGGGTCCTGGGATTAGTCCCACGGTCCTGGGATACTTCTCCCTCTGTCTGCTGCTCCCCCTGCTTGTGCTTTCTTTTTCTGTCAAGTAAATAAATAATCTTAAAAAAAAAAACAGTCAAGACTTCATAATTCCAAGCCTTATTAAGAAGGATAGTCCTGAAGCTGGGTAAACAAGTTGAAGTAAAACAAATAGACTAATGTTTCATCCTTGGCCTATAAACTGGTCACAGAGTTAGACCCACTCATATAAGTTACACTCTGCTTTGAGGGGGGAGGAGCTCTGGAGGGTACTCAGCAGCTTCCATTTTATTGTGAGAACCTGGCAGAACATTTAAGGTCTCTGCTTCATCTAATGCGTCTGATGTCCAGTTTGAAAAATAGTCCTACCTGCTGAGTTCCAGGAGAGTGGTCATAGTGTTTAGCAGTGGGCACTTGTAACATCTCTGGGTGAAGATGAAAAACCAAGGCCAGTTGTAGCTTGAGTCCTATGTGTGAGCCTTAAGTTCCTTGCAATTCTGTTCCTGGTGAGTCTATCCTTGGCTCCTAGAAGGGAGGGCTGGTCTGTGGGGAGACCTTGGTAGCCACCTGCAGATGAGGGGGGCAGGTGGGTCTCTAAATGTCCCAACCCACCTTCAACCCAAACAGCTTTTCTTTCATTTGTTTGATGTGTTTTGTATCAGAGGTCCATATACAACTTTATTTGGGAAGAAAAAGCATATGCCAAGTAAGAAGCAAAAATCATAATTAAAATGAAAACATAAAGCTTTGAAACCACTTGTGTAGTAGAAAAAGCTTGTATTTTGAATCTGACACCTGGGGCTGACTGATAAATTTTGAGATTTTGATCGAGAATAATAATGCTGATCCTGTTTCCATAAAAATGGGCACATAGCATATAATTGCTATGAAAAGGAAAAATTGATGTGCATAAAATTCTTAGCATTATATGTGGTAGGAAAAGGTTGTACTAGTTAGGGCTCAGGCACAACTGCTATAAAAATGAGACCCCAAAATGCAGTGCTTCACAAACCACAGAATGGTGTTTCTCTCAGAGGGCAGAGCCCCCAGATGGGAAGGTTCCCAGTGGGTGTCCTTCCCCTGAGGCCCTCCTGCTGTGGTCGGAGGCGGAGGCAGGAGGGGAGCAGGCATGGAGCAGCTTCCTTTGTGGAGGACGTGTTGTGGGAGATTTGCCCCCTAACACTTCTGCTGCAACTCTGTCCCAGGACCACGCTCAGCTGCAAGGGAGGCAAATCCAGTCCCTGCTGAGACTGGGCCCACAGAGCTCTGTGCTGGGAGGAGGGCTCTCCTACCAAGGGGAGGAAGCAGGAAAAGGTACAATCTCTGTATTTAGCAGCTGCTCTTCCCCGCCCCGCAGAAGTATTCCAACATGGACATCTCTGAGTCCTTTTTAATATTTGATGGGAAAAGTGAAAACCAGACTACAAAATACCAAAGTGTTTTTTTCCCAAACCAGCAGTAACCAATGACGAATGTACAGACTCCACTATCTTCATGGGGGAGGAACGTAAGAAACTCTAACTCAGGAAGAAGGCTGACAATGAAATGCAGAAGTCACTGAGATCCCTAAAGAGGCACTTTGAGAAGGAATGTCTCCAAATTGCCAATAAATATATAAAATTGCTCAGTTTTGTTAGTCAGAGGGAAGTGAAATGGCGATACCGTGGCTCACCTGCCACAGCGTCTCCACTGAATGTCGCAGACAACTCGAAATGGGAGCACTTGGAGCCGGCAGGTACATGGGCTCGTTCAAGGGCTCTGCAGGGCCGCTCAGTGGACTCTCTGGAGGGGGCACATTCGGAACTTACGACCCAGTTACTTGACTCCTCGATAAACGTGTGTGTGCATGTGTTTGCTGAGAGGCATGCACAAAATGGTTCAAAGCAGCACTGTTCGTAACAGCCAGACTGGGAGCACCGAAAAGCCCACTGACAGTAGGATTTACCCATTTCATACTGTGGAGTGACATCGGCAGTGAAAGGAGAATGGGGGAGTCTTCCAGACTATTCTGAGTGGAAGAAATACAAAAGAGAGCAAACTATATGATTCTGTCTATGGAGTTTAAAACGTCAAGACTGACTGGTGGGATTGGAAGGCAGGACAGCCGCCCCCCACCCAGGAGGGTGTGAGTGGGGAGGGGCAGAAAGGTGCTCTGGGATCCTGGCCGCATGGCTGTGCTTCATTCGGACATCCGTGGAGCTGCACACTTGAGACTCCTGGACTGTTTGGATGTATGCTGTGCTGGAGTGAAATGCATATTTTGGAAAGCTAATGAAATACATGGTGTCCATGAAAAGTGCTACGTGAAGCAACAGTAGGAGGGGAAGTCGTCTTGGAAACAGAATAAGCAAAATGAAAAGTTTGATAGGGGTTTTGGAAGGTAAGCCTGACGGATCTTACAGAAAATACAACAGAAGACAGACTCAGAAATTTTAAAAAAATGTAAGAAAACGAGGTAAGTAGATCAGGATGGGATATTTGGGATTGGCTGTTCAAGCAAGACAAAATGAATAACTCAAAAGGGGAGTAAGCAAGAGACAGAGAAGCAAGAGACACTTCAGGTTTGGGGGATGGCTGCCGGGTTGCTCAGATAACCATCTTGCTAAACACAACAAAAACGACATTTAGTTTAAAACAACAACAAATAAGCCCCTTAAGATATGGAAGAACAAAAGGGAGAGTGGAAGCCCACAGGCCAGTACTCAGGAGGACTCGTCCTGGTGGCAGCATGGGCTTAGGCTCTGGGCGCATCTGCCGGAGCAGTCAGGGTGCAGCCACGCCCAGCAGGTGCAGAGGACAGCCCTTGCCCACAATAGCTGGGCCCTCACAGGGTTACCTGATGCTCTCATTCCATCCTCCTCAGATTGTTCTGTAAGTTTAGTGCAATTCCTATCAAAATCCTCAGTAAGATTGATTTTGCTAAATACGAACAAACTCACTCAAAATTTACATGGCTAACGCTCTTTAGAAGAGTAAAAAGCTGAAGGGCCTAGGCTGGTCAGTATCGAGACCACTGTGTGGTGCCAGTGAGTGGCACAGTGTGGCACCGGCAGAGGAACAGAAACAGGGCTCTATGGAACAGTGTAGAACACCCAGATACAGGCCTCCACAAGCATGCTGAATTGAGTCTGGACAAATGTGCAAAAGGAAGTCCATGGAGGAAAGGTAACCTTTCCAGTAAAGGTGTGAAGCAACTGGCTAACCTTGGTAAAGAAAAGCAGAAGAGCATTGATCAAAACCTCACATCTTATATAAAGATTAACTCAGATTGGATGTCAGATCTAAATATAAAATGTAAATCTAGAAAAACATAGAAAAAGATACGAGGAAACTTTCAGGATTTAGGGCTAGGCAGAGAGCTCTTAGATTTGATGCCAAAAACATCACCCATAAAAAGAGAATTATTACATTGGATGTCACTAAAATTTTAAAATTTTGCTGTTACAAGGGTAAACAATCTATAGACTGAGAGAAAAGATTTGCAAACCACACAGTACCTAGATCTAGGGTTCTGGGACCTAGAAACTGTAAGGAACTTGCAAACGTGATGGCAATAAACCAGTCTGATTAGAAAGTGAGTAAAAGATGTGAAGACACAGCTCCCCAAAGAAGACATGCAGATCTGCCACCCGGGAAATGCACATCAAAGCCACAGACGAGACAGTGTGAGACGTCTATCGGAATGAGTAGTAAAACCAATGACAAGAATTCCAAGTCCCAGCAGGGAGACTGGATGGATGCTGACACACTGACGTATGCTGGGACGCCATGGTGGCAGCCAGCGTAGCAGGTCCCTGTACATGCCTAAAACTACCACGTGGTTAGCAGCTGCACTTCTGGACATTTTTCTCAGAGAAAGGATGTTTGTTCTCGCAAACACCTGTGTTTCAGTGTTCATGGCAACTTTATTGGTAGTCACCCGAAACTGGAAACAATGAAGGGAACCAGGCTGAGTGAAAAAGAGCCACTCCCAAAGGGTACATGCTGAGAGAGTCCATTTGATAAGGTTCTCGGAATGACACAATTATAGAAAGGGAGCACACGGTGGTAGTTGAGAGATTTAGGGACAGGTGGGAACAGGAGGTTATGGTTATGGCGGGCAATGGGAGGGATCCTTGTGGTGATGGGAATGTGTCATTGTCTTGACTGTGGGGGTGAAGGCAGGAGCCTGCACATGTGGGAACGTTGCCCCTGCACCTGTTACCACACAGAGGGAGAATCTCCCCACAGTTCCTTTCTTTGATCCCACATAACCATTCTGAGCAGTTCATTGTGTTCTGTCCAGAATTCATATGCAAATTATATCCACATATGCATATGCAAATGAGTCCTCAAGCAATCTGAAACATGTGTCCTATGTGTATTTTACAACATGGAAGCTCTGTGTGTTGGTTTCCAACTCTTTTTTTTTTTTTTTAAGAGAAAGAACCCCAACCATCTGTATGAGCATTCTTCCAGGTCCTTATGTGTATTCCTCTCATTTTCCTTAGAGTTGTGCAACCTTGCATGGAGCTGCTGAGCCATTAGGGTCCCACCAGGTGGACATCTAAGTCACCTGGATTGGCTGAGCCAAGATCTGTTAGGGTCCCACTGGGTGGGCATCTAGGTCACACAGAGTGGCTGAGCCATGACTGGTTAGGGTCCCCCAGGTGGGCTTCTAAGTTGCGGAGAGTGGCTGAGCCTTTACCTGTTAGAGACCTACTGGGTGGGCATCTAAGTTATGCAGAGCAGCTGAGCCATGACGAGTTATGGTCCCGCTGGGTGGCCATCTAAGTCGTGCAGAGAGGCTGAGCTATGACCTGTTAGAGTCCCACCAAGTGGGCATTTAAGTTGTGCAGAGCAGCTGAACCTTGACCTATTAGAGTCCCGCCAGGTAGGCATTTAAGTGGTGCAGAGTGGCTGAGCCATGACCCGCTGGGGTCCCCTGGGTGGGCATCTAAGTTATGCAGAGGGGCTGAGCCATGATTGGTTAGGATTCTGCCGGATGGGCAGCTAAGTCGTGCAGAGGGACTGAGCCATGACCGGTTAGGGTCCCCCGGGTGGGCTTCTAAGTCTCGCAGAGCAACTGAGCCTTGACCTGTTAGAGTCCTGCTGGGTGGGCATCTAAGTCATGTAGAGCAGCTGAGCCATGACGGTAAGGGTCCTGCTGGGTGGGCATCTGAGTCATGCAGAGGGGCTGAGCCATGACCTGTTAG
Organism: Enhydra lutris kenyoni; assembly: GCF_002288905.1. Lineage (NCBI taxonomy): Eukaryota > Metazoa > Chordata > Mammalia > Carnivora > Mustelidae > Enhydra > Enhydra lutris. Next base: position 2,305,663 of record NW_019154117.1, on the reverse strand, counting down.
AGTCCTGCCAGGTGGGGTATCTAAGTTGTGCAGTGGGGCTAAGCTGTGAGCGGTTAGTGTCCTGCCAGGTGGGCATTTGAGTCGTGCAGAGCAGCTGAGCCTTGACCTGTTAGGGTCCCGCCGGCTGGTCATCTAAGTCGCCTCCACACTTTTGCCTTTACAAGCACTGAAAAGCGTTGTAGCCACAGCCTTGAGAACGTGTGCAAATATTTGTGAACTGTGGATTCCTTTGCAGTTCTTCCATGAACTGCCGCTAGCTCTTTGGATTGTTTTTGACAACACCCACCCCTCAGAGCTTTCTTGGGAAGACTAAGACTTGGGGAATGTGGGCGACTTTCTATTTCGTGTTCAGTGGAGTCGATCCTTTTCCCAGGTGACTGAACACATGCTGCGTCAGGCAGGATGCCATAATTCTTAAGTGTGATTTACCTGTGGTTCACGATGAGAATCTGGGACCTGCAGGGGTGAACTCGCATTTCCAAGGTTAATACACCAAATAGTATTAACCGCTAGATTTATTAGTTTTAACGGAAGGTGTGTACTCATGCAAGGAGGAAGTCTGCAACGTTAATGAGAAAGAATGACTCCTTGCCTATCTGGATAGTTTACTAATGTATAAAAAACCCAAAAAGCTTTGAACTCACATTTTTCCTCTTCTGTCCCCCAAAAGGCCTTACCTCAGGGCCATTCTCAGGGTGGAAATGAGTTGCAAAGTTATTCCACGTTCCTGGTGTGATGTATGTGTTTTACACCAGACTGTGTGGGTCACTGTTGGCCACGCTTCCCTAGGAAGAAAGGGCTGCAGGCATGGAGGGAAGGCTCTTGGGACAAAGCAGGAGGCGGTGACTCCCTCAGGAAGAGTCGTTTCCCAGCCCAGGAAAGCCCAGTGCTTGGTGAGAAGCTGAGTGGGGTGGCCCAGTGTCCTTACACACCTGCAGGAGGTGGACAGTTTCCACCCCAGGGGGCGATATGAACGGAGGAACATAAGACTTTTCAAATAGGCTCCTCTGTGCTAGGTCCTCAGGACCACCATGTGGCCCCATGAAGAGCTGGGGGCAGGTTCCCATGAAGACAGAGATTGAATTTTCCTCCAGCTGAGTGGGATGGAGATTTTGACTCAGATTTCATTTGATTTGGGGGAAAACATGAGACATTTCTAGCATTCCCACATTAATGTTTGCAAGTTCATTTTACTACACAGAAAAAGTGTATCTTAGGCAGTTACTATGTATCCAAGGTATTAATCAACAAAAGATGCAAATGAATCAAATATTTTTAGCTTAGTGAGCACATGGATAAATGGGTACCAGACCACTAGACAATGAGGGTTTGATTGAAACTTTGCATCTGGTTCCTATTAACTGAATTGGAGGCAAAATCCTCATTCAAGTTTTCCTGCCAGTTAATTTAAAAAGCAATTTGGATTTCATGGGCCTCAGCTGAAGTTTGGTTTCAGGGATCCCAAAGGCTGTAACGAGCCAGCCAGGCTCCTAATTTCTTTTCCATATTGTAAGAACAATAACAGTCACCTCTCAAATACGACGTGGAGCATTCCACGGCACATCTGTTGGATGGAGACCCTCATCTCCGTAACTGTTCCCCGTGGTGGGTCCCTGGGATGCTGTCGACTTCTTGCTGCTAGAAATAATGACAGCTACGCCGGGCTCTGCCGTGGCTGGAAATCACGACTGCCTTCTGAGGGGCTGCGCCCTCTGCCCCCCGCCAACAGCCCCAGAGGGCTGGCCGCCTTGCTTCACGTGGCTTGGCAAACAGATATATCCTTGTTCTAATTTACACTTTGCGGTCATTAATGACCCTGAACATTTCCCATATGCTTATTAACTAGCTGCTTGGCTGGTGCTATGAATCCATTCAGTGGCCGCTGGCTTGTGCCTTTTGATCACTTCCGCCTGATGTACAAGGAAGACGCAGAGGCCCATTTCCCCGACCTGATCTGGTGTGCTCATGTGATGGGAAAGGAAACTAAAGATTTTTAAACTAGTGGAACCTGCAGCTCGGAGCAGCCCCTTCTGGGAGCATGCTCAGCTGCTCTGAGGACCCATGAGCCTCCCTATGCTCCTCTGCTGGTGTCCTCGGAGCCTGTGAGCTCCTGGCCTGCTTCTGGCTCCTACCACCCCACCCCGAAGCCGTCCCTCCCCACCCTCGGGTCATCTTAGAAACCATATTCCCACTCATTTTTAACTGTTTTTTTTTTTCTTAAGATTTTATTCATTTATTTGAAAGAGAGAGAGTAAGAGTAGGAACACAAGCAGGCGGAGTGGGAGAGGGAGAAGCAGGCTTCCTGACAAGCAGGAAGCCTGATGCCGGGCTCGATTCCTAGGACCCTGGGATCATGACCTGAGCCAAAGGCAGATACTTAACAACTAAGCCACCCAGGTGTCTCTCAATTTTTAACAATGTAACTAGCCAACCTAAGCTGTTTAGAAGGCTGGTTAAGTTGAGATTTCTATAGTCTGTTCAGAATGGAGGGCTGGATGAGGCTGCTGCTCTGTCTTGAGTGTGAGACCATCACCTGCAGTCTCACTGGGGACAGAGACAAAGCTCCCTGACTCAACTTCCCTGAGGTGGTCAGTTTTTATTATCAACTGGGCTGATCTACAGTCCTCGATTAGTCAATAAAACACTCATCTAGGTATATCTCTGAAGGTTGCAGATGTCATTAAAGACCTTCACCAGCTGACTAAGTAAGGAGGATTAGCCTAGATGACCTGGGTGGGCCATATCTGATCAGCTAAAGGAGCCCCATGAGGAGAGCAGAGGCTTCCCTAAGGGAGAAGAATTGCTGCCATGGATGGCCAGCAGCCCCAGCCTGTGCACAAGAATTCCTGCACTTCCACACAGCTGGCCCAGCAGACTTCAAACTTGCCTAGTCAGACTCCAAATTCATGGAAATCAATTCCTTGTTACAACCCTCTTCATGTGTACTTCCTAGTGGCACCATGTCTGTGGTTGAGTTCTTGCTGACCGCTGCCCCCATCACCCTTGTCACCTGCCTCTGCTCCCCCCACCCCCGCCCCGACTCTGCAAGTGCTCTCCTCACACCTCTAGTTTCCCTGGAGCCACATGGACACGGAGAGGGAATGGTCAGTTATGAGAAACCATAAACCAGAGGCATCTTGGAGTTTTCTACCTGTCCCCTCCCATCTGGTATTTCATTATGAGAATTTTCAAACTGCAGAAAATGTGAAAAAAAATATAGCAAACTTGTGTTCAGCACAGATTCTACCATTGACATTTTATTACACTTTTCTCACCTCTTATAAATTCACCCGTATATTCCTCTACTTGTCCGTCAACTGTCTTATTTTCCTGAGGCCATTCAGAGCAGTTTGGAGACATTAATCCCTTTCTTCCTCAATACCTCAGCATGTACATCATTAATTAGAATTTAATATTTGTGTACAGCTTCTTTTTCTCAAAGAAAATTTTATACGACTCAATGCACAAATTATAAGCATGCCCTTCACTGTATGTTTGTTTTCTTTTTAAGATTTTATTTATTTGACAGAGAGAGAGCATGGGGGGAGGGCCAGGCAGAGGGAGAGGGAGAAGCAGACTCCCCACTGAGCAGGGAGCCTGAAGCAAGACTCAGGATCCCAGGACCCTGGGACCATGACCTGAGTCAAAGGCAGACATTTAGCTGACTAAGCCACCCAGGCACCCCATAAAGAGGCTTTAGAAAATATTTTTTAATAGATTTTATTTACTTGAGAGAGAGAGAGAGAAAGAGAGAGAATACATGTACGCATGAGCAGGAGAGCAGGGCAGAAGGAGAGGGAGAAGCAGGCTTCCCACTGAGCAGGGAGCCCAATTCGAGACTCGATCCCAGAACCCCAGGATCATGACCTGAGCTGAAGGCAGGCACTTAACTGGCTGAGCCACCCAGGTGCCCCTCCATTGTGTTTTGACAGGTGCATCCACCCATGTGGCCTGAACACCAGCAGGACATTCACATCATCCCAGAGTGCTTCCTGTTCCTTACCCGTAAATCCCTGGCTCACCCCAGAAGCAGCCAATGGGCTGATTCTCTTTTTTTCTAGAGATTAGGTTTCCTGGTTTAAGAAATGAATACTATGATCCTAAGGTGTGTGGTCTTCTGTGTCTGGCTTTTTTCACTCCCCATGATATTTTGAGACCATCCATGTTGTTGGATGTATTAGTTGTTTGCTGCACTTTGCAGCTGAGAAACATTTCATTGTGTGGCTAAATCACTGTTTGAACCTTCTCTTGATGGGCAGCTGGGTTGTTCTGGGCTAATATGAATAAAGCTTCTGTGAACGTTCCGTTATAGTCCTTTCTGTGGACATAGGTCTTTCATCTCCTTAATCCTACGTATTATTCTAGGATGGAGGAGGCTGTGTCACCTGGTAGGTTTATACTGAGTTTTATGTGAAGCTGCCAGACCATTTCCCAGGGTGTTTGCACAGTTCGACACTTGTTCCAGTTGCGTTTGGGGGTTCTGATGGTTCTGTGTCCTCACCAACATTTGATATTGTCAGCCTGTCATTTTTAGCCATTCTGGTGGGTGTGTAGCAATAGCCCTTTTTGGCTTTAATTTATACTTCCCTGATGACAAATGATGGTGAGTCATTTTTCATGGTAACACTGTCTTGATCATGTGCTTACAAATCCCTGAATCCACCCCAGCTTTGTGTGGGTGTCCTGGAGAGCTTGTCAAGAGTTACATTCTGAAATTCTGTTTTGAGAAGCATCTTCATGAAGTGTAGGTGGGATTCTTTTTTTTTTTTTTTTTTTTTAAGATTATTTATTTATTTACTTGTCAGCTAGAGAGAATACAGGCAGGCAGAGTGGCAGGCAGAGGCAGAGGGAGAGGCAGGCTCCCTGCGGAGCAAGGAGCCGGATGTGGGACTTGATCCCAGAACGCTGGGATTGTGACCTGAGCCGAAGGCAGCCGCCTAACTGACTGAGCCACCCAGGCATCCCTGCAGGTGGGTTTCTTGATTCCAGTGAGGAATTTGGAGACAAAGAGCCTCCCATACATTCCAAGTACCCGGCAGAAGGGGCATCCTAATAGGGCAACAGAGCCCAGGTCTGGAGTTGGGTGAGAGGAAGCTGAGTAAGGGGGTCAGTAGGACTGTGGGGCCAATGGGATCATGGGGGCCACTGGGATCATGGAGGGCAGTGGAATCATGGAGCCAGTGGGACCATGGAGCCAATAGGATCATGAGGCCAATGGGATTAAGGGAGGCAACAGAATCATGGGACCAATGGGATAATAGAGGGCAATAGAATCAAGGGGCCAACAGGATAATGGGGGCCAGTGAGGACTATGGTGGGCAGTGAGGACCTTGGGGACTAATGACGGCATTAGTCCTGAGATTTCTGGGTCTTTTGTCCACCTCTGTGTATCAGCAGTGGGCTGTTTAGGGATGTTTGGGTTGGACTAACTATACAGGGATATTTTTCCAATTATGGCAATGATTTTTTCTTATGAATTAATATGATATTTATGCAACAAAAATTATCAACCTTTTCCTGTTGTACTTACTGTAATGACTCCCCCATTATGAGGTTTAAGATCCTGGCTTCTCACGTAGTGACTCCCCCATGTGGGGGTGGAATTATGATGGTTTTCAGATGTTGACATATAGGTTAATGCATAACTTCTCTTGCATCTATCACTCTGCCATTACTCACAACCGTGACTGAGCAAAGACTTTAACTCAGATACTCAGTCACCCAGGAAGACCGAGTCTTGATGGTCAGCAGCCCTCAAAGCAGGGCTTCAGGCTCCATGAGCACCTGCATGGAAGTGACTAGCCTTGCTAACGACCCTAGATTCCTTGCCTGCAGAGGATCCAAGCCCCCTGCTCCAAGCAACACACATTATGCAAAGCTAGGCTTTCACAAAGTTACAAAATGAGGGGTGATATATATATATATATGTGTGTGTGTGTATAAATATATATATTTAAAGAATATATTTATTTAGAATAGAAGAATATATTTATTTAAATATATTTAAAGAATATATTTAGAATATATTTAAGGAAAAGAATTTATTTATTTATTTGAGAGAGAGAGAGAGAGAGATTCTCAAGCAGACTTCCAACTGACCTTGGGGCCCCATGTGGGTCTTGATCCCACGACCCTGAGACCATGACCTAAGTCAGCTTATCAAGAGTCAGATATCTAACTGACTGAGCCACCCAGATACCCCTAATTTTTATATTTTAAATGGATTTTGTTAGGTGAGAGTTCACTGGAGTGTTCATTCAAATTTCAAGTTCTTCCCCAGTCAAACGTAATCTGACTGTCAAAAATTGGCCAGGTGACTCATTCCTTGAGGCAGGCACAGACTCCGTGAGAACAGGGCCTCCCCAGACATTGGGGTCTTCCTTCCCCAGGAGACGAGACTGAGTCAGCCAGCATGTGAGCTGGGGATGCCCTGGTGCATGTTGGGCCTGAGTGGCTGGCAGAGCTGTGCAGGGCTGAGGGAGACCAGATGCTTGTGTCCCCACAAAATTCACATGTGAAAACCCAGCCCCCAGGGTGATGGGGTGAGGAGGTGAGGCCTTTGGGAGGTGAACAGGTGCTGAGGGTGGAGCTCCACGGATGTGATTAGTGTCCTGATTGGAGGCTCCTCCCACACCGCCAGGTGTCCTTCCAGTGCACACTGCATGGGTTAGATAACACAAATTTACTTCTCTCTGTTCTGGAGGCTAGAGGTCCAAGATCAGCATCCCCCCAATCCAGTTCCCTAGTGAGGGCTCCTCCTGGCTGTAGGTGGCCACCTTGCTGGGTCCCTGCATGGCAGGGAGAAAGAGAAGCTCTCTGGTCTCTTCTTGTAAGGGCACTAATCCATTATGGGCCCCATCCTCATCACCTCATCTAAACGCAATCACCTCCCAAAGGTCCCCTCCAAATACCATCACACTGAGGACTACAGCTTCAACATATGAGTTTCCAGAGGACATAATTCAGTCTTTAGTATTCTGTCCCCAAATCCCTGTCCTTCTCTCATGCAAGATACCTTCATTCTATACCACCGGCCCCCAATGTCTTAATTCATTCTGGCACCCACTCTCGACGCTGATGTCTGCAGCCCCATCTCAGTCAGAGGTAGGTTGTACTTGAGGTGTGATTCCTCCTGAGGAGAAATTCCCCTCCAGCACTGAACCCATGACACTGGACAAATTGTGTGAAATAACGCCTAGGATGGCCGTTCCTATTCCAAAAAGGGAGCACTTGGAGAGAAGGGAGGGGTGATGGGTCCCAATCAGGCACAAAACAAAACAAGGCAGATTCTAGTAGATGATAAGGCTGGAGAACAGTCCTCTTTGGTTTGATGTTCTGCCTTCTGGACCCAAGGGGGAGACTGATTCCATGAGATCTAGTACCAGGAATTGGCTTCTGTGGTCACGGAGGCCGAGAAGTCCAAGATTTGCAGGCAGCAAGCTGGAGACTGAGGGCAGCCAGTGGCGTGGCTCCAGTCCAAGTCCCAGTGAGAAGGCAGAGAGAGCAAACTCGCCTTGAGTCCACCATGTGTGTCATTCAGCCCCTCAGCTGATTGGTTGAGGCCCACCCACTGCGGGGGGACAGTTTGCCTTCTGTTAGTGTGGGGTTGTCCTCCTTCCACCCTACCCGTTCCACCTCCAGCCCAGACTCCCGTGCGCACTGTCGGCAGACAAATTGGGGACTTGCCTGACTTGTGGGTGCGATCAACTATGGGAGGAAGATTTTCTTGGAAAGAAACAGTATTTTGTTAGACAAGACACAGGAATGAGAGAGAAATCACAACTTAGCAAGTCCAGACCACGCCTGTAGTGGTGAGTGGATTGCTGTAAAGGACACAGGGGAAGGCATGAGTTGGCCCTCATGGCTGCTTCCAGAGAGCACCATGCTTTCTCTCTCTTTCAGCTCAGTGGAGTGTCGGTTCCTGGGGAAAAGCAGGCTCTCTCTGTCTGTCCCGAGACTTCCTTTGCTTGGGTGGGAGAGTTGAGCTGCACTAAAGGCCTCCAGATGTTTTGTTAAGTGGAAGAGACAAGACCCACACCTGCCTGGTTCTCCAGATGATGGAAGAGAACATGGACCCATGCATACCTGCTGGCTGTGGGGCCTGCGTGCAGGGAGCCTGTGGGACATGAGCCATGTCCTCTGTGAGAGCCACCGCGGCTGCCGGGGACCCTCGAGAGCAGACCAGATATTTCTCTCTTATTTCCACTAGAAACCAGGCAGGAAGGGGGGCGGGGACAGTCTCCTCTTCACAGTTGAGGAAACTGATTGGGGACCAATATGGTTGTGGTGCTGGGGGCCGTGCATCTTACCAGTTTCTGAAATAGGCGCCTGGTGGCTTGTGAGTGCCGCCTGCCGCAGCTGCCTGCCCGATGGAAGGGCTGGCGGCCTGTCAGTGGAGGGCCCTGTGCGGTGGTGGGTGGCTCGTGGCCTCAGCGAACTTTGGGGCATTCCGCCCTGGGCCTCGTTGTGCATTGGGTTCGTGATAGGGGCCTCTCTGCAGAGCTGCCCCTGGAGGGGGGACAGCTGAATGAGGGCCTGTGTGTTCGCTTCACCGTGTTTATGAGCCCTTGTTCACATATCGTCATGACTGCAGCATGGCATGGGAAGGCCTCAAAACAGGGGTTGGGACAAGGCAGAGCGGGCGTCAGTGCCAGCAGCTGGTGATCAGGGGAGCTGCCCCAGTGACAGAGGCCACCGCGGGGACCCTCCTCGCCTGAGGCCTGGTGGGTGTCCAGGGCACCAGGGGCTGCAGGTGGTAGCAAGGCTGGCAATGCTCCAGGGCAGTGGGGAAATTTCCAGACTACCCGGTAGGAGAACCTTGTCCAAAGCTTCTGAGGTCCCGTGTCAGAAGCAGTGAGGTTCTCCCTTGGCTTCTGACAGCGTATTCAGGTACATGTCTGTGGCAGGTAGACTACCAGCTGGAAGACATCCCGTGGGGGCGTGGATCCCTAATCTGATGCCTGGGAGAGCCCTGGAGGTCTGGTTACAGCACAGGCCCCGGGCTCCTGCCCAGGGCTTCCACTCACAAGGAGAGGGGCAGGCTGGGTCACCTGGGTCCTGGTGGTGATGCTGCTCTTCTGGGGAGGATGCATGGACGTGGCTGGTCTGAGGTTCCCCTGCAAGGCTCACACACCCTCTCCAGCCTCCTGACGTGGGCAGGTGGGTGGACCCAGGGGGGATGGTTCTCCCTGCTGCCCTCCCAGAGGGGCCCCTCTGCACCCAACACAAGCCTACCCGAGAAACAGTTCCTACTAAACTTCAGAAAGGTTTGTAGAGTGCAGAATTTGGTTGTGAAGACGGGAAAACAGACTGAGCCCTGGCTGAGGGTCTGTTTCTGGAGAGCAGAGTTGTCATCAGTGAGTGGAAGTTGTCTGCGGCAAGGAGACCCAGGCTGCCGTCCCAGAGCGAGTCCCAGAATCATGGAGGATGAGGGGCAGGAGCATCTGGGTGCGGGGGCCCTGCCCCGTGGTATGTAGCAGAGATGGGGGAGTCTGCCCTGGACAGGGCAGGCTCTCATTCCATGGGACCGAAGGCTTGTCTGTACATCTGTCCCCAAATCCCGCCTTGGTCTGCATAATCTTCCATCCTTATTCCCCAGCACAGCTGAGACAGCCTCATGAGAAGGCCAGGCCTGCTTTTTTCCTGGAACTTAGCTGAGTTGGGAGCATTGGTGTTGATGTATCTGGGGCAGCATCTCCAGTGGCCTCCCATCTGACCCATGACACCAGCCTTTTCCTTCCCCCAGGATGAGCCATGTCCACCCCACACTCTACCCTTCTCTCCATGCGTGGAGGATGGGTTTCTTTGGTCCCTCAGAGCCACAGGGAATGAGTCCCCGAATGCTGAATGGGGAGAGGGGGCTGGGGGATGGGGAAGGTCAGGTGAGTGTGGGGGACGTGTGCACAGAAAGGAGACCCTCATTTCAAGGTGCACCTGCTGAGCCCGGATGAGGGGACTCTGGGCTCCCGGGCTGTCGAGCAGTGAGTGTGGCCTAGTGCCTTGTCATGGGGGGAGGAAGACTCTGATGTAGCCACCTGCTTCACTTGGCGCAGATCCTTGGTAACGGCCCTTCCTCCCCATGCAGCCAGTGGTCACCGCAAACATCCGCATCCTTTGGACCCCATGTGGCTGGAGTGGAGTGGAGAGGAATTCCACATGGGAATGGCTTCTAAGGGTGGAATAGAATGAAATTCCCTTAAACTCCCCTGTGACTCAGATTTTAACCCTTAAATCTGTGCAAATACCTACACATACAAATACAAAAACCCCATCAAAACAATTAATAATAATAATAAAACGGAGACCACCAGCATGAGAAAACTTACAGGAGAACAAAGACCTTAAAATATGCTTGGGAAACATTGAAAAGGACATGTTCAAAAGATAAACCCTTGTAAGAGAAAGAGCTAGAAGTTTAGTGTATCCAAACACAGAGGATCCTGCGTCCGCCTGCAGGCCTTGGGTGAGTGAAAGTGACTTCTGACGGCACCCAGCCCTTTAACACAGAGTGTGTGCTTTGTGATTTATTTTTAGTTGGTTTCCTGGGAAAACTGTAATTTTCATTTTAAAGCAGCACATTTTAAAGTATAATGTTTTATTACAACTCATGGATAACACTGTTTTCTATGGGGAAGAATTTCTGATTTTATCGTGGAAATCAATGTAGAAATATGAGTGAGTTTCCCAAAACTCACTTTGCAGATGTTTCAGGATCTGTTAACCCACAGCCAGTGGGAGGACTCCAGCATCGGCCCCTGGAAACCACCTGCCAGATGTGGGGACTTAGTCCTGCATCTCAGGGGGGCAGCTTCACAGTCCCTCTCCCTCCGTGGCCACCGCACCACCGCCTGCAGACACACATGTGTCACCCAGGATGCGTGGTACCTCAGGGAGGCAAATCCCACCCAGATCCTTCCAGATGGAATGAAGGAGCCGGGTAGACCAGAGCCATGCCTGCAGGACACGGGGCCATGCAGCATTCCTGGGCAAGCAGCCCCTGGGCCGGGGACCGGGTTTTCCCTGGTGACAGTCACGAGGGACTGTGTGACATATTTGGAACACAAAGGAGAGGTTAAGGGAGCCCACGCAAATGACATTCTGATGCCGGGAGCAGTTTCACAGCTGAGACCTCACTGGCGTTTCCCACGGCCCACATTCCCGCAGAGGCTCGGGGCACAGCCCTCAGGAGACGGGAGCAAGGGAGTCACACGCAGGGCAGCCAGGTTGGGGTCCTTTGGCTCCCGGTCTGTGGGTGACAGCACCTCCCTTTGCGGGTATCTGGCAGCCATCACCCTCACTCCCCACCTCACCCTCAGCCTGCCTCTGGCTCCTGCAAATCAAGAAATCCTCAGGGGCGATTTGAGCCATGATGTTGTTGTTTGTAGCTGCTGTCATGGTAAAAAAGAAAAAAGGTATAAAACTACAACTATGACAAAACAGGTCTGCACTGTTTTGGTGGACTCTCTCTCAGCAGTTGGTCCCCTTGGAAAGGGACCAACTGTCCTCCCCTGCTTGCGGCTCTCCATGCTCTCAGAATAAACCCACCTTCATCCCCCTGCCTAACCTGGTGTCTTCCCTCCACACCCTCACCTGAATGTGGTCTTGCTTCTTCCTCTCCTGCGTTCTGGCCTCAGGCCCAGTTCTGCTGGTCTATATTTGTTCGGGTATGTTCCCTCTAGCCCCATTCATGATACAAACCATGAACAAAATGGGGCTAGAGGGAACATACCTGAACAAATATAGGCCAGCGACCAAAAACCCACAGCTAAATACTCAGTGGGGAAAAACCAAGAGCTTTCCCCCTAAGGTCAGGAACAAGAAAAGGATGTTTTTCCTCTCCACTTTTATTCAACATAGTTCTGGAAGCCCTAGCCTCAACAATCAGACAGCAAAAAGAAATAAAAGGCATCCGTATATGGAGAAGTTAAACCATCCCTATTTGCATGGACATGATATTATCCATCAGAAATCCCAAAGATGCCCCCCCCCAAAACCACTAAAACCGTAAGTGAATTCAGTAAAGTGGCAGGATATGAAATTAATACCTAGAAATTGGTAACGTTTCCATACACTAACAACAAAGTCATAGAAAGAGAAATTAAAAAACAACACCTTTACTGTGGCACCAAAAAGAATAAAATACCTGGGAATAAACCTAACCAAAGAGGTGAAGGACCTGTACTCTGAAAACTAGGAAACACTGATGAAAGAAATCGAAGGGGGCACAAACAAATGGGAAGATATACCATGCTCATGGATTGGAAGAGTTAATATCGTCGAAGTGTCCATGGTACCCGAAACAATTTACAGGTGCGAAGCAATCTCTGTCTAAATACCAGCAGCATTTACCACAAAACTGGAACCAGTAATGCTCACATTCGTATGGAACCACAGAAGACCCTGAACAGCCAAAGCAACCTTGTCCAGTGATGGAAGCAAACCTTCCATGTAATTAACCCCTGGCCAGCTGGCTGCCCACACACCTGAATGGCACATGGTCAGCCTGCACGTCTATGTTTTCTGGTTTCATCTACATAGTAACTGAGCGAGAAAGTTACTACATTTCCTATTTTGCAGGTGGGAACTCTTACACTCAAGCCCATAACCACTAGGTAAGTGAACTGGTATTTGAAGGCACTGCCCCCTGCGCATTTATTTCCTCCTTCTTTGGCTGCATATTTCAGTCCTGACACACGGGAAGTCCTGTGATAAACGCTGAGAATGTGGGTATGAACAAGACGGTCGGATCCTGTTTTCACAGAGTGCATGATTGCACGGACAGGCGTTCCACACAGAATTGCACGGGGAACATTGAGTGGCAATTGTTAGACATGCAACAAAGGAGAGCTACAGAAGGCTGTTAGAATGTGAAGCGGGGCTGGAGCTCTTTGGGAGGTCCTAGGAAGGCCTGAGACAGAGGCCACAGGGAGGAGGCCGAGCCACCCCTGACATCCATCAGCACTGGTCCCTGGCCTCTCCCACCCAGTCCCTCCACCAGCTGGAGGTGGCAACACGAGGGACCCAAGGCCAGCAGAAGTCAACCCACCATGAGGAACACGAAGTGACATTTTGAGCCACTAAGTTCTGGGGTGGTTTTGTATACCAGGACAGAAAACTGAAATAGAGCCCTGTGGCTGAACAGGAAATCACGTCTCCCAGTTTTGCCCATGATCGCTTGGACCCAAGTGCTCAGCACAGTTCGGGTTTGTTTGGCTGCTGACTTGCAGCCAGGATGAGACAGAACAGACATCAGCTGTTCCAGGCCTCAGGGCCTCCGGCTCAGAGTGACTGTGCTGGGCAGATGGGAAGAAGAGGAAGTTCAAGTCCCAACATGCGTCCCTGGTCCAGAGCCTTCCTAAATGTGTTGATAGCATCACTCACCTCTGGTCCCCCAGGGTGACAGTAGCTAAAAATAAACAGCAGTTTCCCAAGTGGCAGTGACAGTGGAACAGTGACAGCGTAACAGTGACAGCTAAGCATCGTTCGGGAAGCAGAGGCCTGGGACGCTGGGACGGGATGTGGTGGAGGAGGGGCCAGCCTCTGGCGTGGCCTCCGTGGCTCCTGTTGAGGATACTATAATTTCCTTGCCTGAGGGAATCGCCCTGTGGGAGGCAGACGTACAATTACGCCCGGATCCCAGGGATGACTTCCAGAGTCAGATCACAGAGCAGGAAGCTTCCTGCGGCGGTTTGAACACATGTCCTCAGATTCCAAGTGGCCTCCCCTTGAACCTGGGTGGGCCTCTGGTGCCCGGAGAGGAGAGGCCCTACGGCCTGCCTGTCCCCGGGACGCTTGCTCTGGGAGCCTCGGGCTGTCCTTTATTTTTGTTTTCCCTGCTTCATGTCTTATGCTGTGTCAGTATAAGGGCCCGAGGTGATGATCTGATACCCGCGGGACTTGTGAGACGGTCACCCCTCACTGGGGGTTAGCTCCTCACCACCTCACGTCGTCACCTTCGGTGTGCATGTGCGGCGAGAACGTCTGCCATGCATGCTTAGCAACTCCGTGGTCTCCGAAGGAGTCCAGATACCCTGGGCCTCGTCGTGAGGAGACCACGCAGGGAAATGGCCAGGGGCCCCAGCCTTTACGTGCCCGGCTGAGTTTGCCCACCTGGGCTCAGATGCGTGACGGCAGCAGCCTGGAGGACGGAGCTGCCCCCTGGTCTCGGGGAGACCCTGCCGAGAGCCGTCTAGCTCCGCTTGCTTGGCACACACCTGAGGACGGGAAGGAGAGATGACTGATTTGCTTGAAGCTGCTGTTTGGCGATGATGGTTCTGCGCTGATGAAAAACTGGCACACGTGCCCACAAGTGAACGGCAAAGCGACCCTGCTTTATGTCGGGAACACCTTGGGGGGAGGGAATGTGTGCAAGCAGGAGCTGAGGGTACACACAGCAGGTGCCCTGAGGAGGAGAGGGACATCTCACCGGGACAGTGGGACAGGTCATTTTATGGGTCAGCCTGGCTATACCCTGGTGCCGGTTTGGGGAAACACCAGTCCAGATGTTGCTGTGAAGCGTTTGTCCAGAGGCGGTGGACATTGGCTTTAATTAGATCAAGTTACCCTCTGCAGCGGGTCTCATGCAATCAGCTGTAGGCCCTCAATGCAAAAGACGGAGCTTTTCTCAAAAAATGGACTGTGCCACCAGTCAGCACCATAGAAATCTGGTCTAGTTTCCAGCCTTTGCATCCAACACTGCATTATCAGCTTTCAGCTGAATTTCCAATCGTGTGGTTTTGCCGGCCAGCCCCCAGAGTCACACACCATGGGGGCCCTGACTGGAGTCAGGTGCTGATCCCTAGGAGGGGTCTTCCTGGGGGGGGCGAATGTGCCTTTTGGTTGTACAAGTGAGAGCCATCTGGCAAGAGCTGATGTCTGATGATGTCTGGTGCGGATGTTTATCTTTCTACACAGGAACAGCATGGTCAGAAACGCCCATGACGGTGACTGGGACAAAGGGATGGGCTGCTGTTGGTCATCGCGGTGTATTACGTTGAGGGCCAGTTCCTAAATCTCCCTCCCATTTGGAGGGATCTGACACCGCGTGGGTTTGGCGGAAGGCAGGCCCAGCCGCTCTGCAAGCTCGGGGACCCCGTTGCTCTCCTCCTCCTGCACGGAATCTAGGACCACTGGAAGCTCCCGTCCGGGGCTCCGGATCAGCATGTCACAGGTGCTGGGTCATGGGGGAGGTCACTCATGGTAGAATCACTGGTGCCAGAAGCCTGGTGGAGGAGGGGTGTCGGGAGCTGGGGTGGGGGCAGCAATGTCCCCGGGAGATGGGATACTGCTCCCCTGAGGGGCTCCAGCTGTGCTCTGGGCTCCCGGCCTCAGCTCCTGCGTGCTCTGGGATGACTCTCAGATCTCTCTCGATCCCAGGAGTGTCTGATGATCCTGCAAGGATAGGCTCTGGCTAGCCAGCATCTGTTTGCACCCAAGAACCCTCACCAGATCAGTTAACAAGGGCTAGTTCCCTGTCTGCCCCCACCTTTTCTTCCCGTGTCTCCTGCTCTGTTAAACTGGGGTTCATCAGATTTTGTTGGGACATTGCTACGGGAATACCCAGTTCACATGGCCCCCTATGAACACGTCTGAGTAGGAACTGCTAGCTTCCATGCGGGCAGAGACGGGCAGTTCTCCCCCCGCCTTCTCTACCTCTGCTTGTGTTGTGGGGCACCACGGCGAGGCCTGACCCAGGGCATCCTGCTTTGATCCTACATATGAAAGGGCTTGCATTCTGCTTTGCTGTGATCGCCTCTTCTGCGTCTGCATCTCCCGGGCTTTGTCTGAGGAGCGAGCACTTGGGTAGCTGGGGGGTAACAGTGACTTCAGGGACCAGCGCCATCCCCTTGTGGAAAGAAATTGCCAGTTGGTGAGGGTGAAAGTTGACAGAGGACAGGGACATGTCACCGCACAGCAGCTCGGGGACAAAGCTAAAAGGTGTGGTATGTGTGTGAAATGGGCATCTCCTCGCCGGGGCCACACAGCAGGCCCAGACCTCTGCAGGCCTGAAAGGCAGGGGACTGAGGGACGCAAAGGGGAGGCCCTGACTTGTGACTTATTTCCATCAGCGCTTCAGTAAGCCCTAAGTCGCCCACAGAGGTACTGGCCAGGTCCAGGGTCGACACACATTTTCTGAAAGGGGCAGGCAGCAAACGTGTTAGACCCAAAACATCTTTTGGGAGGTGTATCTCATCACGACTTTGTTTAGTCGTTGGGTCATGGTGATGATGGAAAGGAGAATTGTATGAGGTCACCGTCCTGCAGAGTGGTGCGGGCGGGCAGCAAGCCATAGGAAATGTTCGTGTCTGCCACTGGGAAGTAACCAGTGGAGGTGAGCAGGCTCCAGGTAGAGTGGTTTCCCAGCAAGGCAGAGTTGGGCAGGTCCCAGCCCGGGATGGTGCTACCAGGGGGCATCAGAGCCATGGCAGGCGAGCGCCCAAGTGAGGGAAGCAAGCGTGCCAGTCTCAATAGGTAGGCTGGCAGCGGGAGCCAGAGGACACACCTCCTGGGGTCTGCTAGACCCCCCCAGAGGCAAGGCGCCAACAGGCCCAGGCCAGGCCGGACGGACACCATCACTATTGGACTGGCGACACTTTCTTAACTGGGTCCAGGAGCTCTGGGTTCGGAGCAAGTCTTCAAGCAAAGGTTTGATTCTAACGGTTCAGGAGTGCTCTTATCCAGTGAGCACAGTAATGGGTGTTGTAACAAATCGGGAAGCTCCATCTGACAGCCATTTCCTCACTTGAGCATCATGGAACACCAGAGTCGCGTCTGAATCTGAGCAGGCTGCATGTGGGCTGGAAGGAAGGGTCACAAGTGGCTCGTGCCAGGCTGGGGGACCAAGGCCTCTGAGCCAGGGACAGTGTCATGTCCTCAGTGCCTTTTGAGGCCTGACCACTGCACTCACACACACTGGAAGTGACCCAGCATGTGGGATAGAACGTGAGATGCGCTGGGTTGAGTGGTTGGGGTGATAAATGCAATTTTAGCTTCTGCAGAGAATGGAGGGATTGGGACATATCGGTAGTTTTCAAAAATCACCCTGGGGGGCTCAGTCCATTAAGTGTCTGCCTCCAGCTCCAATCACGATCTTAGGGTCCTGGGATTGAGTTCCCCATTGGGCTCCCTGCTCAACGGGGAGCCTGCGTCTCCCTCTGATGTTCCCTCTGCTCGTGATCTCTCTCTCTCTGTCAAATAAATAAATAAATAAATAAATAAATAAATAAATCTTTAAAAAACCATATTTGGAGAGTAGATGGGGACAAAATCACAGAATCTCCGAGTCGAAACCTTTTCAGTTCTGGGTCTGGGTCCCACCTAGTGGCTATTTGGTTTATTTCTTAGTAACTCCTAACTGGAGACAAAACCCCTCTTCCTGCGGTGACTCCCTTGCAAACTTCTCCAGTGCTTGGGATGCTGTAGGTGGGAAGGTCAGTAAACAGCTGGGCTCTGAAGTTGCGTCTCCCAGTGTCTCCCTGGAGGCCTCCTCTCCGGCCTCAGGTTGGGACCCACTGTGGCCTCCTGGCCGTGGCTGGCTGGTCTCTGCCCCCAGGGGAAGTGCGTCATAGAGTGGAAGGTCTGTCACCTGAGCTCTGACTGCACCAGGCAGAGAGGGGTGCCTCCCCTGTGGCCACTGTGGCTGCCATCAGAAGGCACTGGGAGAGCCAAGGCCCCGGTAGACCCTCACCGTGTTCCCGGTAGACCCTCACCACGCCCGCATACAGGGCCTCAGCAACTGTACCACCCTCATAGTTCCTCTGGGTTTACTGTCGATGAGGAACCCCTCAAGCCAGTTTTTCAGGTGGAGCTGCAGTTTCTGCGTCTTTCCTTGGTATTTCTGCAACTGACTCATCCGACTGCGGGAGGCATTTTGTGGGTGTCTGCCCAGAGCCACTGTCCCCGCCTACCCCCCAAAGGGGCCATGGATTCAGGCACAACGCAGACAGTCTGTGAGCTGGTGGGAGGCCCGAGGCGTGGGCGGTGGGCTCTGACCCCTGCCCTTCAGCTTTGGAGCAGGGGTCCTTGATCACGGTCTTGGACGCGCACATGGACGCTGTGGGTGTTTGCGCCCGCACAAATGAACAAACAGAGTGGGTCATTTTAGTGATGGGCATCAGGACAAAAGTCACAGGCATGTGTGACTATTGTCCGAAATAGTGAAAATTCATCATCCAGCACAGGTGTGTTCTTCGAGCTTTGTCTTGACTGTCACAGACTTGCCTCCCCCCGCGTCCCTGTCCTGCTCTCTGCAGCTGTTGTGAGGCTCATGGGTGCACTGGGATCCGAAAGCGTTCACCTCAAGTGCAGACAGTGCCACAGTGACAGTTGGGGCCATCTGGTTTGGGTGACACCAGATGGCCTCTTGAGCTTTGCTCCTGATCAGCGGGGTGTGCTCATGGTATTTACTCTGTGATCAGGCATCGGCCTTGACCAGCCCTTCTGATGGCCCTTCCCAGGTGTTAACAATGCAAGAAAGGTTGCGGGGTCCTAGCCTCCCTCATTTTGTTACGTGTCTTCTGGCAGAGCCAAACTTTTGGCTGTGAAGGTTGTTCTTTCCCTCGCCCCCCTGAGCCCCCCAGGCATGCCCAGTCCATGCGTGAGGAACCAGGAACATTCCAGCTCTTGGCTTCCCTCCCGCCGGGCCCCAGGCGGGGCGTCCCGATGCTCTGGGCCCTTTCACCTCTCCAAGTGTGTCTGACTCCCTGGGCCTCCGGGGCATAAAGGGGCTTTGTCAGAGCCGGGCCTCATTTGCCACTTCAGAGCATCATGTCTGTTGACATTGCAAAATAGCAGAAGAATTCGACAACGGGCCTTTTCAGAGAGTTCGTGGTGAATGCACAAAGGACGGCCCCAAGTGGGTCAGCAGCTGGCTCGGAGATCTTTCCGGGTGAGAAATCACATGTGGGCATTCAGCCTTCACGGGCCCTGTCCTGCTCACCCGGTGACTCAGATGGGCAAAGGCAGTGGGTGGCTCCCTTCCCGAGGACAGGCACTTTGTGTGCGGCTTCCTGGAAGGACATCTGACACCCTTTTGCCCTGCGGCATTTTATAGGAAGAATCCCCAGACCCATCTGCGATCACAGAGGTGCCCTAACGCTCGGCCACCTCACGTTTAGGGGGGCCTTGAGCCAGAGGTTCAAGCATCAAGGCAGCAGAACCTTCCGGAGCTTGTTGAGTCCCCCGCCCCGGTGTACGGAGCAGCCAGACAGCCAGGCCAGCAGCTTCTGAGGGTTTGATAGGGGCAGGATGGGGGCAGATGCTGGCCGTAGATGTGTGCTGTGCAGGGGAGGATGGGGACAGGTCCCTGCTCCCTGGTCAGTGTGCGCTGCATGGGGTGACAGTTCACACCCAAGGATGAAGGGACCCCATCCAGAGAGACACCTGAAGGTTCACCCTAGATGAATGCTGTCTGCGTGACCTCCAGGCTTCAGGTAGCAAAACGTGTCCCAATTAATGTTACATGATCCTGGAGGCTGAGGTGCTTCATGAGCTCCCACGTCGGTGACATAGATAACAGTCTGCACGGAGCTGTCGGGCAGAGCCATTGCTCCCGGCGATGAGCTCCAGAGTTACACTGGGCTGCTTTCCTCATGGCAAGTTATAATTTTTTAAAAAAGATTTTATTTATTCATTCGACAGACAGAGATCACAAGTAGGCAGAGAGGCAAAGAGAGAGAGGGGGAAGCAGGCTCCCCGCTGAGCAGAGAGCGCCATGCGGGGCTCGATCCCAGGACCCTGAGATCATGACCCAAGCTGAAGGCAGAGGCTCAATCCACTGAGCCACCCAGGCGCCCCACAAGTTAGTTATAATTAATGACCTTTTGCAGTAAGGACATAAATAACAATTCATGCCAGACATGAAAACATCTAGTAATACGAATCTCACCTTACTTGCATTCAAATGAATTCACACTAGAAGAAAATGTTCATTAGATTAAATATTTTTTTAAAGATTTTCACGCTCAGAGCTGCCAACCACGTGGAGAAAGAGCCTTATCATATATTTGCTGGTGGGAACACATTTGGTAGAACCACGTTGGAGGGCAACTTCGTAGCACACACCAGCGCGCATAAATGTGTTCCTATTTTTCAAGCCAGCAGTTTTATTTCCAGAAATCACCCTGGGGAGACAAATGTGAATGTGAACAGAGCAAACAGTCCATAAATGAGCAATTTATCAAACTGAAAATGCAGTGTGAGGAAGAGGTGAGTCGGTGCCAGGGTCCGGTGACAAGATGACTCCGTCCTGGGACGGGAGGTGCAGCACACTGACTGTAGCTAACAGCACTCTCTTCTGTATTGGAAAGTTGCTAGAAGAACAGATCTTAAAAATTTTTTTGGAATGTTATATGGTGGTGGATGTTGGGCTAGACTTATTGTGACCATTTCACAATATACACAAATAAGGAATCGTTAGGTTATAGGCTACCGTGAACAAATACATGTTACATGTTACATGTCCACTGTATCTCAATAAATCTGGGGGAAAGGTGTATCAGAATAGTGGGGAGAGGACCAGTCCATCAGAGGTTTTGAGATACATGGCTATCCAAGGAGAATTTTGTATATTAGCAAAAATAAGCTCCCGATGGATTAAAGAGGGGAATGCTGCCTGGAAACATAGTGGAAGGGAATAGAGTATAAACATTTCAGCCCTTTGAGAGTGGGGAAGGATTTGTGAAGCAAGAAACAAATCCAGAGCTGTAGTGGAGATGGGCTCTGTGTTCACCAAGTTGTGCCCTCATTCTCCTGGGTGCATAGGACGCCCACCTCCCCACCCCCCAGCAGGGGAGTGAGTTCTGGCTGCTGGTGTGTAGGGACAGTGATGTGTGTCTGCCCACCTCTGTGCGTTGGGGCCGCACTCCATCTGCCATTCACAGTGGGGGGGGTGGGCAGTGAAGAACTTTGGGATGGCGGGGACACAACAAAGGGACCTCAGATCCCTGAGGCGCTGCCTGGTGGAGAGTTGCCAGGATGGGTTGCTGGACTAGAAACGTCTACATTAGAAATAAAATCCTGGGTGTGTGTGTGTGTGTGTGTGTGTGTGTGTGTGTGTGTGTAGACACTGGGGTTTTAAAGCCACGACTGATAATGAAATCATCAGTGGAAACCCTGTCAGCTTTATTCACATGAATGTCTAAGTCTTGTGTGTGGGGGACCAGATGCAAAGTAAAGTTAAACGCAAGCAGAGTAGAAAGCATTTGCAACACATTCAAAAATGACAGGTGATAGAAAAAAACACTCCCATAAGTCAATAATGAAAGGTAAAAATAATTCATTCAAAAGATAGACAAAGGTTAAGAAGAGGATATTTGCAGAAACCTGTAAGTATGAAAAGATACTCGACCTCATTTCTGATCATAAAATACAAATGAGAACCACGATATACCCATTATTTGCTTACTGGAGTGGGAAATTTTTAAAATTTATTTATATTCAAGGGTTTGCAAGTATGTGGGAAGAAGGCATCAATATACTTTCTTGTAAACTGTTTTAGAAGCATGTTATAAAATGTGCTTCCCTTGAACCTGTCAGTCCCGTGTCCCAGTGCCTCCAGCAGAGGAGAAGCCTAAACAAATTATGGGGACAGAGTGATGCATATTTGGAACATGAAGCCGTGCTCTAAAGGACTTGACCACATACAGAAAGTGGAGTTCACTGACCCATATTGTGAGATAAAATGCCTTGCGATATTGTTAATATAGGATGGTTCCATGTATGTAAACATTCCCCAAAATGTCTTTGGTTTATGTCAATACGTGTGTGAGGATCTGGGAAGCGAGTGGAGGAGAGCCCGTGAGTGCAGGTGGCCATGGCCAGCATGGAGGCGGTGGTGAGTTTCTGCACTTCTGGGGTGTTTGAATCTTTTACAAGAGTCTGATAAGTATTATGTGTAAGATTTTAAAAAAGAGGAATGCCATAAGCTATAAAATGTTCATGGGAATGAAAAATGACCGAGCAGAGGAATTGTTGTAAGTGACAATTATGAGAGTGTATAGTGGGTGGAAAATGTGTATGATGTGGCCTCCAAAAGAAATCAAAATTACAATAGCACTGCGATGGTTAAGAGGGAGACACAAGTTTCTTTGGGGATGAAAACTGAAAGGAAATATGGCTCCCATTTGCTGTGGGAAAGAACATCCTGCTTTAGCAGTTGAACTCAAAACCCTACACTCCCTGTCACTTGCCATCCATGCAAACTGTGACTTGAACGTTGGGCATCATAAAATCCAGGTTCAGAATTCTTTTACAAACAGTAATCGAGCTATTGATTAGACATGCCTTCAGTTTACCTGGCTGCTCACAGGCTCTTCTTTATCTCGTGGCGGTAGAACTGTTTGCAAGCACGGTGATAGTGAGATCCTCAGCATTTTAAGTGTCAGATATGGCACCCATGAATATATTGCACAAATACGGCGACTTTGCAGAGAACTTATTTTTGTATGATGCATCTCTTAAACAGTGGACACTCATGTGCTAGCTCTCCGGACCTCATAAATTGTGCCACACTTGCTTCCCAGCTTTTGCAGGTGAAGCCCCACTCGCGCTGGCTTGTTTATCTGCATCTTTTCCCACAGTGCACTGGGAGATGGCAGGGACTCTTCTGCTCCCTATTTTTTGTAGTTGGAACCCCCTCTTCAGAGACTTTATTATTTATTCCATCAAGTTTATATTGATATGTACAGTTATTTTAGAAAACCCTTTCCTTCTCAAAAATAGGTAGTTCCATCCAAGCCTATTATCTGGATATGAGCTCAGAATCACCACCGTCACCACCGTCACCATTATCACTGTCATCACCTCCACCCTATTATCATCATCATCACCACCATAACATGACCATCACCACCGTCACCACCGTCACCATTATCACTGTCATCACCTCCATCCCTATTATCATCATCATCACCACCATAACATGATCATCACCACCGTCACCACCGTCACCACCGTCACCACCGTCACCACCGTCACCATTATCACTGTCATCACCTCCACCCTATTATCATCATCATCACCAGCATAACATGATCATCACCATCATCACCACCGTCATCTCCGTCATCTCTGGCATCACCACCATCACTGCCATCACTGCCACCACCGCCACCATCATCACCACCATCACCACCATCACCACCATCATCACCATCATCATCACCGTCATCACTATCGCCACTGTCATCACCACCGTCCCACCGTCACCACCATCACCACC
>NW_019154117.1:2252237-2282345 GCF_002288905.1 Enhydra lutris kenyoni | reverse complement strand
TCACCACCATCACCACCATCATCACCACCATGACCATCATCACCGTCGTCACCGTCATCACCACCATCCTTGTTATCAGCATCACCGTCACCATCATCACCATCATCACCCATCACCTCACCTATTAGACGTTTACCAGCACACTTCTGCCCCACTTCAAGAAGAAACAAGGTGTGGGAAGAGGGGAAGTATATAAAAGTTTAGGAAATAGATTTAAAAAGTCTGCCATGACCTCAAAGTATGCAGTTTGGGAAGTGTTTTGTGCATTATAACTACACCCTATTTGTGGGATTTTCGATAGTATACAGTGAAATATTGAACTGCTTCTTCTAGGGACTGAATTCACTGTTCCAATGCAACCTAGTGCCAAGGTGGGCCATGAGACGGCTGGAATGCAGTTTCCTTTGAACCGTCAGTGCTTGCTGAGCACTGTCCACACAGCAAGAGGACCTGGCTGTCCCGTCAACAATGGCTGTAGCAGCCCGTTAGCAGGCATCCCCAGGACCTGCCTCTCCCTTGACCCTCACATCAGGATCGCCTCTCAAGCCCGCCTGGGCTCCTTTGACTTGTCTACATTTCTGGGCCCCTCCGTTCTCACTGTGACTCCCCAAGAGCTGGTCCGCATCAACCCCTGGGCTAGCACCCCGCCACTCCCTGTCAGGTCCCTGCCGACACAGATGCAGGTACAAGTCTTCCTGGAGCATCTCATTCTGCCTTTATCCACACTCCCCATGAGCCCCTCTAGCGCCTGGCTGTACAGAATAATGAGCACCAATGGCGCTGGTCACTGCAGTGGTCCCTCCTGAGGGCCATGCACGGCTCTCCCACCCACCCTCATCCTAAGGCTCTCATAATAGATTCCTTCACTTCATCTGATGCATCTCCCACATAAGCTGTCTGCCTTTCTTACTAGGCCGCAAACACACAGAATGTTCTTTTTCATGGTGGTGTATTCACACCCTTTCTTTCTACCTTTCCCCCAATTTTCCTGGGTCTGTCTTCAAGTCCACCCAGCCCCAGCCTTCTCCAGAGACTCCTGTTGCCTCTGATCGGGAAACATTCTCTCTTTGAGACACCTGCCTTTAGCGTAAACCCCCTTGTAGACATCTCTCCATCCCGTGTGTCACTTGTTCTCCCGCTGAGGCGCACAGTTGCAGCCCTGCACCCCATCCGATCTCCAGCGTCACCTGCAGGACAGATCTCAGAACTGCACTCTCACAAGGCTCTGGTTTCCCAGGGGGCTGCCCCAAGCTCCGTAGTCTCTGTCACTCTCTGCCAAGCTTTCACATTGGATACTTATCTCCATTTTACTGGCAGTATTGTATAAAGAGTTCACGTCCAATATGACTGCCACCACCAACTCTCTTCCGAGTTGCAGGTCTGGAGCTGTCACTAAATAGCAGGTGCTTATCAGACTCCCAAGTTCCACCCTGACTGCCTCCATCCGTCCACTCACCCATGCACGGGTCAGGTGCACAGGAAGGCCTCAGCACTCACTGCGCTACCCCCAGGGGGCGGTATGAGCAGAGTCAGCCTGCGTGATGGGCCTGCCATCAGGCGTCTACTCTAGTGAACAAGACAGAGACGGGACGCAGGATGTGCAGTACCCACTGCCAGGAGCGCAGGGCGCAGGCATCCCTGCACGCAGGCTTGGGGGAGACACTTTGGCAGAGGCAATAGCTATGCTGAGTCCCTGAGCCTGAGGAGGAGGTTTCCCCGCTAACAGTTGGGAGCACACAGTCCATTCCAGGCGAGAACAGCACGAGCTACACCCAGGGGGCGTGTCTGGGGACAGCTTTTAAGTCCACGAACTGTGGCCTCTGGTGTGGTGTCCTTGGAGCAGACAAGGCAGTGTCAGAGGGCCAACCCCAGGCCAGGATTCATTCCAGGAAGCTCAGGATCGATGGGGGTCAGAAGTGAGGCAGGGTCGGAAGTGTTGTTCTGGGCAAATGCAGCCGCCCTTTCAGTGGCTCTGCAGACAAAGCCTGTGGACTGTCCCCTGAGGGGCAGGTAGCCGGTTGCTGCCTCTGCATACCTTTTGGTTCCCGGGCACGTGGGCTGAGCTCCTAGAGCAGAGAACGCCCCTGGCAGAGAATTGCAGAACTGGGATCACGTATGAAGCTGTTCCGGGCCACCGGCAGGACGAGGAGAGGGATGGGCTGGGCTCCTGCCTCCTACAGCTGGTTCCCATTTCCGCCCCTGGCTCACCCCCTGCGTAGTGCTTATCACCAGTTATTAAGGATGCTTTCTTTATTTATCATTATTCATCTTGCTCATTGTGAAAGCCCAACGCTCACACAGAACCTGGTAGAATTCCATGCGGCACAGATGTGAGCAGTGGCCCTCTGTGCTGCTGACTCCCCGAGACCTGCCAGGGCACAGCCCCGTCTGTGCCCTGGGCACGCTTTTCCAGGGGAGCCTACAGTTGCCTGACTGTACGTGGCTTGCAATAATTTCTGCTTTCATCTTCTTACCTCTCCCTGAGCTGCCAGAGAGGTCTGTTGTGAGAAATCTGGGTCCCAGGCCCCAGGTGATTCCTGAAACCCTTCAGCAGCCACACCTGAGCCCTCTGTCTGTCCCCACCTCTGGCGGCTGGTGCAGCCCCGGACCCACCCAAAGTCTTAGCCCAGTGAAGTCCTTCCAACTAAAGTCCAGATCTCTCTTTGGTTCTTTGGGTCCTGTCAGCACATCTGCGGCTGTAATGACGCCATTTGCACACCGTTCTAGCTCTGCTTACCCAGATGTTCTGCTTGGTGGTACCGTGACCTCTGCAGAAAGGTGGTCTGGCAGCAGCCGAATCCCCTTGGGCTGCAGATGGAAGGTCCTGTGCTCCTTGGAGGAGGTGTGTTGAGTTGCGTCACTGTCATGTGTTGGGGGAGTCTCCCTGTGGCCTGCACCTGACAGCACCCCATCCCCAGGGACTCTCTGTTGGCCAGGGGCAGGGGGAGCTTGATCCCTGGTGCACTCGCTGACAAGCAGAGGCTCCCTTCCTCCTTGCTCCCTGCTGGACTGTCTACAAGAGCACTCATTTCCAGGCTTCTGGGAGGCCTCTGGTGAGATCCGCCGGTCAGCGCGCTCCTTACGGAGGTGAGCCCGACTTGGCAAGCGTTTTCTTGTATCTGTTTTTCTTTTCCTGACTCACTGCATCCCCGCCCCTCCCCACCCCTGCTTCCCTGGGATCTCATTCTGGACCCAAGGGTTGGGCTCCTCTCCCTGGAAGTCAGGGTGGCACCTTGCTGCTGACTGTGGTATTGAGGAGCTTATGAGTCAGGGAGGTCTCTGGGCCCTGCCCTACACAGACCCTGAGATTCCACGTGCCCCCGTGCCCCCCCAACCCTGTCCTCCATGTTCTCCTGGGAAGCAGAAGGGGTCATCCCATTGAAGCTGTGGTTGAGTATTGCTGAACAAGGGAGTTGCAAACCTTTCCAAAAAGTCAGGAGGAGAGAGGCCAACTACAGTTCCCCAGAAAACTCACTTGTTTTCTATCTTGATATGTGCATTTCACTAAATAATTATGGAGAAGGCTATCATAGCAGTTCCCAAGCAGATGGAGGGAAGGTTGTGCAGGCCATTGTGCGGAGCTTTGGGAAGGTGATGAAAGTGCTCACATTCAGCCGCCAACACACACACACACACACACACAGATACTTCGTTACTCCCGCAGGGTGGGGGATGGGTTGAAGGCAAAATCCCTCCTACCTGCCCTGGACACACAGCTGCCCGGCTCAATGGCCACACTTTGCATGTGACTAGAAGTGGTCCTTGTACTCGCCCAGAGCTCAGCATTGCATTTGATGGGAAAGGAAGGGGAGTCAGAGCCTTTGACTCTGCCTGCTTCTTGGGGAAGTCAGCCCCAAAGCCTTTAATGTCCCCATCAGCATGAAGTTGGGGGGCCACCCAGGGAGAGGGTCCCTGTGATGCTCAACAGGACGGATTCAGACTCAGCTCTCCTCCTGGATCTGGTAGCGGATCAAGAAAATGGACCATTTTGGTCCTGTTTTGATAGTATGTAAAAACCAGCACAGACCTCCAGAAAAAAACTTGGTGTCCCTATTGCTTTCATTCTGTTATTCTAGCCCCTTTTAGATGAATTGATGTCATTTGTATAAAAATATCACAGTTGAAAATAAACATTTCCCTGCCGTGAGCATTGTGTTTCCTGGGGACTGATTTCCTGGCAGAAAATAAAAGAGCCTATTCTTTCTATTGATCTGAGGCCCAGTGGGGAGGATGGAGAGAACTTAAGTATTGGTGGAAGACAGGCTTCCTCAGCCTCAGTACCCCTGACATTTTGGACCAAATAATTATTTACTGTGGACAGCTGCCCTGGGCCCTGTAGGATGCTGAGGACATCCCCGACCTCTGCCCTCTTGGCCTCTGGCTCTATGGCTGGGTCAGGACGTCAGAAATGTCACTGGGTGGTAGAGTCTCCCCTGGTGAGAATCATTCACATAATATCACCCTGCGAATGGTTGGCATCCACTGTAGTTTGACAACCCAGAGAAGCAATGGCCATAATGTAATAATCCTTCCATGGCTGTCTTACTCATTATACATCTTGTTTAGAGGTGTTTTTGAGAATTCGTATTTCTTTTTAGGGGACAAGGGTAGTCTGTTTCTCTGACATACCCTACTGACTTGGTGTTTATATTTCAAACAAAACAGCAGTGAATGAAATTTGCAAATAGGAGGGAAGGTCTGTAAGTCTATTCATAAAATGGTATTTTAGGCCTTTTTGAAGGCTCTGAGGGCCACGTGCTCTCCTGCCTGCCGGGGAGGCTTCCAAGACTGCTCACTCTGTCGATGGCCCTTCAAGGGGCACGTCCTGGGAAGCTTCCTCCAGCAACCAGGCTCCGTGGGAGTGAGATCACTCTAGGGGACCGTTTTCGTATTATAGCTTTAAAGACTCACAGTTTTTTTTGTTTTTGTTTTTGTTTTTTTTTTTATGCAGTCATGTCCATGAATAGTAAGTAAAGAAATAGAGATAAACAAAAATGTTTCCTTCATTTCCCTTTGCTCTGGTTCTTGATTGAGTTCCTTTCGGGTTTGCAGAAACAATAGCTGCTGTAGGGAAACTCGCCCCTCCTGACTCGCCGAATGTACATCTTCTGAGATGTGTCTAGTGGACTTCAGATTTTTCAAGACAGACACAGGGATGATGAAGTGCCATGGGCTCCCGCATCACGTGGGCTGGAGCTCAGTCCTCAACTCCCGTCTATACAGTGGGGCAACACCATCTTCCTCCCAGCGCTTCAGCTGGGACTCAGTGGAGGCCCAGCCTCGGGAGGTCATCTCTGACCTTGACCCCCTCCACCAAAAGGTGTGGTAAAAACCACATAATAAATCGACTGTCCTAACCATCATTGAGTGGATAGTGAGCAGGTGTCCAGGGCTCACTCATTCTGCATGGCTGGATCTCTGTCCCTGGCAATGGCCATGCTGCTGTCTCTGTGAACTGGACACTTCTGGGTCCCTCATGCAAGTGGGATGGTATTTGATATTTTGTGACTGGCTTATTCCCTCTGCACAATGTCCTTGGGGTTTCCAAGGCAGGTGTCAAGTGGCGGGTGTCAGAATGTCCCTCCTTTGAGGCTGAAAGCCCACCATGGGCAACAGCAAATGTCTGTCATCCACGACAGACATTTCATCTTATCCCGAATCTTGTCTGCGGTGAATGGCCCCACAGTGAACATGGGGTTGCAGATGTGTCCTCAAGATCCCAGTTTCAATTCCTTTGGATAAATCACTTTGGTCTTTTTGACTCCTTAGTCCTGCGATCATAATTTTATATAA
Organism: Enhydra lutris kenyoni; assembly: GCF_002288905.1. Classification (NCBI taxonomy): domain Eukaryota; kingdom Metazoa; phylum Chordata; class Mammalia; order Carnivora; family Mustelidae; genus Enhydra; species Enhydra lutris. Next base: position 2,276,552 of record NW_019154117.1, on the reverse strand, counting down.
AATTCAGAGACTCTAATCTTTTTCTTTAGCCTGGTCTGAGAGTGACTCACGGTCACAACTGTCTTCCTCGTCTCTGTGTCCCCACCACCTGACTGGTGCTCAGTAGAGCTTGCTGTGTGCCTGGCAAGTTGGGCCAACAAATTACTCAGTTGTCAAATGGAAATGGTGACTTGCCCGTGGAGGCCCCAGTAAATACAGCATCTCCTGCTGCATCATAGGGCCATGGAGATAGGATTGTATTAGGCACCATGCGTACACTTCAGTTAATAACGTGTTCTCTGCTACATCTGGGCTACAGACAACCTCCTGGGTCTGAATACAGGGTTTGAGACAGCAATACCTATTCTGACTATTTCTGTTAGGATATGTGATGGTTGCCTTGTTGGTAGGCGCATCAGTAGGATAGGAAACATGAGAACCAGTTCAATACAAGTGTTTACGGGAAGACAGACCACTGCTGACCCGGGTATGCCTGACCAACACAGGAGGGAATTTCTGGCCGCACCTTTGGCCAGAGCGCAGTGCTGGGCCCCACACAGAGCCTGGCGGCCGTGAAGTCGGGGAAGGTCGGTTTCTGCACACTGAGGTACTCGTGCACCCACGTATCTTAAGAACTTTCATCCAGCACCACCCACATGGTTTTTCCCCAGCCTCGGTGCCTTCGTAAAGTTAACGAGCAGTGGGCTGTGAGCGAAACAGATGGCTTCCAGGTTTTGTGAGAAAGGAATCGGTTTCTTCTTCCGGGGGCGGGAATCCACACAGGCATGACCTGGTCCAGTCTCTGAGGGAAGGCGGGCATCCCTTACACACTCGGCTCTGCTCTGGCCCATTTTCTCTGGTTCTGACAAGGAACATGGCACCGTCTGGGACACCGTTGGGTGCCCTCCCACTCTGGGATTGACTTCCAGCATTTCCGCTCGTCTTGAATTAGCCGCGGCTTCTAGCATGCAGTATCAAGACGGCAGCGCCCGTCCCTGCCTGACCGGAAGCACGGCATAGCCGAGCAGCCCTTTCCACATTACAGCCCGAACCAGGGAACCTGCTGGCTTTGTGGCTCTCCTTGCTGCTGGCACGAGGTCAGCATACAAGTTTGCCTGCAGCACTTCGAGGGGAACCGATGCTGATGACTTCCGGGGCAAAGATGATATAATTATGATGAAAGCCCTTTACAAAGCGGCTGTCCTGTTTCATCTGACACTCATAGTGTCCTCAGCAGGACGGCCCTCAGTCCTCGGGAGAGTTAGTGGCCACTGCGCACTCTTCCCATACCTGCCAGTGTGCAGAGTTTGGCTCCCGAGAGGAGGAGCTCATGGGGGAGCAAGGGGACTGGTCGGGCAGAGAAAAGGTGGGCAGGAGCCTTTATTACCATCTCCTTGGCAAGGAACGGGTGACGTACGGTGGGCAGCCTTAGGATTGGCAAGTTTGGATGACTCCAGCAGGCTCTGGGGTAGAGGGATGTGCTGGGTGTCCGGCAGCTGGCCCTGGGTGACCAGGGAAAGTGATACTGGCCCAGAGTGTGAGTGCAGAGGAGGAGGTGGTGGGGTAGGCTCTGGACGGGTTGGCTTGCCTCTGGGTGGTGTGTCTACACACAAGTCCAGTCTTCTGTCTCTAGAATTGCTTGGCTGTGGGAGGGGCAGCCCGTCCAGGGTCCTTAGGGCCCCAGATGTCAGAGGCACAGCTGGGGCTCAGTGGCAGGTTCTGGCTTTTTAGATCTAAGTGGGTTCAGGATCAATGCAGTGAACTGCATAAAACATGTTACGCACAGTCCAATTCTGGCGCATCTGTACATCTGTTTAAAAAAGAGATTAGATCATTTTTTTTTGAAACTGAGATTTTTATCTGGAAGCCTCTCCAGAGCTGACTTTTGGGGAAGAGCTGCCTTTTGGGACCATGGGTGGCTCAGTCAGTTAAGCATCTGCCTCCAGCTTAGGTCATGATCTCAGGGTCCTGGGATGGAGCCCCGCATCAGTCTCCCTGCTCAGTGGGGAGGGTCAGTGGCAGGCAAGTATGTTGTACGGTGGGAATCCTTGGGGGCCATCTGCTGTGGACTTTGGGGACTCAGGTTTTTGGTTATCACTGGTACTTCTATTGGAGGGAAGCCTTAGAGTATTCGAGAAGAGAGATTGAATCACTGGGCATGATAAGGAAGTGTGCCCTGCTGTGCCGGCACAATCTTAACTGCCACAAAGGGAACTGGCCACATGACAGACATCTGCAGAAGGCAAATGAGAGCCTTCACTTACCCTTGATAAAAGCCAACCCTCATTTGGACAGTTTGGCTAATAGGAGCAAATAAATGTCCTCCAACTTAAGTTGGTTTTGACAGCATCCCAACAGACTCATCATAAGGGGTGTTGGAAGGGAGAGAACATTCTAGAGATAGGTAAGCAGATGTGACAAGGGCATGTGAGGAGTTTGGCTTGGGTGGAGCTTAGAGAGGGAGGGAGAAGTAAAGACGTCAGAGGGAGGGAGAAGTAAAGACCACAAGGCCTCTGAGTGCTGACTTACCCTCGAGCAGTGGGACACACTCAGGGGCTTCCTGGGGGAGACGGCAATGGCCTCATTTCGCTTACACTCTGGCCAGCAAGGCTCAGATCAGAGAGAAGGAAACTGGTTACGTTCTCAAACACTCTGGTTTCAGGTTCCCCCTTATACTCAAAAATAAAAAGTTTTTGTTTTTGTGGGTTGTATCTACCCATATTTGTTAAATTAGAAATCAAGACAGAAATCTAAAAAAATTATTTAATCTAGTAAAAATAGCAATGATTAGTTATTCATTACATATGAATATAGCAGATTTTAATGAAACATAACTATATTTTCAAAAACAAAAAAAGCTTCAGAAAAAAAGAGGGTCTCGTTTTATCCCTTTGCAAATATCTCTAAGGTCTGGCCCAGTGGGAGAAGCAGATGGTTTCCTCTGCTTCCACAGTCAGTCTGTGGAGAGTTTTTGGCTGATGCACGCAGTCTGATTCACACAGATAGGCAGTTGGAAAAGAGATGGATGTTTTAATAGTCTTTTCAGATCATTATGCATCTTCTTCTTTGATACTACACCAAAATTCAACAAGTGGTAGTTCCTTGAAGGCTAGCTGCTAAGTGAAATCCGAAACCATATCCGCACACTTGCATTCTATTACGTTAAAATTGATTGCTCTCTCTGGTGCTTTGAATGGCTTTTGCTCATACTTATTTGTGACCTTGCAGAACCATGAATGCATCTTGGGGATCCCCAGGGATCACCCCTTGAGAATTGTTTCAGTAAATCAAAGCAGGTCTGCCAGGAGCCCGGACAAGGGAAGTGCTGGAAAGAAGGTGAAAGGAAAAGTGGAGGTGTGCGGAGGGGCGGCATCAGCGTCTGGGGTCTGGTATGATTTATGGGAAGAGGAAGAGTACCTCCAGGTTCTCACCCTGGCGATGTTGTGGGCTTCACTAATGTTAGAACACAGGAAGAGGATTACGTTTGGACAAAACAAGGTGGGTTCTTCTGAGTAGGTTGGGATTGGGTGCTTATCAGACATCTGGGATGTCACAGACATGGGGTTCAAAAGCTCATGAGTGGTCGTGGATTGGAAGTCATCAGCATGTGTGCTGTAATCAAAGCCAGAGACAGGTGAGATGTCCTGAGCAGAGTCTGTGGAGCTTGAGAGGAATACTGAAAGCAGAAACCTGTAAAGTATTGACATCTGGGGGACATAAAAGAGGGAGACACAGTCCAAAGAAGACAGGGGGGAAAAACCCCAGGAAGATGCCATGGGATGGAAGCAAGGAAGGAAAAGAATGCTTCCAGAAGGAGGTGGCCAATGGGGATGCATGTTGCAGGTGGTTAAGGAAGACAGGAACCAACTTGGCCACCATGTTGAGAGCATGGGCCCGCTGGTGCTATTGGCAGAGCGTGGTGGAGCAACGCGTAGAAGTCAGAAGTTCCTCCCACTTTTCCTCCCACTTGTCTTTATTGAGGACCTGCTGTGTGCCAGGCACATCACACTGAACATGGTCCTCACTTTCATGATGATTGTAGTTAATATTATGGGGAGGGGGGAACATTGTTGAGTAAAACCACATATGTGCTTATGAGTCTGTGGCTGTCCTCAAATGAACTCTAGGATAAAGACAAATTCACACTCTTATGTTCAATGCTAAGCTCCAAAATGCTCTGAAGACTGAAAGTTTTTTACAACTCATTTGGCGGCAAAGAATTATAGTAATATACTATATGACCCTCTTATGGAAACTTCTGAATTCCTGATAAATTCACAAAGATTTCAGGTATGAGATCATGGACCTACACTGGCTCCATTTTACAGATAAGGAAACAAGATGCCAAAGGTTAAGTTACTCCTTCATGTAGACACAGCCACACCGGGCTGCCGCAACTGGCTGACTCCCTGCTGGGATGCCCAACATCAAAAAAAGTGGTACATCTATCTATCCATCCGTCCATCCATCCATCCATCCATGCACCCGTTCACCTGCCCACCCACACTTACATTCATCTGTCCCTACAGCCACCCATCGAGGCAGCTAGCCAGCCACGCACCCATCCAGCCATGCATCTGTCTGTGCATCTGTCCACCCATCCACCCACCCATCCATGCATGCAGGCGTCCATCTGTCACCCATTCTTCTCTCTCTCCTAAAACATTTAATTGAGACTTTACTATGTGTTAGGCTGTAAAACATGGTTCAAAGTTTTGGAGAAGAGATGAAAACTTCTTTCTAATAAGCAGGGGTTGCAGAAAGTACTATTTCCACAGATGTTACTCAGGACCTTTTGGAACTCGAGGTTCAAATGCTGGCTCAAATGCTGAGCTGAGTGCTGGCTGTGTAAGGTATTAATCAGAAGAGTCCTTCTAGCCCCCTCACCCAAGGTCAGGGACCACTTCTCATACCTTCTAGCCTTTGTATTATCCCCAGGAGGCCTTTTTCAGTGTTTGGATACTGTGATCTCTCAAAAAAATTGACAAGGAGGAATTTAATGACTGATCTTTGTGCTTCAGGAAGTGGCAGAATAAAAACCAAGTGGTACGAACGCGTATCGTATAGCAGCCTGCAAAGGAATCGTAGAAATATTTCTGGAAAACAGAATAAGAGAATCCATGGGAAAGACTGCTTTCCAAAGGAGAGGCAAGGCTATGGGAAAGAACAGTACAAAAATGGTACAACCAAGTGCGAGGGGGCCCGTGAGGAAAGGACGCAGCATCAGGAGGGAGTCATGGGCTCTGTGCCAAGGAGCACCCCTGCGTGCATGAAGGAACAGTCGACGAGGACCTTTAATGTTTAGAAATGGGGGCCTGGGGCTCTTGACAAGAGGTGCCCCGACACCTGTCTCTGGGTCATGCCATGGTTCCGTGTCAGGGTTCCTCTCTCGTGTGGGATTCTGGACTCACCTTGTCCACAAGTTCATGGCTGCCTCCCGGCCCCAGCTCAGCACCTCTGCCTTGTCACGATGGTGCACCCCCACGTGAGCCGTGGGCAGGAGGGGTCCTGAACATTGGGGTTCTCGTCTGCTGAATTTTTTATTGAAGGATGAGATTGTTACTTAAAAACTTGGGTGTTTTTGGTGTGTTTTGTTTTGTTTTTGACTTTCCAGCTGCAGAACCCTTCCCCCACTGCCCACAACCAAAATCTAATGCCCAGCCACTGTCCTTAAAACAGAGGATGAGCCTTTGTGGTAGAGGGTGGAACGCATGGGGGGTGGGGACGTGGCCACCTGCTAGGTTACTCTCTTCTTGATTTCCTTGCAAGCTTGCATTTTGTGAATATATCAGAGGTCGACTTCCACGATGTGTGTGCAGGCTTAGGATATGTGTCCACGTTTGTATATCTGTTTTTCTATACTGTAGGTTATATGTGCACAAAAGATAGAAATATTTCAATGGTTAAAAGGGAAAACGGATAGGTAGAGATCATAAATATGCATTGTCTCATTAAAAAAAAAAAGATTCTGGGCTTTCAGCAGTATGGTTTGGATCACACTCTACTTGAAGGCATTTGAATTACAAAACTGAATCCAAGCAGAGCATGTGTTGCTTATCAGTTCTTGAAAAAAATTATTTAAAAAGTCATGCCACATTTTTGTTACTTTTGTAACTGTTCTAATGAAATTACAATGAACTCTAATGAGTTTGCCCCCACTTTAGGACACTTTACTTGAACCTTGAACAACATGGGTGTTAGGGGCGCCATTCCCCACACAGTCAAAAATCTGCATATGATTTTTGATTCCCCCACACTTAACCACTAGCAGCTGAATGTTGACTGGAAGTCTTATCATAACATAAACAGTCGATTAACACATACTTTGTATGTTATGTATATTATATATTGCATTCTTACAATTAGTAAGCTAGAGAAAAGAAAATGTTAAGAAAATCATGTGGGGGTGGCGCCTGGGTAGCTCAATGGATTAAGCCTCTGCCTTCGGCTCAGGTCATGATCTCAGGGTCCTGGGATTGAGCCCCGCATCAGGCTCTCTGCTCAGCGGTGAGCCTGCTTCCCCCTCTCTCTGCCTGCCTCTCTGCCTACTTGTGATCTCTCTCTCTGTCAAATAAATAAATAAAATCTTAAAAAAGAAAAAAAGAAAATCATGAGGGAGAAAAAATACATTTTCAGTGTGTCCTGTATTAATTGAAAATAATCCATGTATAAATGGACCTGTGCAGGTCAAAACATTCGGTTCAAGGGTCAACCATAATTGTTGGAGGGATTTTTTAAGAATTCATCCCATCTGGCCTCCCCTTCTCTGCTCGTACCACTATTCCTGGCTGAGGGCGAGAAGTAGAGTTTATGGTCAGAAGCAAGGGATCAAAGGAAGACTCCAGTGACCAGAAACCCAAGTCCAGAAGTTACAAAGCCTCACATTCACAGTGCTTCCCTGCATCAGGCAGGGAGCAGAAGCAGGCACGCCACCAGCAGACACACACTCACTCACCAGGAGCTCCGTGCTTCTGGGTGTCGGTGGTGTCAGGGCCCCCAGTGCCCCGCAGAGGGTGGGAATGTTTTTACAAAGTGGCTGCTCTCCTGCTGTTAGAAACAATTTGTTGCTAACGGGGACACACGGACCCTGCTCTGTTGTGAGACGGTCCCAGGGAAACATGCCTCGTGGAGGGTGTGTGTGCTGTGCCCCTGGTGCCATTGGTGAGTATTGACAGTGCTCATTGCCCCAAGAACTTGCCTTTTTTGTTAGCATTTCCAAGTTATTGGAAACGTGGATTCCTTGCCTGTCAGAAAAAAACTAAATCTCTACTGCACTAAGACTGCTACGTGGATAATCTCATTTCTCTCTCAGAAACCCCGAGGATATGGACATTTTTGTCATATGTAGCCAGGCTTTGGAGATATTATATAAGTTGTCTAAAATCACACAGTGAATAGGATGTGGAGTCTGGATTCCTACTCAGGCAGCCTTACTGAAAAGCCTGGGGCTCTCAATGACCTCACTAGCCTTACTAGACCTCACTAGTCAGTGAAATATTTCAGTGTTTAGAAACTGTATACCATTCTAATTAGTCACTACAATGTGCGGCTCGAGTTGGCAATGACCTCATTGGCTTGTAAGCCTTTGATGAGAGGAAAGTTCCACTAATACAGTTTTCAAAGACAAGATTCAGGATCTCATCAGTAGTATATTAACTTTTTCCCCTAGGAATTAGGATTCAAGTAATTCTGTGCTTTGGTTGTGTAAGGAACACAAAAGATTAACCCGCAGTAAAGAGCCAAAGAAGTGAAAATAAAATAGTAAAAACTCTACTCAAAGCTGAATGCATCATCACGAGACAGATAGGAGATTCATTTTTCATTTGTAGAAATGTAGGGCACGGCCTCTGACCTCTCCCTTACCTGCTTGCCACAGGCAAATCCCCCTTAACGCCGAGAAGATGCTTCCACCGTCTTCTCTTTTCACGGTTTCTGCTGAGAAGTCATCTATGTGCCTCCCCGATGCCCCTTTGAAGTGAGCGTGCCATAACATTTTTTCTGGTGGCTCTGAAGATCCTTCTCCTTGTTGTCGGTTTTCTGCAGGTGACCATGATGCTCCCTAGGTAGGGTCTTCTTTGTATGTAACCTGTGTGGGGTTCACTGAAACTCTCACATCTTCAGGTTTCCTGAGTTTTGAGAAATTCCCTTTGAATTCTGCTTCCATCATAATCTCTGTCTCCTCACTAACACTTCAGTGATGTGACATTAGGCCATTCCATTTGTGCCACTTGTTTCCTAAATGGTTTTTGTCCTTTATGTTCTTTTTTTAAAAAAGATTTTATCATTGAACATTATATCAAAAATCAATGATGTACTATATCTTGGCTAATTGGATTTAAATAAAAAAATAAAAATAAAATAAATAAAATAAAATTTTATTTATTTGAGAGGGAGAGAGAGCACAAGCAGAGGGCAGAGGTAGGGGGAGAAGCAGACTCCTTGATAAGCAGGGAGCCCCATGTGGGAATCTATCCCAGGACCCTGGGATCATGACCTGAGCCAAAGGCAGATGCTTAACTGACTGAGCCACCAAGATGCCACCATCCTTCATGCTCTTTAAATTCTCTCTCTTTCATTCTGGGTATTTCTATTGACCTCTCTTTCAGCTTCCTGATCCTTTCTTAAACTGTAACCAATCTAATAGTAACCCCATCTATTGAGTTTCTGATTTTGGTCACTGTGTTCTTTCAGTCCTAGAATTTACATTTGATTTCTTTCTTATCTATTTTAGTTTTTTTGCTAAGTCCTCATTTTGTCATTTGATTTCTTGAACATATGACTCATAGTTATTTTAAAGTCTGATCACTCGCCTATCTGGATTTGTTCTATATATTTTTTTCTCTTGGCTCTATCTTTTGGTATATCTGGAAACTTTTTGTTGCATGGTAGACATTGCATATAAGAAACTGCAGAAGCCCTGTCTATGCTGTCCAATAGGGTGGCCACTGGGTGCCTGCTGAACCCTTGAATGTGGTTAGTTTTGTGTAAAATACTGGGTTTCAAACATTTGGTACAAAAAAATATGAAATAACTCAATTTTTGTATTGGTTATATCTTGAAATAATGATATTTTGAAGATGTTGGTTAAGAAAAGTACTTAATTAACATTAATCTCACCAGTTTGTTTTTACTTTTTAAATATGGCTGCCAGAAAATTTAAAATGACTTATGTGTCTCAAGTTCTATTTCTTCTGCACCATGCTCTTCCAGATGGTAACATCCCCTCCAGGAAGGATTTATGGTAGCTAGTTTCTGGCACCCTGGTAGAAGGGTGCAGATCACATGCATTCAATTATAGATTGATCTGATTTGGAGCCTGGTGGAGTCCTGGCATGATGCCGTATCTTGGGGTCCTAACAAAGCCTAGGAAGTTTGCAGGGACCCTGCTCAGAGGCAGGCTTAGAACTCCAATACCTCAGCATGTGAGTTTGCCAAAGTTCTGTTTGGTTTGCTCTCTTGGTCTGCTCGGCGGCCACAATAAAATACTACTGGCTGGCCAACTTAGACAACAGATATTATTTCTCACAGTTTGGGGGCTGAATATTGGGGATCAGGGTGCTGGTGTGGTCGGGTTCTGGTGAGGACTCTTCTCTGAGCTTGCAGATAGCTCCTTCCCTTTGTGTCCTCACATGGAGGAGAGAGAGTCAAGATCTCTGGTGTCTCTTCTTCTTCTTCTTTTTTTTTTTTTTTAAGATTTTATTTATTTATTTGACAGAGATCACAAATAGGCAGAGAGGCAGGCAGAGAGAGAGAGGAGGAGGAAGGCTTCCCACTGAGCAGAGAGCCCGATGTGGGGCTTAATCCCAGGACCCCAGGATCATGACCTGAGCCGAAGGCAGAGGCTTTAACCCACTGAGCCACCCAGGCACCCCTCTCTGGTGTCTCTTCTTTTAAGGACATTAACCCATTACGAGGGCCCCACCTTCCTGATCTCATCACCCCACCCCAAAGGCCATCACGTTGGGGAGTAGGGCTTCTGTGCATGACTTTCAGTCCACCACACCAACAAGTACTTAAAGTCTGCAAATGTCTCAGGTTAGAACTTGGACCAGAAAGTCAGACTAATGTCTCTGCATTTTCTGCTCATCAGATGACTGGTCTCTCTGGCTCTGGCCACTCCACCCCACAGCTGTGTCCTACTGCTGAGTCCTTAGCATTTGCACATCTGCACAGCCCTGCAGAGGTGAAGCCGTGTAGGGTGCTTGACTCACCACAGTGTCCCCCTGCTCTGTGGGACCTTGGTTAAGTCCCAGCAGCCCGTCTCCTGCATCTTAAGACAGATGCCATGGTGCTTTCTCCAGCTTCCCCCGGAGGCATGGGCAGGCAGCGAGCCCGCTTTCCCCCCTTTGTGTCTATCCCTCTCTGAAATTCACAGTGTGAGTCTTTCCAAAGCCGGTGCTCTCCTGAAGCTAAACCTTTCTATCCAGGTCCTATCCAGCCTGTACAGGGCGAGGGCTAGGGACAGGAACAGCTTTGGGGCCTGCTGGTCACAGACATGGGAGTCTGACGGTGGTAGTGACCTTCGTGACTTTTGTTATGCTTGCTTTGAAGATTCTTGGCTAACCTTGAGCTTATCTTCATGTTGTAGAACATTGGGAGTTAAGTGAGCCCAAAATTACTTGTTCGTTGTCTCTAGAATGTTCTTTCCCTTTGAATACCCCCCTCCCCCCCAACCATGTGATAGTTTGTGGCCATTCTCTTTGCCTGGGTTGACACTTCATTGTTCATAGGCAAGCGGTTCCCTCCAGCTTCCACCAGAGAGCGTGGCGTTGAACTCTGTGCTGTTGGACATCCGACAAAAGCTAAGTGGGGAATGGGCATGGGGTCCAAGTCTCCTCCTGGGTGGCCAAGAGTCTGTGCCCGGATCCATCAGCAGTGCCCCCTGATTGCCCTCTAATAAGGACTAGGAAGCCTTGACTGAATTTTGTGTGGGATTAATGCCATCACCTGCCATGGGAGGTCGAGGACATGCTCTCCATATGAAGCCATGCCTTTTTTGGAATTTGGAACAAAACTTCTCTCTGATGTTAGGATAAGGAATAACTAGACTAGTCCTTGGAAAATTGTTTGTTTTTATATTGTAAACTATGAATTATGTAACCAGTGATATTTTCCTCTTGCATTGGCCACTCAATTGCTCAGAGTCATGCTTACAGCTTTCTTCTAATAAGCATATGGGGCCCACCACATGTCTCTGCTGTGCTCATTCCAAGTCTGCCTTTGAACTCTTCTCTGACCTTGGTGTTCTCCATCCATCTCTCGCCCCATCACCGACACTGCCCTAGATCAGACCCACCTCTCCCCTTGCCCTACTACTGTGGCCGCCAATTTATTGTGTTTCCTCCATGCAGTCTTACCCCAATGTATTACCTACACTAGCCAGAATTGTTATCTGTATTAACTGTCTACTGCTGCGTAACAAATTAGCCCCTAACTCGGTGGTTTAAAATAACACATATTTATCACTTGCCATTTCTGTGGGTGAGTAATCTGGACAAGGCTTAATGGAGTGTCTCTGACTCAGGGTCTCTCAAAGGCTGCAGTAGGAGCTGATGGGATCTACGTCATCTGCTTCTCAGGGCAGCTCGCCACTGCTGCTGGCTTCCCTCTGTGGGAGCAAGGGGAAACTACGAGAGGCATTCCAGATAGGAACCATAGGAAGCTGACCATTCTGTCCCCGGTGCTCTATTCTGTCAATCAGAAGTGAGCCACTGTGTCCAGTCCCTGTTGAGGGAGTGGGTCACAGGGCCAGAACACCAGGATGTATGGATCCTTGGGGCTGTCACGGGTGCTGTCCACCCCATCTCCTGATGCACAGAGTGTGCTCTGCTGACATTCCTCACATCCCTTCAATGAAGCCCAAACTCCTTGACTCGATGGGCAGGGCAACCTGGCCACAGCTGCCCCTGGCCTCAGTTAGAGAACCTCCCTTGCTGTCCCCATTAATCCTTTTTTTTCTACAAAGAAGAAAATGGGATCCATTTGGCTTCCTCTTTTCTCTATCCCAGATGACATTTTCATAAAGTAGCAAACTTCTCCAAAAAGCGTGAAGCAGATGGTTGAACATGTCGCCAGAGTGGTGTGCCTTCCAGGAGCTGATCCCTGCGTAATTGGCAGTTGTCTGTCACGGAACTGAAATGAGCAAAGACACTCAGGAAGGCAAGCATGCGTGACTGCTGGAGGTGCTGCTCAGGCGGTGTGCATTAACTTATTCATCCCCCACACTGCCTGCACACACGCCCTTTCCAGTCCACTAGGGCTGGGCCCCAGAGACGGGCATGGAGTCCCATCTGCATGTGCTAAGGCACTGTGGCGGTTCACGTAGGCAGATGTGACCTGGCAGGGGGCAGCTGGAACCATGTTTGCCATCTGCCTTCCACAGCACCCAGCACCAGGCGCAGGGGCAGTTTGGTTCCTGCAAACAGTTTTCATTGGCTACTTTGGAGCATACATAACATTTTAAGAGAAAGGATGGAAACAACAATTTTGCACTATTTTTAACGTGTTTTGGGATTTAATGAATTTGATACTATGAAGAGATTTTTTGCTGTTGTTTATTTTACTTTGTTCCCCAAGTAGTCCTTTTGAAACAAGGACATTTAGAGAAAAAATTAAGTTCCTTTGGAATGCACAATTCAGTGTAGGAGGATTTTTCCAGAAAGTTTTCATCCTGGTTCTTTATTCTAGAAAATATAAATAACCACAAGAAAAGTTGGTAGAGGCAGACTTGTGTTGGAAAGCTCTGCCATTGGGAGGCCACAGGTGACTTTTAACTTTTTCTTACTTGTTTCTTCTTTATTCATCTTTTAGCAAATATGGGTTTTTTGTTTTGTTTTGTTTTGTTTTTTGGAGCAAGAGAGTGAGCGAGCAAGCGAGTATGTGAGCAGTGTTGGGGAGGGGCAGAGGGAGAGAGAGAGAGAGAATTGACGCAGGGCTCATCTCACTACCCTGGGATCATGGCCTGAGCCGAGATCAAGAGTCAGACTCTTAGCCAACTGAGCTACCCAGACGCCCCAGCAAATGGGGTTCTATTTTGTGTATCACGTCAGGTGATTTCCAGCCAAAACAGTGACACCGAGACGGGTGGATTTGGGCTGAGGTCAGGAAGCCTCTTACAGCCAGTGACAAGGTGAGGCGCTGGCGGCTGGGGCATGTGGAGAGAAGGCAGCTGTCCTTGGGGACCCTTAGGATGGTGTGTTGCTTTGGGCAGGAGATAGGAGATGAGCATATGTGTGCTGCTCACTGGCGATTCCCACCGTCCAATGGCCTTGACGCCTTTCCAGCCCAATGTCTGAACCAGTTACGGTTAACATTATCTGGAAAGATATGCAAACCAAACAGCCATGCCCCCTTTGCCAGTATTAGCCTGCACGTCTGCACGTGTTGTAGAAAAGAATGTCTCTGGAAGATCTAGGTCTTTGATAACAGCACCATGCGGGCCCGTCCTTCCAGAATCAGTTGCATCCTGCTAGACTGGGAGCGCTGGGGACTTCCCTGCGTTTTTCTCTGCCCAGGCTCTCAGCTCCTACACACGCCATTCTCCCATAAAGCATGACTTTTTCACTTGTCCCACCTACCCCACCCCCAAACCAAACCCATATGTCTTAATGCATGCCTTATTAATGGTGAGCGATTTCTGCTAATTACCCTCGTCTTGCAAACTTGAGCAGCACGTGGAGGAAAATAAAATGTGTCCGTCTCTAACCAGTTCAAACTGGCTGAGTCCAAGGGATCCATGTGCCATTTAAAAGTCTGGTTTCCTGTCTCCCCTTCCTAGGAGTTTATTTTCTGCTGAACACAGGTTTAGAGGAGCTTTTAAGAAGCCAGTAAAATCAGGGACCAGACCAACTCCTCTTGCCTGAGGCCCATCAGGTGGCCCAGCCTCTGTCCTGTGCTGGCGAGACCCCGTTTGGAGCGTCCTGTCTTGAATCTTTCTGATGCCAGCCCTCCAGGGATGCGCGAGGGCCGGCCCTCCCGGCCTCCTTTTTCCTCTCCCACATCTGAGTGTTGCTCCATGCAGAAAGGAAGCTGCTAAAACTCAGTTTAAAAACAAACAAACAAACAAAAAAAACACAACACAAAATAATTGAGAGAACACAGTGTGTTCTCACACACCTCATTACATTTGGAAAAGGAGCCCCGTCTGCAAAGGACAGCCAGGTGACTATCTCGCTCAAACCTCCCACCCAACTCGTGACGTGAGGGCCAGTCACGCTCACTCTTTAAAGGAGGAGACAGAGGCTCACAGGTGCAAGGAGACTTGCCCGGGGCTGTGGCGTTCGGGGGTCAAGCCTGTGACTAGATGCGAGCTTGGTCCGCAGCCTTCCCGGTTGATCCCGGAGGATATTGCTCTCTTGGTTCAGGGTTGGGCCACACTGCAGAGGCCTCCATGCTCCCTGCCTGCAGCCTCACTTCTGCGCCCTCAACCCCTCTCCTGTTCCCACAGTTGCCACTGCCCTGGCCACGTTCCCGTCCCCAACCCTTGACATGGGGGGTCACTGCATGGCCGCTGTGCAGGAGGGCCATAGGAATGGGAGGTGGGGGGTTGGGGCAGAGCCAGGGCACAGAGCTACAGACACAAACTTAGTAAGACAGTGTTCTTAGGAAATAAGTCACCATAAGTCATGCATTTCCAGAAGCTGACAAATACCATGTATGTCACAATGTCATAAAAATGACGTTTTCATAAATCCCCTATGGAGCACGTGGGAGCTATTACTGCGCTGGTGGCAATCTGCGTGTTTCCTCTGAAACATGGATAGGGTGTGCGTTCACGGCCTGGCTGTTTGGCCCAAGAAATAAGTTCTGATATGTTGCATTACACGTGATTCTCATCAAAACAGGGAAACTGGATGCTACGTTTACAATTAAGTGTACTGCATTTGGAGCGTTTCTGTGACATGAGAACACTGCTTCTGACCAGCCATCAGTGGGAATGGCCCGCAGTTTATGAGTGTCATGATGGGCAGACTCTGTGCCTTTCAGACCATGCATCCCCTCTGCCCCTCCCCTGCCCCCCAGTGCTGTAGGGAACGATCCCGGGTCTTGGCACAGTGGGCAGGAGCACATCCCAGGAGGTCATTCTCCTGCAGTGGTCAGCACTAGGTTAACCATCCACGGAAGTGACTAACGCCACAAAAAATACCACCAGTCGGTGAAGCGTCTGACTCTTGGTTTCAGCTCAGGTCATGATCTTGGGGTTGTGGGATTGAGCCCCGCGTCAGCTTCGTACTCAGTGTGTGGTTCTGCTTCTCTCCCTCTCCCTCTCAGTTTGCCCTTTCCCCTACTCGGACTCTCCCTCTCAAAAATGAATAAATAAATGGTGCTGGGAAAATTGGACAGCTATGTGTAGAAGAATAAAACTCAACCATTCTCTTACACCATACACAAAGATAAACTCAAAATGGTTAAAAGACCTCAACATGAGGCAGGAATCCATCAGAATCCTAGAGGAGAACATAGGCAGTAACCTCTTCGATATCAGCCACAGCAACTTCTTTCAAGGTATGTCTCCAAAGGCAAAGGAAACAAAAGCAAAAATGAGCTTTTGGGACTTCATCAAGATCAAAAGCTTCTGCACAGCAAAGGAAACAGTCAGCAAAACAAAGAGGCAACCCATGGAATGGGAGAAGATATTCGCAAATGACAGTACAAAGGGCTGATATCCAAGATCTATAAAGAACTCCCCAAACTCAACACACACAAAAGAGATAATTGCGTCAAAAAATGGGCAGAAGACATGAACAGACAATTCTCCAAAGAAGACATACAAATGGCTAACAGACACATGAAAAAATGTTCATCATCACTGGCCATCAGGCAGATTCAAATCAAAACCACACTGAGATACCACCTTACACCAGCTAGAATGGCCAAAATTAGCAAGACAGGAAACAACATATGTTGGAGGGGATGTGGAGAAAGGGGAACCCTCTTACACTGCTGGTGGGAATGCAAGTTGGTGCAGCCACTTTGGAAAACAGTGTGGAGATTCCTCAAGAAATTAAAAATAGAGCTTCCCTATGACCCTGCAATTGCACTACTGGATATTTACCCCAAAGACAGATGTAGTGAAAAGAAGGGCCATCTGTACCCCAATGATCATAGCAGCAATGGCCACAGTCGCCAAACTGTGGAAAGAACCAAGGTGCCCTTCAACGGATGAATGGATAAGGAAGATGTGGTCCATATACACTATGGAGTATGATGCCTCCATCAGAAAGGATGAATACCCAACTTTTGTAGCAATATGAACGGGACTGGAGGAGATTATGCTGAGTGAAATAAGTCAAGCAGAGAGAGTCAATTATCATATGGTTTCACTTATTTGTGGAGTATAACAAATAACATGGAGGGCATGGGGAGATGGAGAGGAGAAAGGAGTTGGGGAAATTGGAGGGGGAGATGAACCATGAGAGACTGTGGACTCTGAAAAACAATCTGAGGGTTTTGGAGGGGCGGGAGGTGGGAGGTTGGGTGAGCCTGGTGGTGGGTATTATGGAGGGCATGTATTGCATGGAGCACTGGGTGTGGTACATAAACAATGAATTCTGGAACACTGAAAAGAAATTTAAAAAAATAAAAATAAAAAAATGAATAAATAAATCTTGAAAAAACAAAAAAAAAGAAAAGAAAAAGAAAAAATGTTGCATGTTAATTAAAAAAACAAAAACAAAAGCAAAACAGAGATCAAATGAAGCATGCTCCCATGTTCCCAAATCAGCTTTCCATTGTCTGGATCCCAAGTGCTCAGAGGCACAAGGATGGCCTCCAGCCTGAGGGGCCCTGTGAGTGAGGGACGGGGGGAGGGAGCGGCCGTGCCCCAGTTCTGCTATGGGTAAACCTCTCTCCAAACCCTGCAGAAGCAGGACCTTGTGAAGGGGTTGCTTGGGGACCATCGCCACCTCTCAGTCCTCAGTTCCACCCAGTCCTGCCTGCATGGGCTCTCTGGATGCTGGGCGGGTGCTGTGGGTTGTCCCACACTTCATCAAGCCCTGATGCCCAGGACCTGATTGAGACTTTACAGAGGTGATGAAAGTAACATGAGGTCATATAGGGGCCCTGATTCAGCTTGCCTGGAGTCCTCACAGGGGACACATGGGGAGGACAGTCGCCTGCACACGAGGCAGAGTCCTGGGGAGAAACCAGCGCTGTCCATGCCCGATCTCAGTTTTCTGGCCTCCAGGGCTGGGAGACGGGGATTCCTGGTTAAGTGGTACAGGCTGTGGTCCTTGAGGCAGTGGCTCAAGGCGCAGATACCGTGGGGTTCCTGGGATGTGGCTGCAGTGTTCCAGAGCACAGTAATGTTTTAAGGTTGACTTGCAGTTGAATTTATTTACTACAACGTACTGTTCTTACTGCCGGCAAGAGGAGCGTGTACACGACAGAAAAATCCTCGCCTCTTCCCCATTGACTTAGAAGCAAGCATGAAAACGTAGAAACCCATAAAACTTAGTTTCAAGTAAAATGCATTACAACAATGCAGATACGTTCTGGCGCAGTACTAAAGAGAGCCTGGTGGTGAGGCCTGTCTGCGGGGCGGTCACAGAGACTCTCTGAAGCCCCAACCCCCTGAGGGAGGCCTCGAGGACGCACAGATCACTGGGAACGCCAATGCACAGGGAGGGGACCGAGGGCAGATGTCCTCGGGTGGAAGCCACTTGCGTGGGCTAGCCAGGCAAACACAGTGGGAAAAGAGTGGAGGCCCAGGACGGTGGTCTGTGATGATAGCAGGGCAAGCCAGGACAAGCTTACAGGGTCAGCACACAGAGGCTGGGCTGTGTCTCATGACTTGGGTCACCATGGAGGGCTGGACACAGGGCCAACACCGTAGGACTCCCCCCAGAGGAAACAGCTCTGTCTGGTGTGGAGCCTGTGCTGGAGGGCACAGGGGATGGAGGAGGGAGGCCAGCTGGGAGGCTGTGGGGTCATCTACCTGGGACAGTGGGAAGAGGAAAGGGGGCTTGTTTGGGATCTATTTTGGAAGTGTAGCCCATCGAGGGAGAAAGCTGACATTCTGTGGGACTCTCACTGACATGCGGGAGGTGGGCAGGGCGTGTGGGCCGTGGAGGACACACTCCTTCGGGACTATGAAGTTAGGGTTGTCTGTGGGGAGATGGAGAGGCCCGGCAGTGGCCACCTGATTGGCTGAGTTGGGAGACAGTGATGTAAGCAAGTGACAGTGATGGAACCAGCAAGAGGGATGAGAGCGAGGTCAGAGAGCTTATTCCCACCAGAGGGAGGCCACTGCCGGGCCTCCCTGGGGACGGGAGAAGGACTGTGGGAGCGGAGGTCCTGGTGTGCACCTGCTCAGATGGACCTGCGAGGGGCTGCACGTGTGCTGTAAGGCCTGAGGGATTCTGTGACTCAGGCTGGGGGACAAGACAGACAGTTTCTCAGTGAGAAGCGATTGGAGGACTGAGTAAGGGTGGGGAGGGATTAGTGGGTTGACCTGGGAGTGACCAAGGGCAAGGGGCCTGGGAGGGCAGGTTCAGCAGGGGCCCCCCAGATCTTGTCCCGAACGGCTGACGAGGAGGTGGACTCGAAGATGCTCTGTGATCGTCTGGTTGTCTCTGGTGTAGACCAAGGGGATAAGAGCCATGCTGAGATGAAGTCCCGGGTGGTACAGGTGCCAGTGGCTTGACTCCTGCAAGAGCTCGGAGATGGAACCCCTCCGGCACCAGTGGAGGTCCAGCAAGAAAGAGACGGCATGTGAAGTTAGGCTATTCTGAGGGGTGGTTCATGGAAAGGGTGGTGACGAGGTGTTGCAGGAACCACAGAGACAGCGAGGGACCCAAGGTGAGTAGCAGGGAGGGGGGACAGTTGCTGGTCCCAGAAGGACAGAGGCAGAGAAAGCACCTGGAGTCAGTCCAAGGCGACCTTTGGGAGGAATCGGTGGGAATAAGCTCTCTGATCTCGCTCTCATCCCTCTTGATGGTTCCTGTTGGGGCTTCCCAACCACAGCCAGGGACGAGAAGCTGTTGGCTTAGCCCACACACACGGGCCTTCTCAGGCGGGACAGAGGGCGGTGATGGGTGGAGTGACCAGTGTAAGATACTGGGCACCTGTGAGGTTGAATCACCCTGGCTGACCCTGAGCCAACCGCCCGACCTGAGCGAGGGGCCATCTAAGTCATCCGGCCCCCTGCCCCGCCATCTGACCTCCGACGGATGTGGGGGTGCAGCGGGGCCCTCACCCATCCGCCCTGCCTGGGAGGATGGTCTCCCCGACCCACAGCACTCTGAGAAGTGACATCTGTCCTTTGAAGCTTTGGGGGTGGTTTGCTGTGCGGCAGAAGCTGGCTTATTCAAACTCACAAGGGAACGTGCAGAGTGACAAGAAGAGTGGAGCGTTGGAGCAGAACAAGGGTTCAGTAAATGTTAGTCACTCCTGACACTGCGCTCCGTGTTCTGTCGCTTTTCCCTGTGAGCACTTCCTGGCAGGGAGGGTTCCTTTCTCTGCGGGAGCTTGGAGAGTCTGGCATCCGTGGGGGCCCCTGTGGGAGGCTGGTGCTTGCTTCTGCCAGGGGAACCATGGCTCTTCTCTCTGTTTCTCAGCTGGCAATGCCCGTCTCATATGGCTCAAGTAGAGGTGTGCACAGCGCAGGTCTGGGTGTTTGATTTCCCACTCCATACTTCTGCCCTTCCAGGTCTCAGACGCATGGCAAGCTTCTGGGTTGCTTCCCTGAACCAGCAGTGGGGTTTTGCTTGTGCCTCCGTGAGAAACGGCGAGGAGTGCTCTGTGGCTCCCGGCCTGATCTGGGCACCCCTGTGCCACCACCGGTCATCCCCGCGGGATTGGGGGTCGGGGGTCCACACCAGTCCTGCCTGTGCCAGTTCCTGCTCTAAGCTCTGTCGTGGTTCTGAGACTATTCCTTTTTGTTCTTGTGAGCTAGGCTAGGCATTCCGCATTTCTAGGCCATCGTGTCTTTGCCTTTGTCATGGTGGGAAACTCAGATCTGCTCAGCCTGCTGTTTTGGGGGACGTTGCCAGCAATTGCCTTCTTGACAGATCTAGTGGGTCTTCCTTTTCTCTGGATAATGTGGAAAATGCCTTCCAAACCTTGACTTTTGAGCTGAAGGACTTGTCCCTCAGAGCTGTCTTCGAGAGGCTGGTTCAGATTTTCCGTATGGTATTTTCTCTGGAAAGGCTCTTTACTAGTAATTTAAATAATTCTCCTCAGTGTTGAAACAAGGCAAGGTCCCTTCATGCTGCAAAGCTCATGTCTAGCAGCTCCCCTCCCTCCTCAGGACTGTCCCTCTCCTTCTTGTCCACATGTTTTGACACCTTCCAGTGGCCATCTCCCGCCTTGTAAATGACGCGCTCACATGTCCTGCTTGTTTTTGAATTTCAGATGTTCCTTCCTCACTATGCACTGGGATTTCCAGGCATTTTCTCCCTCGTCCTATCCACCACTCACTCCACCACCTCCCCTCCCTCCTTCCAAATATGATAATTACATCGTATTTTGTGATTTGATTGATTGATTTAAATGACCCACTTAAACTCTGTTCTCCATCCCAGCCCCTTCCCAGGGCGTCTTAACTCTACCTAATTTGAATACAGACATTAGCATCTAAAGTTCCCCCAGCTCCTCGCTCTGTTATCCATCAAATCCGTCGGCTGTATTTTATGGTAACCCTTACATTCTGTTTTGCTCAAATTTCTATATTCTGGTCATAGATTGACGCTAAGCATTGGGGAGAAAAGCACAGCCTTGACATTGTGTTTTATGTCACTATTCATTCCCAGTATTTGCAAGGACCACACATTGTCTGCAGGAGTCTGTCTGCCGCTAGGACAGAAATGCTCTGCTCAAAAATCAAAAGCCTTCTCTTGTGTCTCCCACCTAGTGCTTCCCATGTGGACCATCGCTACCTTCTGCTTCTCCCCTTGAGCTTCTATGGCCTGTATTTCCTTTCCAAAAGAGTAATGTGCTTCACTTATTCATGTTTCTATCTTCAAACATTTATTTGACGCTCATTTTGCCAGGCAGCATTCTGAGAACAAAGAGGCAGATTAAAGAGACCCCCGTCCCTGCCCTTCCATTCTTGCTCCCAGGGAAGAAGGACGCCAATAATCACTTCAAGAGGCAAAGTGTGTTGTGGACACGGAGGCTGGCGCTGTGGAGGTGGGGCGGACAGCCCCTGGGGAGTGCCGTGCTGGGGTGTCGGCCCGGCGACGTTCTCCCTGGGACTACGTGCGGCCCCTTCCTCTGTGGGGTCAGGAGCATACACTGAGTCTGCCATGTGGCCCTGGGAGCTCTTGTCTGGCTGATTATAGGCCATCCATCCCTCTCATCCTGGCAGGCTCTGGTCGCAGGACACGGTGTTTGGCCCATGGCGCTCCGGCCTCGGGGCCGGGCAGAAACCCAGTGTCTCACCCGTCAGGCGGGTGATGAGGTCCCACTGGTCTCAGGCTTTGACCTTCCAACTATGGGGTAAGGAGGGGGTACAGCCTTTTGTGCCCGGCATTGGGATAAGTGAAGCTTTTGCTAAAACGGGTTCAGCTACCCAAAACTGCTAATTTTCTGAGATATGGTAGAGTGAGGGTAGCAATCTTGGTAAGGTATCAAATTCATACGAAACTGTCCAGTTTTCCTCTTTTATGATAAGAAATACAGTTTTGGTGTCCCAAAGCATTTAGAGGGCCAACCTCGCGGATGTGGCCAAGGACATGGGTCACAAGCTCACAGTGCCTCGACTTCTTCAGACCATCAGGATTTCTTGTCGAGAGACAATGATAGGGTGGGGTGGTCACGAGTCATTTTTATTCTTTTATTTGGCACTTTCTGTATTCTCCACATCTTACTTAATAAACACGGCCGATCTTTACAATCAGAGTAAAACAAAAAAGTTTAAACAAAAAGTTCATCAGATCTGCATAAAAGGGCTTTGTTACTTTCAAAATTCTATCTGATGGAGTTTGAATTTATGCTTAATTCAATAAAGTGACTTTTACATGATGTCACGGAAAGAAAGCAAGGAAAAGCAGACTCTTAACTGCTGTGGAACATTTTATATCAGTTCCATCTGGGCACAGCAACGTTTTGTTTGTTTGGGTTTGGACAGCTAGAAAGCCAGGGCAGGGGACGCGTGGACGGTTGCAGACCCTTCCCCCACAAGTCGGGGCGGAGTGCTGGGCTGTGCGCCGCGGGCGCATCAGTTAGGGTTTGCTGGTCTGGGCTGAGCTCCCGTTACATGTGCTCAGAAGACTGCGGTTCCCTCCCTTGAGATGGTTTTGTGTTTCAGAAGGGCCACAGGGCCCTCTGCTGTGGCCCTCGTTCACGTGTGTCTTAGGTTGGGGCTGGAATCACACAGTCTGCCGGTCCCTGCTGTATCAGCAGACCCCATAGGCTTTGTTGGCAGACTACGTGGCCATCTCTTGCCCCTTGTGGGCATGGACAGCGTGCTATCTTGTGGAGAATGTCACCCTGGGGGGCGATCTCACTGACTCCGAGCTGGGGGGTATCTCTGGGCTCTGAAGGACGCACTGTGTATGGGCTGGCCCGCAGCCCCATGGCCTTTTGGCAGGTGAGACAGTCGGAAGCTGGGCCTCTCATCCTGCTTGGCCGTGGTGGACCGCTCGCCCAGTTCAGTGCGGCCTGATGGATGTGAGTTCCGCTATGGGCTCCTTCCTGCAGCCCAGTCTTGTCAGGGGAGGTGCCTGCCATGGAGGGAGACAGAGTCTCAACAGCCAGCCCCAGGCACGCCGTGTGTGACCAAAACCGGGCACTGGCTCTCACCCCAGAGCGTGCATGCCGGAGGAAAGCTGGGGTGGCAGCTGGAGTGGACATCAGGGCAGGTTTTGCGGAGTGATTGGAATGTCTGCAACCCGATGTTTCTTAAAAACTTGCTGCAAAACCCTAATTGTCAGGTTTGGTACATTTTTTTCCCTGTTCCTTGGATAAATTGCAAAGGGCAAATGCCACTTCAGAATCTATCGTTTATAGTACAGAAAGTCACTCTGTAGTGAGCATGCATGTGTAGAGAGAGAGAAGCTTTCTGGAAACCCAGGGCAGGCATACAACAGGAGGGCAACGTGGGACGGCAGCATTATGATGACGGAAGCCCCCCGAGCACAGCGGCCAGGGCCAGGGGGTCGGCATGGGCTAGGTCATCGGCTGGTGTTTGCGTGGGAAGGTCTATCGGTGTGCTTCAGGACACTAATGGGGGTTTCAGAGGGCACAGGTTTGGGGAGGATGGTTAGCTTGGGGAACACTGGGTTGCACAGCAAGCAGGGTTCTTGCTTGTAGCCCTCTGAGTGTCTGTACTAAAGCCCCAGATGGGGGAAGTGTGTGCACCCTCCTCAGGGGCCCTCGCCATGCTCTCTTTGGAAGACAAAACAGAGAACTTCCTAGTAATGGAAAGGTGTTTTAGACTCGGGATGCCTAGACTCACACGTGCCCCACCTTGCCCACTGTTGTGGTATTGGTAAGCCATGCCCTGTGTCCATGTGCCCGTGTAAGTAAGAGATGAGACGGTGAGATGCCACTGTCACTCGGCATGTGTGCCCAGAACAAAGGAGGCGTTCAAAAAACAGGAACTCTTGAAATTATCATCAGAAAACTGGGTTCCAGAGAGTACCGACCAGCTCCAGTCCACCCAGTTGTGTCCCTGGATGGTTCCTCTCCCCCTACATCCCTCCTTCTGCCCTTGGGTGACTGATAATAGAAATTCTATGTGAATGTGCTCTTCTCACAAGCATAGCAGATGAAACAGGGAATGCCGGATGCTTCCATTTTACAAAAGAATGACGTTTGTGAATGTGTATCAGGGCTCAGACCTAAGACTTCTAGAGAGATTGCTGAATACCAACAGCCATAAAAGGTGTCTGGTTTGGCATTCCAGCATCCCAGGGCAGCCCACACCACCATTCGGTCACATCTGGTCTCCATCAGGCCTGAAGTGTTACATAAATACACATGGTTTATAGGGTGAGGAGGCCTACAGAGACGGCCCAGGCTTTGTTCTGAGCTCTGCAGATGGGTCCAGGGGACAGCCTCACAGCCCAGGTGGTGCTGTCCCAAGGGACAGAGCTCTCTGCTCCCATCCATGTGGTCCGGCAGAGATACCACACTTGTGTGCCCATCCATCCAGCTGCCCTCACTGCTGTCAAACACACCGGGAAATCCAGTCTTCCAGTAGAAACCTCTGGTTACAGAGAGCTGATGGAGTTCACTTGGTTAGACAAGAACAAAATACTTTATGACCCTATGGGCTCCACCCATCCACCTACCCGCCCATCCACCCATCCATGCCCCATCCATCCGTCTACCCACCCACCATCCAGCCAGCCAGCCATCCATCCATCCATCTATCTACCCACCCATATATCC
>NW_019154117.1:2251860-2252137 GCF_002288905.1 Enhydra lutris kenyoni | reverse complement strand
CCATCCATCCACCCACCCATCCACCCATCTATTCACTCATCCATCCACCCACCTACCACTCACCCATCCCTCCCTCTCTCCATCCATCCATCCATCCATCCATCCATCCATCCATCCATCCACTTATCTACCCAATCATCCATCCATCTGTCCATTCACTCACCCCCCCATCCATCCATTCATCCATCCATCCACCCACCCATCCACCCATCCATTCACTCATCCATCCACCCACCTACCACTCACCCATCCCTCCCTCCCTCCATCCATCCATCCA
>NW_019154117.1:2231640-2251460 GCF_002288905.1 Enhydra lutris kenyoni | reverse complement strand
CCCATCCATCCACCCCACCATCCACCCATCCACCCACCTAACCGTCCATCCATCCACCCATCCATCCATCCACCCCTCTATCCACCCATCCACCCATCTACTCCATCCATCTATCCATCCATCCACCCATCCATTCATACATACATACATCAACTCATCCATGCATCCCTGTTCCATCTACCTATGTAATGAATATGAACTCTTTGCATGTGTAAAGTGCTATTCTAGGCACAGGGAATGCAGCAGCGAAGAAGGCAGATAGGGAACTGACCCTTGTTCCACATTCCAGAGTGAGGGACTGACATTAAATAATTGCACAGTTATTTATTGGTCAGGGTGATAAATGCTCAGAAGGAGAATTTCACAGTGCTTGGAGAACATGGAACGGGAGATGCCTCATAACTGGGAGGCCAAACAGACTTCCCTGCTCTCAGAGATGTGCAACGGGATAGCCTCAGAGCACTGGCTGCAGACTCTGGCCCGACTCCGGCCTCTGGGTTGCTGTAAGGTTGAGTCCTGCTGGTTTGACTGCTAATTCCTTTCCAGATGCTTCCCAAACAAGGCTCTCCTCTGCGCAAAACCATTCAAGTGTCCCTAGAGTCCGTTCCCTCAAGCAATCTAACTGAAGGGTTGAATCCCATAAAAGCAAAGAGGAGGAAGGGAGGAAACAAGGCAGAAGTCCCTCATCCTGATGCCCCCCAGGCTCTGCTGGAGGCTGTCCGACCACAGCCATGGAGCTGCAGACCACCATGTGTGCGTGTGGAGGGGCCCAGGCCCGTGGCAGGGTGGTATATCCCCCCAGGGTCTCATCTCTGTGTTTCGCCCCTGCTTGGTGACCCTGACCCTAACAAGCCAGAGGAAGAGAAGTCTCCCTGCTCCTTGCCGCGGGGGAGGCAGAGCACTCTCCCCTCCGGGAATGCCTGAGGTCGGGGCGGCAGCCAGGCAGGGCTCGGCCTCTCGGAGGATGGCTGGTAATTACACCCGGGAGGTGGTGACGCTGGCCTTGTTTCTGCTCCCTGTGGCTTTGCCTGGATCTTTAAGAAAGCGAACAAACCTTCTGCTTTGTGCTACGGTGTCATTTCTATGTAGGGACAGGACTTTTCGGTTACTCCCAAACTGGCTACCTGTTAGCTGTGGCTGCTCATTTCCTTGCATGCAGAGTAGCAATTACACAGCCAGAGGGCATCCACCCTGGGTCCTCCGTGACAGGCCCTCTGGGAGATGCAGGAGACGTCTCTGCCTTCTGGAAGCCTCTCTTAAAATAAACACACAGACTCCTCCCTGGGTTATCTGCCTGGGAATAGGACAGAGGCCACCACCTCGAGCTGCTCCAGAGTCATGGGCAGCGGCGGCACCCGGAGACTGTGCGGAACAGAAGGTGGAGGGGCAGGAGGGGTGTGTGTGCACAGGTGAGCGCGCTCAGGGCACGCTCCCCGCACAAGGAGCCCAGACATGCTGTGTCCCCAACTGTCTTTTTAAGCTTACCAAGAAGTGATTTCCACCCAAGCATCACGATGGTAAGACACTGGTGGGCATGAAGCTCATTGCCGGACAGAGAACCACATGGCTTGCCTCGTGCCAGGCAGCAAGATACCGCACAAGTGAGGAGAAAGTGAGTGTCCTTGAGAATCAGAGTCGGAAGGTACCTTGGACACCTCTCCCTAAATTAACTGGAGGAAGCCGAAGGCCACAAGGTCGGCTGGATAGTCAAACAGTGGTCCCCAACCTCCTCATGCCCAACTCCCATTTTACCCGAGACAGGCCGATTCTGCCACTCAGCCCTGGCATCTGGGAGGCTCCGGAACAAGGAGACCTTGATGAAAGTGGAAGAACAAAGGGCGGGGACACGTTGGTTCCTTCTTATGGATCTCGAGAAAATTGACCATGCTTTCCAGGGGGCTGGACTTCTGCCCAGCCCTCTGGGGGCTGGCGTGGGCTTCCCATGCAGCCCGGGAACAGGGGAGCCACAGCTCCGGCCGCTCGCCAACACCCTCCACAGAGAAGCTTGTCCACAGCAATAGTGTCGGCTGCCTATGGGGTTCGTGCCTCAAAAGTCCAGCCTGAATGAAATCCTGAGAATTTCAGAATTCAGGAGACAAGGGCCCTCCATCCAACACCGAAGTATGCGCTCCTTTCAGACACGTCTGATGGCCCTTCCCTGGGGTCCAGCAGCGTGTTAGAAATTCCCTCTCTGCAGGGACCCACACCGACGAGCCGGAGTGCGCCGTGCTGGATGTGATGGTCCCTGTGTGTGCTCCCATATGTGGACAAACCAGCACCCAAGCTCTGTGCTCAGTGTGTAAAGACGACCCGGATGGGGACCCATCCTTTGAGGGCTCGGACAACAGTCAGACAGACTCCATATTTTAGCACAGGGTGGGGAAAACAGGTAGTGGCCATTCAGCATTCTGGGGACACATGTCCTCCAAGCTCCTTTCTTTCCCATGAGCTCAGTGAGCCAGATGGGGGGCACCAGGAGAGTGGGGATTCTGGCTGGGCTCCCGCAGCCTGCACTTTCTCAAGCAGGGGCCACGTGGGGAAGGGAAGGGTCAGGAGGCTCCCAGGGGCCCAGAACTGCTTGGTGTGGATAGACGGTGCCTGTAGGATAAGGCTGCCAGGCTGGTTGGGGTGCGCTCATTGGGTTTCGGGCCATCCCAGCTTTCCCTGCTGCAGCCCTCTCCTATCCAGGAGTTTCTAAAGCAAAGCAGGGTTGACTGGCTGCAAAAGGAAGACCCCAAACCCACAAGGTGTTGGGTTCTGGATAGATGAGGAGTCCTCCCAGTCCAGCTTCCAGAATTCTGCACCCCCTCACCACCCCAACTTGTCCCTGAGGCCCGCCTTGGCCTGGCAGCCCCTCACCCACCCCAGCGCCATCCAAGAATGTGGAGAGGTGCTGTTCCTCTGGGAGTGGACGCCAAGGGCAGCCAAGGAGGCAGGACTGCCTGGATTCCTCCCTGCACTTGTCCCTTATCCTGCCTTGCTGATGCTGGCACCCCACACTGTGTCCTCCCACACCTCGTCCCCCTCATGCTTGGGCTGAGGCCAGAGGACCCCCTCTGTATGCACACAGCAGCTTGTACCTGGGGTGCATCTCCACTCCGTGACAGTCATAGGGCGTGTGTCTCCTGTCATTCACTATGCACAGGGAACCCCGTGCAGACGGCCCGATGGCTCCATGCATGAGGTCCTTCAGAGCACTGACATCCACCCCTGAGAGGCAGGCCACCTGTGTCCTATTGTCACTGGGTCCCCAACGTCCACACAGAGTGGCCTGCGAGCTACCAGCAGATGCCCACTGAGGACTGCATCCGTGGGGGCCACACAGCAGACCCCAGAGAAGGCTCATGTCTGGAGACAACCATGTCCTTGTGCCCATGGACCTGCCCTCTGGGCTCGACAGGGTGGGGGAAGGCTGAGGTCAGCTCCTCAGCAGCCCGGCCTCCTCCAGCGGGAGATGCCTGGTGCACTTGGAACAACCGTGTGTTTCCTCGCACCATGGCCACTGGGCTCCAGGTGAGCCGAACAGAGGGAGGGAGGGAGAGGGAGGGAAGGGAAGGGAAGAGAGAGGGGACAAATGAGGGAGGGCCCTACGGTGGGAGGCCTCGGGGCCTTCATTATTCCCGGACCCGGGGTCAGCTGTTCTCCTGTCCGGCCCCACACTGGGAAATGCACAGCTCTCCGCTTTCGTGTGGAAAGGTCATTCCACCTGCCAAAACTCAGGTGACACCAAGATCTTTTAGAAGCGGCGAGCTTGCCATATGGCAAACCGCCGATGCTCTAAAAGCAGGACAATGTCAAGAGCAGCATTGGATGTGCGTAGGCGGACATGGCTCTGTCTGAGCCACTCGGGGCTGCGCCCTGGAAACCGCGCCCAGACAGCGGTGCGCACCAGGGCTGTGAGGGCAGCAGAAGCTAGGAGGCACCTCCTGAAATTGTACTTTGAAAACTGTGAAGTTTCTGTGGACTGTGCTGGAAAGGGAAAATATGATCTTCCTTAAGAACTTATCATTCTCTGTACTCAGCCCGAGTCCCCATGACCCAGCATCCGGTTCTGCATTTATTTTTCTAAAGTGAGACCTCAGCGCGGGTGGGAATTCCAGCAGAACCGCCGGCTGAGCCAGGAGGGAGGCTGGCTGTGTGATTGCTGCTGCACTGGGGGGTCAGACGGGGGGAGGGGAGTAAAGAGATGGGGGTGGGGAGGGGGGAGGCACAAGCTTTCCAGGTGAGGGAAGGGGCCCGGGGGACCTCATTCTGGGACTGGAGCCCCCGTCCCACCACCACCTGCTGTGGATGGTGCAAGGTAAAGACAAACCTGCCTTGCAGAGCGGGGGCCCAGACTTGAGATTCTGGGACCCTGCTGGGAGACTGGACAGCAAGCAAACCAGACCAGGCCTCAGGTGGTCATGGTCACCGATGTAAATCCCACTGCCTACCAGCCCGTGCACATGCAGCTCTCTGTGGACTTGACTAGGATCTGTGAGTTGGGGTGAGTCCCCCTCGAGTTCCCAGCACCCACGTCTCCAGGCTTGTACGGCTGGTAAAAGGTCGATGTTCGAAAGGCCCTCCGGATCCTGAAACATAAACACTGCATAAGAATGTTAAAAAAAAAAAAAAAAAAAAAAAAAAAGGTGGTTTCCATCATTTTCCCAGCTATCTGAGTTAATGGGCTGCTCCTCTGAGAACCGGGGAGATTAGCCTTAAGAGGAGATGCAGATGGCCAAGTGTGACCCCCGGGGGACCCAGCCCAGGGCCTGTCACACAGCTGTTTCCTGATCCCCTCCCCCTCCAGTAAAAACTCGATGAGTTTCGAGTTTCGGGCCTGGACTATCCCAAACCCTTTGATGTATGGGGAGGAGGAGCGGGGCACAGATTTCAGTGAACTTGAAAACCAGGCGGGAACCTCTGTGACCCCAGGGGCTCAGGAAAGCAGGCTGGGCTGCGAGCGGGCTGGGGGCCCTGTGGGAAGACCAGGGTGCAGCCCTCCCCACCCCTGCCCCGACCTCATCAGATCCTGTGTTTCTGGAAGGGTAGGTGACATACGGAGGCCCATATGAATGAAAACATTTCCATTCTCAGTTTCCATAATTACAGGCCTAGGCTCCCTGCAAACGGGAGAAATGTTCCCACGCAGGGACTGAATGTTAGGCACGAGGAAGGGTCTCGGGAGTGCCTGGGAATGAGGACTGTGTGTGGAATGGGCGTGTCTGTGCACAGGCCACTGCTGGGGAAGGAGTTCGGGTCCCGTGGGTGACCAGCCACACCGGCGCACGCTGGGCGTCCGCGCTCGAGATCACAACCAGCTCACGGGGGCCTGGCTCTACAGGTCTGATCAGGGTGCTGTCATGAAGCATCTCAAGGCCAGGCTGGGAGTGGGAGGGCGAGCTGCCCGTGTGTTCGAGTGCTGTGGGCGTCTGAATTGTGTTGGGGGGAAACTCCCCTTAGGACAGCTGTCTGGAGGGTTGCAGGCAGGCACGCAGGGTGTCCCATGGGCGAGTGCCTCTCAGAGTGGACACCGGTCCATGAGGCCCCTTCCTGCAGTTTGTCTCCCGTGTCTGACTCACGTGTCAGGTGTAATAGCACAAACACGCAGGAAACAGAACACGATTTCCTGCTCTCCATTTCGCCTTCTTGCTAACGGTCTCAGAGCATTCTCTTTTCCCTGAATCTGCCATAAAACATCAACAAACCGTCCTCAAGTCCGGGGAACCCAGCACCTCTGCCCACCCAGAGGAATGGAGATTTATTCTGCTTTCCCGAGTCAGGGCCTGGAGACTTGTGCAGCAGGCGCCCAGCGGCTCAGTGCCGGAGCGAGCGTGGGCAGACGCTGGCGTGCGCCACCTCCTCCTGGCTGTGACGCAGAGCTCTCCCAAGCCTTCATTGGCCTCTTGGAAGAAGCAGCGCCAAGGCCCTTCCCAAACGCTCACACCATCTCTCACCTGAACCCCCACTCTGGCTTGGGTGTCTGTGTGGAAGGTCCCGAGAGCAGCCCTACCCACCCTGTCCTTTGCCCCAGTGAGTGGGCCTGGAAGCCAGGAAGGTGCTCTGGTTCTTCCTTTAAAGAAATAATGGGGGTTGTTTTAGTAGAAGGTGAGGGAGAGGAGAGTATTTGCCCAGACTTCCTCACCCAAAGCATGGTCTGTCGTCTTAACTCCCCATCCCCTGTCCGCATGTGATGTGAACGGAGGATCTGGGCTTCTCGGCAACGCGGGCCCCAACCATATACCTGCCCAGACCAGCCAACGGGAGATGGGGAGTAGGACCCTCTAAGGGGCAGCCCCGAGGTCTGTGGTTATGATCAACCAGATTCATATGGGAAACTCTTTGCCTACACAAACCCAACAATGATTCATAACATTAATTCTGCCAAAATAACTCTGATGAATGAACCAAGGGGGAAGACGAGGTGCTACCAAAGATATAGGCTTCCAGGGTTGGAGAGAATAATCATGGAGATGGAGGGCACAGCCTGGGGAGTAGAGTCAGGGGTACTGTAATCAGGGTGAATGGTGACACATGGCGGCTCCCCTTGTGGGGAGCACAGGGTAGCATATAGACTTGTTGAATCACTTGTGCTATATGCCTAAAGCTAGTGTAACATTGTGTGTCAACTATAGCAATAAAAAATTTTTAATAATATATTCTATCTAGCCCAATATATCCAAAATATCATTTCAACAGGTAATAATATAAAAATTATTGATGAGATATTTAACTCTATTACTCTGTCTTAGAAATCTGGTATACAGATAACTTACCGTAGAGTACCTGTCTGTCTCCGTGCTAAATTTTCATTGCTTAAGGGGAAGTGTAGATCTGCCAAAACAATAAAGTCATATTTAATGAAAAAAAAAAACCAAAAAACAAAAACTAGGTGCTACTACCCTCCACCCAACCGTCTTGTTTTTGATTAGTTATCAAACACCAAAAGAAGCCTAATTCAACAATTTATAATCATTTTTAGAACAGATACAACTCCATTTCAATGAACCTCATGGGATGTAAGTTTCTTAGAAGACTTTTAATTTTGAAATAATTCTGGCTTCACAGGAAGTTGCAAAAACAGTAGAGAGATGCCCCAGTTACCCTTCACCCTCTCCCCCTCGAGGGTTACACCTTCTGAAACTATAGTCTATTATCGAAGCTAGAAAGTGGACATTGGCCCAGCATGTGTGTGGAGTGCCACGTCATTTTATCACCTGTGTAGATGATCCCCACAACCATTGGATGTCCCATCACCATGGAGGTCTCCCTGTCACGCCCGTCTCCACCCTGGCCACTCACTATCCTAACACCTGATGTTGCTGGTCTGCTCTTCGTATTCACAGTCTTATTTTGAAGTGTTTTATAAGTGGCACAATCTTTGGCTCAGCATGTTGCCCTGAGATCTCTCCACACTGGGTATCAACAGTTCACTGCATTTTGCTGCCGAGTCATATTCCGTGATATCCATAGACTTCCACTGTTTGAACATTACCTCTTGAGGTGGTTTCTAGTTTGGGGTTATGAACATTTGTATGGAGATTCCCGTATGGAGACTTTTATTTCCCTGTAATCAGTGCCCAAAGTGGCATTGCCAGGTTTATTGGGAAGTGTATGTTTAGGTTTTTAAGAAACTGCCAGACTAATTTCCAGGGTGGCTGCACCTCCTTACACTCACACCAGCGATGGATGCGAGACCTAGTTTCTCCCCCCCTCGGCAGCACTTGGCTGTAACTATTTCAGCTGTTGGAATATGTCATAGAGAGACAGATAATAGATAATGTTATCTAATATATATGCATTCAATATATTACATATGTAAACTTTTTTGCTGGTTGGCCATCTGTGACTTCCTCCGTGAAATACCTATTCATGTCTTTTGCCCATTTTCCCAGTTGGGTTGGTTTTGTTTTTACTCTTGAGTTTTAAGAGCTGTGCAAATGTTCTGTGTGCAAGTCCTGGGTCATCCATCCCAGTCCACGGCTTGTCTTTTCACCCTCTTCACCTTAGCGTTCTGAGACCAAGAGTCTCTAATGTGGCTGAGGTCCAGCTCCACTGATTTTGTCCTCTGATGGATCCTTGTTTTTTTTTTTTTTTTTAAGATTTTATTTATTTGACAGACAGAGATTACAAGTAGGCAGAGAGGCAGTCAGAGAGAGGAGGAAGCAGGCTCCCTGCTGAGCAGAGAGCCCGATATGGGGCTCGATCCCAGGACCCTGGGATCATGACCTGAAGGCAGAGGCTTTAACCCACTGAGCCACCCAGGCACCCCTGGATCCTTGTTTTGATGCCATGTTTCTTCATCATTCTCGGCCCCAAAGATTTTCCCCTGAAAGTTTAATAGCTTGATGTTTCACATTTAAACATGTTACCCGTTTTGGGCTAATTTTGTATAACGTGTGAGGTTTAGCTCAAGCTTCATTTACCTGATGCATGTTCAATTGCACCTGCACTGTTGAAAGACTGGGATATAAGACTAAAACATTGTTTTCATTTGTCATCTTATTTATGAATACAAAGGTGAAATCACATTTCTTTGAGATTTTTTTTTTTTTAAAGATTTTATTTATTTTTTTGACACAGAGAGAGCACAAGCAGAAGGAGTGGCAAGCAGAGGCAGAGGGAGAAGCAGGCTCCCCACAGAGCAGCGGGAACCCGACATGGGACTTGATCCTAGGACCCCGGGATTATGAATTGAACTGAAGGCAGTCACTTAACTGACTGAGCCACCCAGGCGCCATTTGAGGTAGGTTTTGACAGTGAAACTCCTTGTCAAGAAGGTGTTGGATCCAACGTGCATGCATAGGGTCTGATGTCTTATGTCTTCTCAAGAGCAGAGGGATCTTACCCTGGGGCCTCTGTTTGGTGTGTGGGTCAGTTTCCTGTGATGGACAACATGTTAGCGGAACGGCTATCTGCCACTGGTTGATGGCAAAATGAAATCTCTGCCTATGCTTCATATCATCAGGACTCAGCCAGCTTCTCAAACTAACACAGGGCCCACAACCTGCTTTTTCAGGCATGTGGGTGCACATGGGGCTTGTCGGAGGCATGGGGCCATATGGCTGCCATTGGGAGCTCGGGGTCTAGTCCCCAGAGGGTAAGAATCTGTTTTAGGAAACACATAGAAGGGATGACTAAATGGCTGGGAGTTAAATCTAGTAAACTTTGTCAGTATGAATCTTCTTCTAGCACATGGCTTAAGTTTATAAGGCAGCAACCTTCTCTGCATTATTTATAAGGAGATTTAATGTAAATTCAGTCTTTTTTCTTTCACCACCAAAACAAGAATGATTTTCTGCTTCTGTTCTGAAGAACTGATGTCTGGGCATGCATATGGTGTTTGGACTTGGTGTTGATAGAAAGTAATGAGAGTGAGGGCTTTTGTTCTATTGTCCTATCAGCTCTCTGGGTCCTTCCCTGTGAAGGCAAGGTTCTGTTTACTTGTCAGCCATCTAATTAGTTTATTTTTACATTTCTTCCCTTTAGGGGGGTGAGTCTTCTTTTGGGAACTGGGGGGGATGAGCTTCAAGGCAGAACTCCAGTGATAGGACAATCCCTGTGGCTGTGGTCCACCCCTGGATCTGGGCTCCCCACATCTGGCCTCCACTGTAGGCCATAGTAGACATTTAGGCAGGTAAGATGTGCAGCATCGGACTTGTCCTGGAGCCCAGGCAGGCATCCAAGACACCCAGATAAGGTCCTGATAGGATCAAGAGGACATTGATGCTGGCTGGTTGTCAGTGAATCACTCAGACCTCCAGTCTGCATGACTCTGTCATGGGGACACTGGGATATTGTTAGATGAGTAGCATGAACCCTCATCCCACTCTACCCACCACCTCAGTGCCAGCCAGAGCTGTTGAATAGACTGGGTGCCTGTTTTTTGTCTGGACTGCAGGGAACACAAAGACAGTGTCCACGGCCTTTTCCATCTTACCCCTATACTTATCCTTTACTTGGGCAATAAGAAGCCAGAGGACCTTCTGTGGATACTTCTTAACTTTTTAAATTCCAAATAAGTGGTATAAATGAATACAGCAAGACCTCTGGGATAGGAGACATGGTCTTGCTGTGATCTGGGCAGGGAGGCCTTCATAGATCATGGGCACTTAACTGGGGCCTTGAAAGGAGCGTGTGAATTAGGTGGCGAGTCCCTCTTTCTCTTGGTACACTCACAAATCTCCCTCACAGAACCCTGGACAGATTGTATGTGTCAACCAGCACTCACAGGTTAAACAGCAGAGAGTCTAGTTGTAGACAATGAGATCCAGATTTAGACAGAAATTTGTGTTGAAACAACCCAGGCTCCATTCCCTGGGAAAATAAAGAGAAAAAGGTGAACCTCATCTGGTGGTGCTGGAGAATGTCCCCTCAGAGAGAGACCGTCACACAGGGAGGGGCTGGGAGCTGGGCAAGGAAGTCATTACCATGAAGTTTCAAGCTTGCAGCTCCAAATCCAGAGCAGATGGAGAGTGTTAGGTTGCATTTCTGAGCTGGATTATAAATCAGCTCAAGGTAGCCTTGGCATTTCCTGAAAACTGCTGCAGCCTCACTGGGGGACATTCAACATGCCCCTGCAGAGAGCTGTAGCAGACCATGCTGTTTAGGACAATTATAATTGAAAAGAAAGATTGACAGAGTTGATAAAAAAAAATGACCCGACTGTGTGCTGTTTATGAAAAACTCACTTTAAGTTTGTCAGCATAGGTATGTTGAAAATAAAAGATATCCCATGAGACTGTATTGATGAAAAAAAAAGCATAAGAGCCCATATTAATTTCCAAAAATGCAGATTCCAGACCAAAGAAAATATCTAAAGACAAAGAAGGACAATACATAAAGGTAAAAAGATCGACTCTCCCAGGAAGACATTACAATTCTAAATGTGAACACAAAAAACAACAAACACTGAAAATACATGAAGCCCAAACTGGTGGAGTGAAGGAGGAATAAATAAATCCACAGTATGGTTGGGAACTTTGGTGCCCGCATCTCATTGCCTGGAGAGAAAATCAGCCTGGGTAGAATAAGAGCAACACAATCTACCACCAGCATCTAATTGGCACATGTGTAATCCTTGACCCCAGAGCAGCACAACACACCTTGTTTTTCAAGTGCCCGCGAACAGCCACAAAAACAGACCATATCCTGCGCCAAAAACAAGTATCAAAGAATGTAAAGGATTTGAAGTCATACAGAGAATAATATGTGAGCATAACAGAATTAAGCTTGAAATCAATAACACAGAGACCAAAAAAAAAATCTCTAAAGAAGCTGAAGGTAAACAGCACACTTCTGAGAAATCCAGGGATTCAAGTGGAGGTGTCACAGGAAATAAAAAAAACACGTAGAACCGAATGATGAAAGAAAATGAAAACAAAGTGTATTAAGGAATATGGGATGTGGCTAAGGCAGTTTAGAGAGGAAAATTCATAGTAGGAAATGCTTACATCAGAACAGAGGAGTCTTGCTTCATAAATCTAAGTCCACACCTCCGGAAACAGAAAGAGAACAGCAAACAAATGGAAAGGAGCAGAAGGAAGGAAGTCATCAAGTTCAGAGCAGAAATCAGTGAAATAGAAAATAGGCAAAGAGAGAAAACAAATAAAACTACAAGTTGGTTCTTCAAAGGAAAAAAAAATCAGTAAAATTGATCAGCGTGCTGCACGTCTCAGCAGCACCAGGATAGAAACCAGAGTCCTGCAGGCATCCCTCAACCGTTAGCGGGATTATAAGGGAAACAGGGAAATGCTGTGGATCACTTTATGCTCATACATTTGAATATTGAGAAGAAAAAGGTCTTCTTTGAAAACCTAACACTGCTGAAGCTCAACCAGGGTGAGATAGTCTGCATAGTCTGAGAATGACGAAATAAATTGAGTTCATAATTGAAGATCTCCTGAAAAAGGAGTCTCCAGGCCCAGGCACCTCCACTAGAGGATTTGACTCTATACTTGGGCTTTTGGTTCAAGACATTATTCTTATTATAATGGTACAGAAAGGGAATCAAATAAATACTTCTGCAGAGTATCATTAAGGACTCTTTCTTTTTCCCAGAGACCCTAGGGCAGGAGCCGCTGTGCTGTGTGTGCTCAACCCTGTGGTTTCCTACTTTCCCATCTCCCAGGGGCCAAGCTCCAGCTTCAGGCCAGATGCCTGCACTCGCCCCCCATAGCGACACCACACTGTCTTTCCCCACTAACTCAGCAAGTCCACAGGAAGCCCCAGGCACTGGTGGGTTTTCACTCTGTCCTCTAGGGTTTGGGGCCAGAGCCCATGAGTCTGACATGCTAAAGGGCAGGTCCGTGAGCAGGAAATCCTGAGCTCAGAGGGACAAGTCTCAGGATGCACGATTGGAGCTCAAGAGCAGGATTAGGGGCGGCCAAAAGGCCAGCCAGGGAGTTCACTGGACGGACCATCTTTTCCTGTTCTCAAAATTTCCTTTAGGATCTGCAGCCCAGCTGCCGTGGGGGGAGAGTGTTGGGGGAGGAGTGCCAGCCCTGGCACTGTGGGCCCGGCTGGTGATTCTGGTGGGACCCTAAGACCTCACACAGGGGCCTGTCTGGGCGGGTCCCATCCCACACACAGGGGGACACAGAGGGGCCTGTGGGTCAGCGGAGGCATGTGTGTGTGTGTGTGTGTGTGTGTGTGTGTGTGTGTGAGGCCATGTGTGGGGGAGCGTGTGGCAACATGCACGTGCATCCATGTTTGAGTGTGCAGAAACTGGGTGGCATCTGTGTGTGAATGTTGTGTGTGCAAGTAGGTGTGTGAGTGTAGGTATAGGGCAATAGATGTATCTAAAATGTAAAGACCATTTAAAAAAAAGATAACCAAAGCCCCATCATCACCTACAAATCCTAACAAACATTTCTCGTCACCACACACCCAGTCGGAG
The DNA here is from genome assembly GCF_002288905.1 of Enhydra lutris kenyoni. Classification (NCBI taxonomy): domain Eukaryota; kingdom Metazoa; phylum Chordata; class Mammalia; order Carnivora; family Mustelidae; genus Enhydra; species Enhydra lutris. Next base: position 2,238,583 of record NW_019154117.1, on the reverse strand, counting down.
CTCACTCCTCCGGCTGTCTCAGAGACACGGCTGCAGCGGCTTGCTGAGTCAGGGGCCTGAAGAGGCTGTCCCTGTGCTGCTGGAAACATCCCTCTCTGTCCCCCACATTGTTTGCTGCGTCAACTGCTCCTTTATCCCCCCCAGTGTCTCTCCGTTTAAATCTGCTTTTGGGGCACCTGGGTGGCCCTGTCATTAAGTGTCTGCTTTTGGCACCAGTTGTGATCCTGAGGTCCTGGGATCGAGTCCCGCCTCGGGCTCACTGCACAGCGAGACTCTGCTTCTCCCTTTGTCCCTCCCCACCACTGGTGTGTGCTCTCTCACTCTGATAAACAAAATCTTTAAAAACAAACAAATAAATAAATCTGCTTTCTTTTGGACTTCGCACCCAGAGGTCCTTGTTCTGCGGGTCCCTCTGCCCGGGTGGGGCTTGGACCTCAGGCCTCATGGCCTCCAGGTGCACATGTTCGACAGCAGTGAGCTCAGAGGCTTGTATCCTCCTGGCGAGGGCTGCTGCGTCTGCTGTGTCCTTGGATGCTGGTCACAGGGGCCGCCAAGGCCAGGCCTAGAGGGCTGGGACTCCAGGTGGCCCCATGTTTACGGGCTGCACGCCCACCCTGTCCTGGCTCGCACAGTGGGGCCGCAGTGCTGTTGCTTTTATGGAAACTTCAGGGCCAGGAGGAGGGTCCCTGTCCATAGCCTGACCTGCATGGGCTCGTGGCCCTGGGAAGGGGGTCCTTTGAGCTGCTTGGGACTGGTGACAATGGCGTGGGCCCCTGGCCCCCACAGACTGTCCTGACAACTAGTGGTCCGGTAGCGTCTTTGGGTGACTCCTCCTCAAACAAGTTGGGTCCCCGTTATTTCAGCGCTCTGCTTCATGCTCACTCTGGGCTACAGAGCACCTTGCAGACACCTGGCAAAATCTGGGCGCTCTCCTGGCTCCCGGGAAACCACAGCACCATGGGCAGAGCTGGATAGTTGCCAGATGAGTCTCAGACCTTGTCCTGAATGTTTTCTGCAGAAAAAGATGAGATGAGGGCAGATGGAAACTGTGCATTGCACAGGAGAGGGGGTGGAGGGGTACCGGCCGCCGTGACGCCTCTTGGCAGCGCCGTCCTCCCCTGTCCCAGTGCTGCTCCTGTCGTCACAGGGTACTGTTGATAAGCTGCTGTAAATGGAGGGTCCAGGGCCTGCGGATCTCAGGTGATGGGTTCTTGTCTGCATGGCTGAGGGTGCGGGCCTGTCCTGCCCCGCTCTGAATGCTAGGGGCACTCTGAATGCTAGGAGCTGGGGCAGGACCAGCAGCAGGAGGGGAGGCTACAGACAGCAGGGGGTTTGCTGTGCGAGATACACTGTCCCTCCCAGAGGAGAGCCCAGTGAGGGGTGTCACCTGCTGGCCGCACTCTTCCAGGCTCGGGGTGACAGCTGGTGTCACTGGTGTTGGGGGAAAGGCTCACGGTGTAGTCTCCGTTACACAAGTTAAGGGATGGGGCCTGACATGTGTCCGTGTGGACAATGTCTGTTTCCACCAGCAGCTGTGCTGCGGGAGGCTGCATCGGGGGGGAGGTGCCCATCGGGATCCCAGGGCTTCTTCCAGATGAGACCTGGGGGCCCACGATGGGCAGGAACATGAGTGCCAGTTCCTCCCTGGACAGACACTGGCGGGAATGGTGTGTGGCCGCCCTGGACAACCAGGTGGCTGTGAAGTCTGGGAGCAGTCACGTTGTCGCCATCTGGTCCAACCCTAACCAATGAGGGATGGCTGGTGACCTCCAACAAGATATTTCCCCCCTTCCTTTTTCCCGTGTCTCCTAAACAGGAGGTTTGGTCAGCTTGACATTTTTACCAAAGAAGACATGGGGAAGGAGTGGAGGCGGGGGTGTCCACTCACATCAAGTGCCTGGCCCCGCGTCACCCCTCAGCCCTTTCCCTCCTTCTGGGAAGTGTGGTCCCACAATGGGACTTCACTGTGACAGCTGAAAGCAGGACCACAGTCCTGGGGAGCCCCTGGCGGGCCTGGCCAGAGGACCGCAGCAGACCCTCAGATGCCACATCCCAGTCCCATTGTCCCTCATGAACCGAAGGCCCTGGCCTCTAGCAAGAGGAAGAGGAGATGTTTGCTGTCATAGCCTCGCACTATGCTGGGAGCAAGACCATGTCCTGGCAGGGAGCTTCTCCGTCTTTGCCAAGACCCCGCTCCTCGTTGCTGCCGGTTGTTGGCAAACTTCTGAAAGGAAGGTTGCAGCTCGGGGCAGCACCTTGAAAGCCGGGGCGGCACGGCCCACGGCACTGCCTGGAGCAGAGGCGGCTGCAGCCGTGGACAGGTGGGAGCTTTCCTGGGATTTGCTCATGTAGGATGGCATTCAGTTGTCTGAGAAGACGTTCCCTTCCAAAGCAGATAATGCTGAGTAACGCTGGAATCCTTGAGCAAACATTCCTGCAGTTTTGGGGAAAAACATTGCCAGCAGCCTCAGGAGGTGGTCGTGTGAGGCTAACATGGGGGTGGGGTGCCCCTCTCGAATTTCCAGAGCATTCACCGTGCTCGAGGGTTCTGGCTCTCAGACCCACACGGGCTCTTGGGCTGCTTGCTGCTCGAGGCTCTCCCCCCAGCCATGTGACATCGCGGTGGCCGCGAGGGACCATGGCACCCACGCCATCCCCTGTGGCCCCCCCACCCTCGTCTCAGTCTCAGTGAGTGGGTCCAGAGTGCCAACAGCGCCTTCAGCAGGCTTTCTGACCTCCCGCCTCAGAAGCGCTCCCGCTTACAGAGCAGGTGCACACGTGGCAAGAGAGTACTGTCCTCCCCCTGTGTGAATAGCTTACACTGCCTCCAGTTTGAAGCTTTTTAAAAGCAGAAATTTTTTTTTACAATGCCATTGACTTATCGCGATCCCTTTTTATAAGGGCTGGGGGTACGGCGCTGCAGGTGACAGAGCCAAAGGGAAGCAGCCCGGGCACTGTGGCGGACCGAGCGGGAGCCGGTCGATGGCCGCGGGCGCCCACCTCCCCCGCCCAGCCCCCCGGCCTTCCCTATGCCCCAAGGCTGCAGCAAGGTGGGGGTCTGTCGGCCGGGCCAAGGCAGAACACAGCTCGGTCACACAGGGTGTCCTTAACAATGTGAAGAGTCACCCTATGCAGAGCAACAGATAGGAAGATAACTTATTTGTGCCATTGGAACGGGAGGAGGGAGACGCGCGCGCGCGTGTGTGTGTGTGTGTCTCGGAGGGGCAGGGAGGAGCCTCGGGGACGCCCCCTGGAGAAACTGGTCTCTGAGGACAAAGATGGAAAGAGTGGTAGGGGCTGCATCAGCCCAGAAAGCTCTCCAAGCCCAGGGATCAGGGGCGGCCAGGGGAGACCAGGCAAGGACTCAACAGTAACCCACCCAGGGACAGGATAAGTGCTCGCCGAGGGAAGCACGTAGGCTGGCTGTGGGCTTCATGGAGGCATCAGACGTGGTGACTGTTTCAGAATTTACAGTTTAGAAAGTATTTCATGCAGGCCACGAAGCCAAGCTCCACCAGTTTAAACCTGCCAACCAGAAATATAGAATAACAGATACTGGTTGCAGGGCGTAACTGCGCAGAAAAATGCTACAGAGTGAGCGTTCAGAAAGAGAAACATTCCGTTTAGAGACCTAGAGTGTGATGGGTTTGGGGTTCCCGTGTTGGGAAACAAGGGCCCCTGAATGGGCTGGTCCTTGGGTGGCAGGGCTGGGCTGCATCCCGGATTCGTGTGGAGAGCCGGCGTCTAGACCAGATCCGCATCAGCTAGGACTGGAGCAGGAGGTCAATGCTGGTGACGTTCAACCACAGACATGTTCGACCTACCTGTGCGACCGCCCGCTCCCTGTGCCCACGTCCCTGGAGCAGCTCACTGTGCGCTCGGAGCTCAGTGCCGGGGCGGGCGAGCACTCGCCTCTGAGGTCCATGGTATTGCCTTAGTTTTGGGGGGCAGGACACCCCACACCTGAGCCTGGACCCAGGGAAACTCGTGTTGATAAAACTGCTGCCCATGACAGTTGGGAGGCTCGTCCCTTGGCTGCCTGAGTGGACAGAGGCGTGAACAGAGATGCAGGTGTGTGGGGGACGAGCTTGGGGACGCTGGGTCATTTGCAAGGGTAGGGGAGCTGGGGCAGCTCACGGTTGCAGTCTCGCAGGGCTGGAAAGCCAAGTCACAGGCAATGAGAGGTGGACTTAGAGGAGCAGAGGCCAGCGGGAGGGCAGCGCACCTTCTCCAGTGAACAGAGAGAAGAGGCCCACATGCACCTGAGGGCCTCCTGCAGGTCGGGAGGCAGAAAGAGCAGTTTCGGGAGAGCTCTGGCCGTGGTCACTGGAGCTCCGTCCTGAATGGAAACGAGCAGACCAGGAACCCCATCCAGGTTCAGAGGGAACTGCATCTCCAGAGAGAACACGAACACCCTGCGACCCACAGATGACTCTTGGGCCGCCACGGCAGATGGCATCAGCGGCCGCACCACCATGGACGGGTCTGTTCTCTCTCCCAACTCTGGGCATGCTCAGGGCCACGGCGGAGCCACCATCGTGGGACAGCCACGGCCAGGCTCTGATGGGACGTCGGCACTGGGAACTGGGTCACCGTGCTGAGAGGAGGTGGGGCATCTGGGGACTCAGGTGGTGCAGGGACAGGATGGCTGTTTGTACAGTCTCCCTGGGAGGGGGTGCATATGAGAACATTCGATGAGTGCCTCCCTGGGGGGACCCGATAGCCTGTGACCACCAGGGCTGAGGTCACGGAGACTTCTAGCATTCATCAGACCCATCTGCACTCCCACATTCCCAGACTCTTGATGTTAGCCTGGTCATGTGATGAGTCCTGGCCAGTGGGAGGTGGGCAGCTCCTTGCAGACCTAGCTCCTGAAATGTCCCACGCCATCAGCCACGTCTGCACTGTTTGTCCCTGCAATGGAAAGCAAAGGGTCCTGAGATGCCCAAGTCACTCTGTGAAAACAGCCCAAATTCACATCAGACATGCAGGGAGCAAGATTAACCTCCCCTCCTTTTTTTGGGATGGTAAGCCACTAAGATTTGGGGTTATCTATTACAGTATTTAGGGTTAATTAGTCTGTCCACGATGATAAGCAAAGACTATGAACAGATACATTAAAGTGGAAAAGACCCAATGGCCTATAAAAATGAAAAGATTCTCATTACGATGAAAGGCAAAGCAGCACTTAAATACCATTTCCCTGCCCTATCAGATTGGCAAAAAGCCATCCACAGACAGTGAGGAAAAATAGACACTTTCAACATCGATGGTGGCAGTGCGTGGAGTTAGAGTTCAGGGCAGGAAACAGAAATGGATACAAGCACTTTGAGCGGAAAGATTTCCCGCAGATAACAGTGCGCTGACAGGATCCGAGGAGGGCTGGGAGGATGGGAGGAAGGGGCTGCAGGCTGTATGTCCCGGGAACAGAGCCCCTGCCCGCGCCCCGGAGCACACAGAGCCCCACCTGTGGCAGGGGCGTGGGGGCCTGGACAGTGCCATTGGAAACCCTAGATTCAGGGCCAGAGTCCTTCTCATGTCCCCAAGGCAGGAGAGCTGGGATGCTGGCCACGAGCACCCACACACAGACAGACCTCACAGGGCGGGAGGCAACGGGGCAGCAGACGAGGCTCCTGTAACTCTGTGGACACCCAGAAAGCAGAGCACATCACCAGTACGACCTCCCCCGGAGACACAAGCCCTCGGGGACAGAGGCCCTGCTTCCTGATACACATGGGGCTGTACAGCCAAGGGGGTTGTCAGTGTTCAGTGTTGGAAACAGTGAACTGTCCCTCAGCATAAGTTGACTACATGATTCGTTCTGCTACAGTTAACACTGGGAAACTACACCGAGGCTGTCTCAGGGGGCTGGAGGGGGGGCTGGAGGGGAGGTTGGAGAGGGAGCAGCACGGCTCTATGCCAGTCACAAGAAGAACTGGGGATTCCAGGCCCCTCCCAGAGGAAGCGATCTTCAACTGCGGCCCCTAACCGGGAGAGAGAGACCCACCAGCCCTGCAGCTCAGCCAGGGAGAAGCCCTCACTGCCCTGGACTCTTGCTTGCCCCCAATGGACTGCCGCTCAAAATAGCCCCCTCCACCCAAACACCCTCTTTCTTCTCCATAGAATCACCTTCCTCTCCTTTGCTTGTGGGACTCGCCTTGTTTCTCCTCGGTTGCGGCCTTCCGGGGAGCCTGCAGAAGCCCCTCGTTGCCGGTAGAATAGTTGGCCGTTTTGTATTTAAGCTTAACAATTCATACAACGGAATATTACAGAGCAGCAAAAATAAATGGACCAGATCTACATATGTTAACAAAAGTAAACAGCAGAAAACATCGTAATTTAAGGAGAAGGCATGTGACAGGAAAATACATGGCAGTGGGCGTGCAAATGTCTAGCACATCATTACCTACTGAGTGGGTTAAAAATGTTTCCTAATTAAAATGAATTAGAAAGTGACGTTAGGGGAGAGAGCTGAAGGGGTGCCCTGCTGTGATGAGCACAGGTGACGTACGGAAATACGACTGGAGTGTGACTTCCTGGGTCAGAAGCAGAGCAGCCATGGGACTGCAAACCAAGCTTCCAGTCCTTAAAACCATCAAAAATAGATGAATAGCATGGAAAGGGGGAATCCGGAAGCTCGACGCATGTTTATTTGTAATCAGCAGAAGAGTAAATTCACTGGATAAAAAGCTGGACTGGGGGAGGAGTCAAGATGGCGGAGAAGTAGCAGCTGAGACTACTTCAGGTAGCGGGAGAGCAGCTAGATAGCTTATCTAAAGATTGCAAACACCTACAGATCCAACGGGAGATCGAAGAGAAGAAGAACAGCAACTCTAGAAACAGAAAATCAACCACTTTCGGAAAGGTAGGACCAGCGGAGAAGTGAATCCAAAGCGACGGGAAGATAGACCGCGGGGGGAGGGGCCGGCTCCCGTCAAGCGGC
>NW_019154117.1:2112819-2221640 GCF_002288905.1 Enhydra lutris kenyoni | reverse complement strand
TTTTCGTGTGTGGTGTAAGGAAATGATCCAATTTCATTTTTCCGCATGTGGCTGTCCAATTTTCTCATGGGACTTCTTGACCAGGAATGTCTCTCAAGGTTTCGCTCCTTGACCTACAAACTTGTCTCCAAGAAGCAACTCATCATTTCGGATGGCCAAGGAGTCAAAAGACTTGAGAAAGGGAGAGGATGGCATCAAGCACATCTTCTTTCAGGAGCCCACGTGGCCATCTGCCCTGCAGACTGATGTGGGTCCACTGGCTGCCCAGCCTGCCTTCGGAGCACCTGCTGGCTAACCCGCTCTGTGGAAGGCCACCGTGGCTGCACCCCAACCTCTGCGGCCCACATGGCAGGACAGGCATCCCCGGACATTTCTCCCTCTGCCAGACGTGCAGGGGCCACGGCTGTCTTCCCCGCCTGCTCCACGACACAGCCCTATGAGTCCCATCCCCACCTCACCAGCCCGGGACCGGACACTGGGGACAGCCTTGAGCTCACTGATGTCATTCAAACTAGCCTAAGCCTGTTCCTATCTGATCCTTCCTGTGGAAACCACAGTTCAAGATTCTGGCCCATGCTTTGGCTCACTCCCCCTGCTGCCCCATTCCCGTCCCCTCGACTGCATGGCTGGCGTGCCCTCTCCTCTTGCCCGGCAGTCATCTCTTGAGCTGCTGGTCTTGTCCTATCTCTGGTTTTCATTAATACTCTATACTTTTTTTTTTAAAGATTTTATTTATTTGGCAGATAAAGCATGAGCGAGCAGAGAAAGAGAGGGAGAAGCAGGCTCCCCACTGAGCCAGGAGCCCAATGTGGGACTCGATCCCAGGACCCTGAGATCGTGAGCTGAAGGCAGACACCCAACTGACTGAGCCCCCCAGGTGGGAGCTCAGTCCCCATACTGTATACTTTTGGAGCATGGCTGCAGTGACCACGGTCCTCTCGCCGATTCCCAGCTCTGGCCGTACTTCCTGGGAGGGGCTCACGGTTATGCATCTCATGTTTTAAGCTCCAAGAGGCAGAATGTCTCGAATGAGTGGGAAGACGTTGTTTGTTCTTTCCATGTTTCTCCAGCCCAGGAGATACACATCAACCCAGAGTCTGGGGATGGAGTTGTTTATTATTCTTGGAAGAGCAAGGAGAGAGGAGGCAAAATCTTGCATCAGTGTGCTTGTCCCCAGAGAGTCGTTATGATGATGGTCGCCCCACGAGGAGGCTGGCTTGTCCGGGGCGGGGGGCAGCTAATCCTCTGCCCCATGAATGTGCCCCTTCTGTGACAGAAGGGAGGTGGGTGGCTGGGCCTGGACTGGATCCCGCCGGTGTGGGTGCTCCTGCCCTTGGCTACATGACCCTCTGGCTCCCCCAGCCCCGTCCCCACTGTCGCCCAATCCCCCTGACCCAGGGGCCTCTGTTGGATGTGCCCCACTTCAGAAAGCCAGGTTTGAAAAGGACAAAGTTCAAATATGAGCCAGCCGGCCCTGTCCACTTCTTCCCACAGAGCAGTGAAGTCCACAGCCCTCGTAAACTTGTGCGGATGCCCAGGGACAGAGCCGGATGAAGCTCCCTGCCCCGTCGCGAACACGTTTGTCTTTCTGTGTTAGTGCAGACACCGCAGTTTGCATTTTTTTAAAATTTTATTTATTTATTTGACAGAGATCACAAGTAGGCAGAGAGGCAGGCAGAGAGAGAGGAAGGAAAGCAGGCTCCTTGCCAAGTAGAGAGCCCGATGCCGGGCTTGATTCCAGGACCCTGGGATCATGACCTGAGCTGAAAGCAGAGGCTTTAACCCATTGAGCCACCCAGGCGCCCCCCGCAGTTTGCATTTTTATTCCGCAGTTACAAACAATACCCAAATTCAAACTCAACAGGCTTCCAAAAGACGACTGTGAGGCTGTTGACTTGGGAGCAACACCAAAACACAACCAATCAAACGAGAATGTCAGCCCTGGTGGGGTTGCCTGTGGCTGTATTACGGACTCGGGGAGACGGGGATTCTGTGCACCTTCATAAGATGTCGGTGTTGCTTCAATTAATGGGTGCAGAATGGTGAAACATGAGCATGACATGGGGGTTTGTCCGCTCCTGGCTCCCCGTGAGCTCTGTGAGGGCAGCCGCCGGCCAGCTATGTGGAACAGTGGGTCCTCACCTCCTGTCCACACCACTGCTCTCTGAAGCTCCACTAAGAAGCACGGCCCCCCTTTCTACCCTTTAGCAAAGGGAATCCATCTGCGAAAGGCATCTGAGGGCAGCGTGTGACATGTGACTCTTGCCGCTGACTGAGGCCGCACATCCCTGTCCCACTGCGGCCTCCCGGCAAAGACAAGCCGAGGAGGCGAGCTCCCAGAGCGCTCCTGCGTCCCCTCCGGGCTCACCCCTCAGCCACTCCTCCACACCTCCCAGCTACATCCACCGGACAAATGGCTGCTTGTCCACCCAGCATCTGATGTTCCTTCTGTAACGGGATGTGACTGTATTCTGGGTGTCAGCTTCCAGGCTACAACATGACGCTTCCCATCCTGCACTGCAGGCAGGAGTGGGGGAGCTGCCCCATCCTGGAGAATGAGAGGTGCGCGGACACAGCGGGCAAGGCTTCTGGGAGGGTCTTTCAAAGAAATGGACTGCGTGTGTCATCCTTTCCCCTTCCTCCATCTTTCCTCCTTTGTGACTCTGGAATGCAGATATGATGGTTGAAACAGCAGCAGTCATTTGGGATGATGAGAAAAATGTGAGGGTGGAGGCCGTGGCTGAGGATGGGGGGACCCTGAGGGTGGGTTCCAAAGATGGCAGATGATAAAGTCAGCAATAGACTGGGACACTGAAATAACATGAAATCATTGTGCTACACCAGAACTGCTTTCCTAAGAATTTCACACAAATAGTGTGTGAAATACACCTTTAATATATAATCATAAGTCACAGTCTGATGATAACCCAGTCCCTCGTGGGCATCTCCCTATCACCCACCCACCCACATACACACAAAGACCCTGGATGCTTGCTTCAAGGGGTCCTGTGCTTGACTTGTGTTGATTCCGTTTTCTCTTCCCTTTGTCAGGAAAAGGGACCCTTTTCCTTGAATGGCAACCTCTCCTCCAAAATCTGTTTTGGGTAGAAGAGTCCTTCTTGGGGGTTCCTGAACAAGACAAACTCTGTGCCTGTCAGTGCCTTCCCTTTCCTCCCGTGTTCCCCATACACACTCCTCCCTGCAGTGTTTCCGACAACAGCCTGCTCATCTCAAGTCTCAATGCTGACCGACTATGTAATGAAAAGCTCCCGGACCTGCCCAGGTGACATCGGGGGCCCTTGTCTGTGCTTTCAAAGTGCGTCCAGGATAGCCGGGTAATTGGCTGCTCTCTGTTTCCCTCATGGGAGCTGGGAATGCTCCAGAACATGTCCAGCCAGCCAGCCTCTACTCAATTCCTGGCTTTCGGACGAATGTTTGTTGAATGAGTATGTGAGTGGTTGTAGAGTGCACTTTAAATTTAGCTGGATGGATCTGTTGTGACATTATTAGCTATTTGGTTAGATGCCCCAAGGAAAGCCCCCAAACTTGACCTGGCCCAATGCCCCTGCTCTTTGGGAGGACTGTAGAAATGGCACCATCATCTTCAGCTGAATGCATGAGTCACCTAGCCTGAGACCAGCAGAAATCTGTGGTCAGCCCACAGAGTTGTGAGAAATAACACTCGGAATGGCTTATTACACAGAGCAGATAGCTGACCAAAGATTCTTTTCCCCTAACTCCCTGTTCCACCATTCATGAGGTGACCTGAGCACTTCCCTATCCCCGACATGAGGACATGGGGACAAAGGGCTGGGTGGAGGTGAGGGCTGGCTCAGGACCAGTGTCTGCAGAGCGATACCAGGCACGGGCTCTGCCTTTCTCTGGACCTTTGTAGTGACCAGCTTCCCTGGGCCTCCATGTCCTCTGTCCACGGGCAGCCCAAGTCGGCTCAGTGAGTTTTCATAGTGCGCTCTGAGGACCAGTGGGGTGTGTAGCCAGACGCTGGAGGGGCCAGGCCAAGGGCATCCCTGGAACTTGGGGTGTGAGACTCTCCCCACCTGTTGAAGAAGCTACTCTTGTATAGGTTTCACACATTGGGCTTCTGTCTAAAATCTTATTTGAGAAAAGCATTTAGCTGGTTTGAACATGTGAAAAATCACCGAACTAGATTATTTTCCAGGCCCTTTGGGGACCTCACTGAGTAAGTTGGAAGCCCATGGCTCCAGTGGGAGCCTGCTCTCATTTGGTGTCTTGACGCAAACATCCAGAAAAACCCAGCATCCAAACGCCCTGCGGTTTCACATGGAGCCGGAGTACGTGCAGGCGTGTGGTGGGCGTCAGCATGGGGACGTGACTGGGGTTGTACGCCGCGTCACCGTGCACAACAGGTCACTTTACCCATATTGCAATGAAGTGATTTAAAGGAAAAAGAAATTAGCCATGCGCATGCCTTTATTTTGGACTACAGCTTCTTCTAATGCCCTGTCCCCCTCATGTTCCTTCCCCATGTCCCAAGAGGCGTTATTTCCATTGAAAGCATTAGACAGACTAAGCAATGAGATTTATAATTTTCTTTGTTAAGCAAAACTTTCTTTGGAAACTTTCTTTTGAAATATGACCACTCCAAGCCCAGTGCTGAGCCAAGTGCAGCCCCAGGACACTGACCACAGTTAGAGCTTCCATGTTTGCTAGACGCCTTAGCCGTTCTGTCTATCTGTCTATCATCTACCTGTCTATCCGTCCATCCATCTCTCCATCTGTCCATCAATCTACCTATCTATCTGTCTTTATGTATTTTTAATTTAAGTATAGTTGACACACAATGTGACCTTAGTGTTATGTGTACAACATAGTGACTTCACAAGTCTATACATTACAATAGGCTCCCCACAAGTGTAGTTATTGTCTGTATTATCTTTCGAGGTTCCTCAAAAAATTGAAAATAGAAATACCAGGGGTGCCTGGGTGGCTTAGTGGGTTAAGCCTCTGCCTTTGGCTCAGGTCATGATCCCAGGATCGAGTCCCATTGCGGGGGCTCCCTGCTCAGCAGGGAGCCTGCATCTCCCTCTCCCTCTGCCCCTCCTCCCCACTCGTGCACATGCTCATTCTCTATCTCAAATAAATCAATTAAAGCTTAAAAAAATAGAAATACCATATGACTCAATAATTCTACTATTGGGTATTTACCTAAAGAAAATGAAACCATGAATTCGGAGAGCTACAGCACCCTTACCACTCACGTAGCGTTATCTACAGTGGCCAAGATATGGAAGAGCCCTAGGGTCCACCCACAGCCAAATGCAAAAGGAAGTTCTATTGAGACAGTCTCTGCTCGGGGGCCTTTTCTGGTGACCCAATGACCATATTCTTATAAAGGAGGGGCAGCTTCTGGATTTAGGTGAAAACTAGAGAGAAGTATGTCGTGAAGGAATTTGCAAATGGCGGACCAGAGCTCCCCTCCTGCCCGCTCTGAGGCAGTGTGGACTCACCCCCCGTGGTTCGTTCCTGTCAATGTGGTTTTAATGCAGAGCAAGGAATTCTGCAAACTTACATCCTGGGCCGCTCCTAATAATAGACTGCAGCCCGCCCCCACGCCGGCAGAGACTGCGCGGTCCGGGAATGCTGTGTCCCGGCGCAGTCTGCCGGTCAGGCCACGGCGGGCAGCAGCTGCTGCCAATTTCGGTTCCGCAGGGGCTGTGCGTTATTTATGACCCGCCTCCTCCCTTTCAAAACCCATCAGCACACACTCATGGAAGTCAAATTAGAGGCTCTGGCCAAGGCCTGCGCTTGGGAAATGCACTTTCCCCTCCTTCTGTTGAGGACAGCCATGTCCAAGAAGGCCACACGGAGGGGCTGGGAGAAGGCCTGGGGAGCGCCCGGCCCCCCGCATGTCCCCGTCCATATGCCCAGGCTAAGAAACCAGATTCTTGTAGACATGCAGGGCCTTTTTTGGTTAAATCTGCTTCTTCCTGTAGCTCGCCACCCTGCTTGCTCCCCAGCTCCAGAAGAAATCTCTTACCTTCCAACCATTTCTAGTTTGGTCCTTCTAAGTCACAGACTGTCCCCACATACTTCCTGCGAACCCCACTCCCTTCTGTCATCTCAGCCCCTTCTCTCACTGGCCAGAGCCGTCCTGAGACTCATGCTGACCCCTCCCCACTTATTCTCACTGCCTGTTGTCCCTCGGCATGAGTGGACGGGACCCGGCCAGTAGGCACCCCCGGACAAGCCATCAGTGGACTTCTCCGCATGCATTTTCCACAAGATAACCCTGCCATTCGGGTGCGAGCGAGAAGAGCAGTGGGCCAGGGTCAAGATGCCCTCTAGCCCATGTGGGCCTGGCCTGGAGAAGGCCCCGGGTCCCCTGGCTGTAGTCAGAGGCCCACGTTTTCCCACCCTGCTTCTTAGGACCCAATACCGAAGGAGGGAGTGGGGCCCCTTGTTCAAGATCGGTAAGAACTTCAAGATGGCAGCGGCAGAGCACCCAGGAAATGGTGAACAGCTTGGCTGCGTGAGGAGGAAGGTGCTTTCTGAGGGCCAGAGGCCATGGTCGGTGGGGGGTGCAGAGGGACCGCATCCTCACCTTGTCTTCCTTGCTCTGCGTCGTGAACCCACCTTGTGTTGCCTGGCTCCAGCCCAAAGAATTCGACTTCTGCCCTCCGACTCCCGCAGGCAGCCCCTGCTCCTGTGGTCCGAGCAGCCCTCAGACCAGGGCCTGTGCCGAGTGACTCCAGGCACAGGCTGCTCTTCCTTGCCTCCGCCCTGAGTGTGGGGACGGCAGGGTGGCCGCCCGGGGCAGCCTCGCAGAGATCGGCTGGTGTAGGGGAGTGTGCGTCTCAGAGCCTCCTCCCTGCCACGTGTGACCGCAGAGTCCCTAGAAGAACATGCTCGTTGGAAATACAGGGTGGTGGGATGAAAACCTTGCAACGTGTGTATAATTAAAATCGTATGATTTGTCAGGAGCACAGGGAAGGCCGTGGGGGGCGGTGGTAGGTGCTGTGAGCTGCATCCTGCCTGCGAGGTCACGTTGCTGGCCTCCTACGGAACAGGTTGAGTGCCAGCCGGCACTCTGACCCGGGCTTGATAAGCCCTGTGTTCTATGTCTCCACGGCCCGTTACGCGATCGTCAGGAGAGGAAGAAGTGTGCACACACTGGTGATGTTAGGTCGTACGCTGTGGGTACTTATGTTGGTTTTTCGGGGAAATAAATGTTTGCAAATGAAGGATTGGGGAGCTGCAGCCTAAGAAGGAAATAATCGGCCTCCTGCACTGCGAGGTCGGCTGGAGGCATGGCCCCTGTATGTTGGGGCGGGAGTGACCCCAGAGGTCCGGGGGACGCCTGCCTTCAAGGAGGTTATGCTCGCACTGGAAGCTCTCCTTCCTCTGGGCACATGGGGCTTCTGCAGGGAGTGGGCCAAGGGCTGGAGCGGAAAACCTCAGGTGAGGGGCCTAACTGTGAAAACACACGCTCTCGTTCACTTGCCCCACAGACATCTGAGCCCTCATGGCTGCGGACTGTGGGGTGCTGGGGACGAGGGCAAGGCCAACCCCTGCTGTGGCTGGAGTGCACAGAGACGGCACAGGGGACTTCAGAGCAGCTGCTCAGGCTGAGACCCAGTGCCCCAGCAGCTCTCGAACGCAAGATAGGGACCTGAATTCCTCAGAGCAAGGAGGAAGCCTGGGGACCCCAGCGGCTTTCCAGGGCCACGGAGACCAGCTTGCAGAGGATGGACACGCTGGGGCACCACAGGTGTGGGGTCATCAGGTAGGCCTGGACGCCACCCCAAATTCCCAGATTCAGCAAGTGGATGCCCTAGGGTTCTTTGGCAGGAAGTTGTCTGAGGGCCCAAGGAGGGGTGGTGCGGGAACCCCTACGTCACGGGCCGGTGACCCTGTGCCAGAGCGGGGAGTCTGAGAGGCACCAATTCAGACACTGGCGGATGGCAGCCCTGGCCTTGGGGCACTGGGAGGATGTGTACTCTTTCTCCAAGTAACTAGAATCCTAGGGCAAGTGATGCTTAGTGGGGGGTAAAGGAGGAAGAGCAGGGATGCAGGGGAGGGGCAGGTGCCATGGGAATAGGGTCCTGATGAAATGCAGGGGGAGTCATGGGGGATTGGGTGGGTGGTGATGAGCAAGCCTTCCAGAAAGTGTGCTCTAGAAGGGAGGACAGACGCGCCATAGCACAATGGGATTGAGGTTCCCAAATGCGTGTGGATGGAGGGCCGATGGAGGCAACAACGTGGTTGTTTTTAGAGGAACAGGAAGAGAGGTGGGAGAGGAGGGGACTCACAGCCCCATTAGGAGCTGGGGCACCATCTCCAGAGACAGACTAGACTTGACAAGCACCACTCTGAATTTCTGGCTGAGATGGAGGCAAGCCGGGTGCTCATGTCCAGTTGTACAGGTTGTACATCACAAAGGCATCACCGCAAG
This sequence comes from Enhydra lutris kenyoni, assembly GCF_002288905.1. Taxonomy (NCBI): domain Eukaryota; kingdom Metazoa; phylum Chordata; class Mammalia; order Carnivora; family Mustelidae; genus Enhydra; species Enhydra lutris. The sequence goes on along the minus strand of NW_019154117.1, from coordinate 2,213,206 downwards.
GCATCACAAAGATGCCTTGCATGGTGGAAGGCATCATTCTTGCAGCAGGTGGTGTGGGCTTACATCATTTTGTGATAAGGGGGACTTCTCCCTAATCTGCCACAATGGGCTCTGAGTGGGGCAGGACCCTAGGGCGTCTGCTGAGTGTGAAGGGAAGGGCCAGGTGGGGGTTTGAAGGAAGATGGAAAACCGGGAAAACCAGGAAAGAGATGGATAGAGGAGAGGCTTGCAGCAAGCAGTGAACGTTCTCCTCTTTCTCTTGACCAAGTGATACCCGGGTCTGCCTGTGACTTAACCTTCTAGACTGTGACCTGACACCTTTCCCCAGGGACAGAGTCACAACCAAGAAACCTCTGAACGGACCTCTGCCATCAGAAAACCTGACGTGCCTGCCTAATTTTTTTTGAAAATCAGAGTGAAGTACTTAATTCCTTTGGTATTTCAAAATACTCAGCAAAGCCATTTCTTTCCAGATCTCATGTTAGATTTTTTTTTTTAAGTACTGACGGAATGCAGCTCCTGGCCACTTCTATTTAACCCAAGCTCAGAAGTGCTCACCGCCAGCCTGAGGCCACCCCGTTACACTGGACCTGCTGGGCCATCGGGATGATCTGGGCCAGCCACGTCCCCCTCCCGGAAAGGACATGGTGCAGCCTGCTGTCTCCGCTCAGGGGCTCACAGCCTCCATTTCTGTGAGTGCGGCCTCATTCAGGGGAGGAACACTCTTCCCCAGCGGGGAGTTAGGGTATCGTGGATTTGGGGGTGCTGGCTCAGATCCAGTCTTCGTAGGACTTGTGTGGCCGTTAGTAATTGATGCAACTTTTCTTTGTCACAAGTAGAGCAGGAGAGATAATAAGTCGCCCATTTAAATGAGATCACGCTTTTCAAGCCCAGAGCACAGCCTGGCAGAGAAGTCGGAAAATATTAGCCATCACGGTTGCCTATTTTTCTTTAGCACTTTTCCCTGTGTGACATCATTACTATTAACAACAACCGTTGTTACTACACGAGAGTCGCTGAGTCACCCTTGGGCCACGCCTCTGGGGTTCCAGCCAGAGCCAGTGCGAGGGTCCCGGAGCACCTGCTCTCCACCATGCAGGTGCCACCAGGAGGACAAGCCAAGACAGCGAGGACGAAAGCCCTTCTCCTCCCTCAGGCCTCACGCAGGCACGCGATGGGGGCGAGCCGGCCATCTGGGTGTGCAACCCGCACCCAGGATTATCAGCTTATCTTCCTCGCGTTCTGCTGAATGTGTCAGGTAGTGAGATGCCGGAACAGAGTCATCTGTGGGCTGGGGGAACCTGGAGCGCTGAGCAGCTCTGGGCCGGCCGGAGCTGCCGGGCGCACTGACAGTCCTTCAGTGCGCAATTCCTTCCCCCACGCCTGCGAGCAGGGCTCTGTTATCACTTGTCTCTGCACTCGGAACATTCCGATGAGCTCACCGTGGGAGCCACGGCCAGGAGCCCAGCCTCTCTCCCCTGCTGTCACTATTGCAGACAACCTGGGCCGTCCCCCTTCATCACAGTGCAGGTGACCACAGGGAAGGACTCCGGAGTCCTGGGCCTCCATCACAGTGTGGATGACCACGTGAAAGGACTCTTGGGGTCCTGGGCCGTCCTCCTCTGTCACAGTGTGGATGACCACAGGGAAGGACTCCAGGATCCTGGGCCGTCCCCCTCCGTCAGTGTGAGTGACCACGGGGAAGGACTCCAGGGTCCTGGGCTGTCTGTGTGCCTAGGTCTCTTCCCCTGCATCACAAAACAAGCAGCACCAAACCTGTATTCCCCTTGTGGAGACGAAATGCACAGAAGCAGGGAACTGTACCAGCCATGACTGCTGAGTCCCCTAACTCCCCCAGTGAACCATGAGACGGCTCCTCCGCACCTGGTGCCCTGGCCTGAGTCATGCCCAGCAGAGGCTGCTCCCTGTGTTTGTTCCCATCTCTACCAGGGCCAAATCTCACTGCATTTCTGCTCCCTCCAGTCTCCTTCGCCGGGCCTCTGCCGGATCAGGCTGTGCAAGCTGCTTTCTTCCTGCCGCTGGGCCTGCAGGGACCCTACCTCCAGCTTGCTCTGCGTCAGTAGATCCCGAGTCTCCTCTCCAGGCCTCTCCCTGCGAAACCTCCCCGAGAAGCCCGGGGCTCCATCACTGTGCTCATTCGTTCCTTGTGCAGCTCCCACCCTGGCAGCCGTGGGGCTGGTGCACGGGCCCCAGGATGCTGAGTCAGACCTGAGCTAAACACACTTCCACTGCTTGGCCCTGATGTGCCTTGCAGAACTTCTCATTTGTTGAGTTTGTGCTACACTGAACTCCTTCCAACGTTGGCAGGTGTTTCTGTCTCCATGTGAGCATGGCTCAGGAAGCATCTTCGTAGGCTTGCAGACCCCGTGATCGGCACACTGAGCTTACACCTGGGCCTCGGGGCTGGAGCCAGTGCCGTGTGTCCTCTGGATGCCGTGGGTGACTTCTGTCCTGTCTTCCTGAATGAAGTAGGTGGTTCCCCTGCTTCTGGACACCGTCATGGGGAGCAAGTGTGCGGCCGCGCCACTGGGCCGTGGGGTGGATGGGGGTGCGTGGGTGGCCACTGCAGTGTCCCTGGCACCCGGAGCAAGGCCTGATGCCCGAACGGGTGCTGATTCCCGTGGATCTGAGTGGATGGTGCATGCAGAGCCCTCGCCCAGGACCCGGCAAAGCACAGACGAACTGCTGTCAGAGGAGGGACTCACATGTGCTCGAGCCCGGCATCCGTCCTCCACCGAACCATCATCGCTGCCCTCTGTCAACCACCTGAGCCTAGGATGGAGCCTGGCTCGCACGCATCACCTGGCAACTCCCATCTGTGCCCCAGGGGAGGGTGGTGGCCGCAGGGCAGACGGAGCAGCCAGACGGAGCTGACGCCCCCACATCAGAACATCAGAATATTCAGCGCTTGTGGTGTGGTAGGCAACAGAAGCTCACTTTTCTGTGGTTCTTCTGACAAAAACCAAAGGGCCGGGGCACCTGGGTGGTTGTGTGGGTTAAGCATCTGCCTTCGGCTCAGGTCAGGATCCCAGGGTCCTGGGATTGAGCCCCACTTCGGGCTCTCTGCTCCGCAGGAAGCCTGCTTCTCCCTCTCCCTTTGCCGGCTGTTTTGCCTACTTGTGCTTTTTCTCTCTCTATCAAATAAATAAATAAATAAAATCTTTAGAAAGGAAAAAAAAAAAAAACCCGAAGGACCTGGTCCTCTTGTTCTTAGACAAAACTGGGGCTCTGGTGGTTAAGTTGCCCCCAGGCATGACAATCACAGAAAAGTAAGTGTCCGTTGATTAACACACAGCACACACAGCAAGCGCTAAATCAACGTTTTGATATTGTTTACTTGGAAGGGCTGTTTGCCTTGCCCACTGGCCCCTGTGGCTGCCAAGGGGGCAAGGTCACAGAGCGCCCCCAGTCCCCGGGGTCGACGGCAGGCTGTGCCTCCACAGACCCTCCAGGGTCTCTCTCTCTGACACTGAGTAGTGCCCCAGAATGACCTGGAGGAGGTTGTCCTTGCTGCATCGAAAAAGAACAAAGAACATCTGGGCGTCCTTTCTCCTTTCCAAGAGCAACACAGGCTGCAATTTCTTTTTCCTTTTTAAAAAAATTAACAAGAGAGAAAAATGCCCCTAAACTCCTAGGGGAAATCCAAAGACAGCTATTCCCACCACATTTTGAGGAAGTCTTGGACCTTTTTCATTGGCGGAGAGCAGATTCTCAGAAGGCAACTGCCCTTCTGCAAAAGCCATTAAAACGCTTCATCTGGATGGGGTTTCCAGAACAAAATACTGTAGCCCACTGGGCAGCATGCAGAGCCAGCCATCAGAGCCCACGCACGGGCCCAGAGGAGCCCAGCTCTGCAAGTGCTCCGCACTCATGGGCCAGAGACCTCCCTGCTCTGCCCTGGCGGGGGAGCCTGAGCCGGGGACCCTGCACATTTCTACCCCAGCAGGCCAAGGTGAAGCTCAAGGGGAGCTTCATTTCCCCAATGGGCTGCTTCTTGTAGTAGAGGGGAGGAGAGCTGAGCCAGGACGTGAGCCCAGGGCTGCTTCTGAGGTTTCCACCACAGTTGGACGTGCTCCGAAACAATGGCACAGGGACAGGGCGCCTGGATGGCTCAGCCGGTGAAGCCTCCGACTCTTCATGATCTCAGGGTCGCGAGATCGAGCCCCACATCGGGCTCCAAGCTCAGCAGGTGGGGAGTCTGCTTAGGATTCTCTCTCTCTGTCTGCCCTTCCCCATTTCTCTCTCTCAAAGAAATAAATAAATCTTAGAAAAAAATAAATAATGCCCAGGGGTGAGCTCCCATTTGCAGATGATTCTGCCGACCGCCTCTGTGTTGTGGGAAACAAGATCACTTAACTAACGGGGCAGGCCAGAACCGGAGCCCACGTCCTCCTTGGAGCCACATCCTGTCTCTAGCGGTGCAGGGGCCTCTAACATGGCTCACCACCCTGTGCCCTGCAAGCCATCAGCCACCGATGCAACATCTCGGGGCACCTGGGAGCCACACCTGCACTCTCACTGCTCACCCAGACTCCATGCGCTTGCTGGCTCAGATGACATCTGGGCTGGGGTAAGGATGGTCTGGGCCTCACATACCCAGATATGTTAAAGCCCTGGTCCCGGCCCAAAGGAGACTACAAGCCAGCTGCTTATGCGCACGTGTGTGGGCACACCAGCCGATTCCTCCATGTCTGGGTCAGCCCTTGGGACCAGCGATGTGTGTTGGAGAGGTGGTAAGGTGGTAAGGACTCGGGAAGAGGCCTAGTAGAGGTGGACTTGGGATGTGCACACAGGGAACTCTGTGGTTTAGGGTATCCCCAGCATGATTTAGAAGGAGGAGTGTGGGCCCCAGGTGGCCCCCTGAATGCCTATGCCAGAAGGGACCCAGGAGGGCAGATCCAGTGTGGGCCTCCGACTGCCAGTCCTGACCAGGGCCCCTCTAGCTGGGCAGAGGCCAGGCCACCATCTCCTGCCCAGCCATATCTTCTGCTGCGTGACACCAGCGTTTCCAAGCCATGTGCCATCCCTGGCATGTGCCATCTCCTGGCATGTCCCCGTGAATAATTTTGTCATGGCCCACTTGCCTAGGATCCTCTCACCATGGTCTCCTGCTGGACCCCAGCCTCCTCAGCTCCTGTGTGGCTCTTACCACACTGTCTCAACATCACTTTATGGTCTGCCTTCTGGACCAGTTGGAGATTTTGTCTGAGCATAATACCCAACATCGAGGTTGTGTTTAATCAATATATTGTCTTTGCTTCATGCCCGTCCTGGAGAAACAAGAGATCGGCTTCTGCTCAGGGTTGCAGATGCCCAGGAAAAGAAGGTTAGAGCAGTCTGTGCTTGGATGGTCTTCTCCCCAGGCCAGAAGCCCAGCTCAGTACCATCCCCCTGAGAAAATCCCAGAGACATGTGTGAACGTCACGTAGCATCACCCAACAAACAAAGGTCAGACACTTCCTATGTGTCAGATGCTGGCTGGACACTGACATACAGAGGAGCGGCCGACTGGCAAAAACACGCATCTGGGGCTTACACTTGGTGGCAGCAAAGGTCACTCGCCAACCCACACACCTCTGAGCATGGTGTCATCCTGCCATGCCCTGTCCAGTCAGGTAGAGCAAGCCCTTGTGCCTGCTTTGTTCCTGGAGACCAGGGATCAGGGGAGACATTATGCTGAGCCCCAGACACCAAGCAGGAGGCAGCCATGAGCACAGTAGTAGAGGTTTAGGAGCAGAAGGAGGAGCCTTTCTATGTTAGGCAGGGTCAAGGGGGATTTACAGCCAAGGAGCAGGGTTAGGGGATGGAAAATTACTAAGAGGAAGCATCATGGGTTGGGGGGGGCAGTATTTCTTGCTGAACCAGCCTGACAGGAATGCTGGGGGCAGGCTAGGTGATGAGTCATCACCTGGAGGATAGAGAAGGACCAGGGGACTTTGCTAGACACTGAGGGTGATCACATATTGACGGTGGGGCTTCTGGCTACACTGACTTAGCAGGAATTTTACTGAAATTGGGCAGTGCAAAGGTAGTTACAAAAGTTGGAAGCCTAGGCTTATTTGGGAAAACTGTTAAGAGGAGCCAGACTGAAGTTTGGTCCGAGAGGGCCTTTGCCAGTAGCTCACTCCTTCCCAGAACCCATTCCCCCTGAGGCCTGAGCACAGAGAGTGGGCAAGGCTGGCAAAATGGAAACATACTGAGCAGCCACAGGCAAGCACTCAAAAGTGTAAATCATCCTGGTAAAGGCAACACTGCAGACAAATTCAGCATGCTGTCATACTGTAATGGTCATTTGTAAATTACTTTTAACCCTGATATGTAAGTCAAAATAGAAACATTTGTTAATGGCTACACAAAAGAAAAAGAAGCAGACTCTGAAAACCAGAACACAAGTGTGTGTGATGGGGAGTAAAACGTACTTTTACATAACAATGTAAGTTAAGATGTTATCAGTTTAAAATAGATGGCATATAACAATAAGATATTTTATGCAAGCCTGGAGCTAACCACAAAGAAGAAAAACCTATAATAGGCATGTGAAAGATAAAGAAAAATGTATCAAAGCAAATCACTACCCAAAGCCATCAAATATCAAAGGAAGACAGTGAGAGAGGGAGTAAATCATCACAAAATAGACAGAAAAGAACAAGCAAAATGCAGTAGTGAGTCCTTACCTATTGATAATTATTTTAAATGTAAATGGATTAAAATCCATCACCAATCAATCCAATCACCAATCAAAAGACATAGAGTGGCCAAAGAAATTAAAAAAAAAAAAAAAAAAAACAGAATCCAACCTATGTGACTACGAGACTCATTTTACTCTTAAGGACACACACAGGCTGAAAGTGAAGAGATAATATTCCAAGCAAATGGTAAGCAAAAGAAGGCAATACTTTCTTGGTACTACCTACCAATTGACTTTAAGTCTCAAAGTGTCATAAGATACATATTCAACATCAGAGCACTTAATGTTGCAAAGCAAATATTGACTATCTAAAGACAGAAAGAGACATTAATATGGTAATAGCAGGGTACCTCAATACCTACACTTAACATAATGGATAGATCATTCAGGCAGAAAGTCCACAAGGAATCAATAATCTGGAATGCTGTGGACCAAGTGGACCTGCCAGACGTATACAGAATGTTCCAACCAACAGCAGAGCACACATTCTTCTCATGTACACCCAGAACTTTCTCCAGGATAGATCACTTGTTAGGACACAAAACAAGTCTTCACAAATTTAAGGAGACTGAAATCACATCAAGTATCTTTTCTGACCACAATGTGATTTCTTCTTTGTCTCATTGATTGAGCATGTTAATTTCTGTGTCTTGCTGTTTCTCTGATGTGCTTTAGCTCCACCCATGTTTTGCAATTGGCAGGATTTCCTCCTTTTTTTAGGGTTAATAATTCCATTGTATGTACACACAGACACATGCACATATTTTATGTATGTATGTATGTATGTATTTATTTAATTTATTTATTCATCTACCTGTGGACATTTAGGTTGTTTCTGTACCTTGGGTATTGTGAATAATGCTGTAATGATCATGGGGGGGTGAATATGTTTTGTATCAGGTAATTTTAATTTCCATTTCTTTGAATAAATACCCAGAAGTAAGATTGCGGATCATATGTTGTCCTATTTTTAATTTTTTGAGGAACCTTCATACTGTTTTCCAGTGACTGTACCAATTTACATTCACACCAATAGTGTGCAAAAATTCCCTCTTTTTTCCTATATCCTCACCAACACTTATATTTCCTCTTTCTAATAATAGCATTTCTGACAGGTGTGAGGTGGCATCTCACTATGGTTTTGCATTTCCCTGATGATTAGTTTGCAGATATTTTCTCTCATTCCATGGGTTGCCGTTTTACTCCCTTGCTTGTTTCCTTTGCTGTGCAAAAGTTTTTGGTTTGATGTAATCCCTTTTTCTTCTTCTTTTTTTTTAACTTTTGTTCCCTGTGTTTTTGGTGTTACATCCAAAAAATTATTGCTCAAGAAACTTTTTCTCTATGTTTTCTTTTCTCTAGTTTTATGGTTTTAGGTCTTATGTTTAAATCTTTAATCCATTTTGAGTTTGTGTTTTTGTGGGTGATGTGAGATAATGTCATTTTTCAAGCACTTGTTGAAGAGATATTCTTTTCCTATTATGTGTTCTTAGTATCTCTATTGAATACCAGATAGCAACAAAACTACAATGATGTTAATATCCACAGTATATAAGGAACTCCTTCAACCAAAAGGCAAAGAAGCCAAATAACCCAATTAAAAAAAAAAGCAATAGACTATTTGTTTCTTCAAGGAGACATACAAATGGCCAACAGGTATATAAAATGATTCTTAACATCACTAATCATCAGGGAAATGCAAAACCATAGTGAGATGCCACCTCACACCTGTCAGAAATGCTATTATTAGAAAGAGGAAATATAAGTGTTGGTGAGGATATAGGAAAAAAGAGGGAATTTTTGCACACTATTGGTGTGAATGATGTTTGACAAAGTAAATAAAATCGACACACACTTAGCTAAACTAAGAAAAAGAGAGAAAATACTCAAATAAATAAGATTAGAAATGACAGGGGAGCTATTATAATATCCATTATTATAAAGTGGGGTGTTGAAGCTCCTTGCTATTATTGTACTGTTATTTCTCTCTTCAGTTCTGTTAATGTTCTTTACATATTTAGGTGCTCTGGTGTTGGGTGCACATATATTTATAATTGTATTTTCTTGATGAAGTGACTCTTTCGTCATTATATGATGACTTTGTCTATTGTGACAGTTTTTAACTTAAAGACTACTTGTCTGATACGAACACGTATAAGCATAGCCATCCTGCTTTCTTTCGGTTGCATTTGCATAAAGTACCTCTTTTCATGTATTTAGTTTCTGCCTTCTGTGTCCTTAAAGCTAAAGTGAGTCTCTTACAGATAACATATAATTGGATCTTTTTTTAAATCCATTCAGCCGCTCTGTGTCTTTCAACTGGGAAATTTGATTCGTATATATTTAAAGTAATTACTGATAGGCAAGTTCTTACTAATGCCATTTTGTTGATGTTTTATATTTGTTTTGTACCTCTTTTTTTCTTCTCTTTTCCTCTTGCTGTCTTATCTTGGTTTTACATCCATTCTTTTACATCTTCCAACAACATATTGCCTTTTTCTTCCGTCTTGTCACTTGGTTACCACAAGATGGCTGCCACGGTTCGATATCATAACCTCATACAAATATGTCTAAAGGCCGAAAAAAAGGAAAGGAAGCTCTCTTCACATTCCTTTCTTCTTTTATCAGGGAGGACACAATTTTCTAGAAATGTTCTAATAGATCTCTCTTTGGATCCCATTCCCATGGCTATCTTTAGCTGTAAAGAAAGCTGGTAAAGTGAATATCTGATATTTTCAGCTTGAGTTGTGGGACTGGCCAAAAAAAGAATAGTAACTTAGAGAGTCCGACAGACCAACACCCACTATTTGGCAACATTTATTCTGACAGATTTGGGGCAGGGGATTGCAGAATCCCAGGAATTCCCCATAAGACTCTCCCAAATTTCCTCCTTAGTATAATAAGTAAAACCAAGACACTGGTTTCCAAAGGACACCTTGAGCTTAGAACCCAGCCAGATCATAACCACAAACACAACGATGAGTCTAATATTAGAGAAGAGAGGGAAGCAATATGCTTCCCCAGTTTTCCACATATAGAAAATGTTAAAACTCAAAATAGGACAAATTTTCAATAGTATATGGAATCAAATGCATGAAATGTAAAATATTTCACCACGAGTTTGTGCATTAGACAACATGAAGTTCAAAAATTTATGTTGGCACACGCACTTAGGTAAAAAGCCCTGCAATCGCTTGAAGCTCAGATCAGTATTTTCAACTTAGTGCCTCCAAGCAGCTGGTATTTTCACCACTTACTTTGGTGAGCTCACTTGTTTCTGTCAATACTCACTCACAGCTGTGCATGTTAGTAAACAAAATCAGCATCTTGGTAACTGATTAATTGTGTGTTCAAGTTAATGTCCGTTCTCAGAAATACCTCCGCAATCACAAATTCGGTCTGCAGAATTGACTTTGACCACAAATGAGACTTAGATTCTAACGTCAAGCATAGTATAGGACCCCTAGCCAGAGAAATCAGACAAAATAAATAAATAAAAGTATCCAAATCAGAAGATAAGAAGTAAAATTAATCTCTGTTTGCAGACGATAAAATCTTGTGTGGTGAAAACCCTAAAGACTCCACACACACACACACACGCACACATCTGCTAGACCTGGTAACTGAATTCAGTAAAGTTACAGGATACAAAATCAACATACAAAATCAGTTGCATTTCTGTGAACTAACAATGAAAGGGAAGGCAGGAAAATCCCATTTATGATAGCATCCAAAGGAATAAAACACCTAGGAATGAACTAAGGAGGCGAAGGACTTGTACACAGGAAACTGCATCATCAACAAATAAAATTCAGGAAGACTCAAACACATGGAAGGACCTGCAGTCATCGAGTACATGCCTTTCCCTTCAGTCCAGTCAGTTGTCCCCTCATGTACTGTGGGCTGTACTGTGAGGGGCACATATGTTTATCATTGTTGTATCTTTCTGGATATACTGGGTGAATTCACTCTTCAATCCTTACAAAGCATCCCTCTTTATAGTAACTTTTTTTGTTCTAAAGGACTTTTTTTTGGCCTGATATTAGAGCAATGACACCAGCATTTTTATGGTTGCTATTTAATGATGCATCTTTTCTTATTTTCTCATGTTTAGCCCATTTTCTATCTTTGACTCTGAGCTGCAGCACCTATGCACTGCATATGATTGTATCTTGTGTTTCGTTTCAGGTGAACAGTTTCTACCTTTTGATTGGATTGTGTCATCCACTTAGGTCTGATATTATTGATATTATTGATGTGGTTAGATTGATGTCTGCTGTTCCACATTTTGTTTTCTATATGTTTTATGGCTTTTCCCCCTTTCATCCTTCTTCATTGCTTTTTTTCTTTTTGCATTGAGTTAAATTTTTAGTGTTAGGTTTTAATTAATGGCGTTCATTTCTCTTTCCTCCTTGTTCTCTGCTTCTCATATGACCTGACACCCACTGCGAACCTTGAAGTTTGCTGACTCTTCTTCTGTCATTTCAGAATGCAATGTTTTCTCAAACGTTCAGTCCCTCCAGTGAATTCTTCACGTCCGTTCCAGAATGTACATTTAATTTTTACTCCAGTTTCTACCTCTTTGATTTAAAAAAAATCTCTTTGTTCTTTATTTGATGAGATTGTTCTCCTGCCTTCCCGTTCTTCTTTGTGTGGTTCCCTTCAGTCCCCCAAGGTAATTATGTACCTTACAGGTACATGAGGTGTAAAGGCAGTACAGATGCATGTTTCTTCTTGTTTCTTGTCAACTTGCTTAAAAAAATAATTGCGTAAGACATCATTCATTATGTAATGAAGTGTGAAGACGTGTTACAACGTAAGTAAGCCTTGATAGCATTACGCTAGGTGAAGAAGCCAGGGGCAGACTGCCGAGTGGTGTGACTGCCCCTCTATGAAAATCCACGTTTTATAATTTTTTGTTAAAAATCTAAATGAAAATAACATGTATCACCATTCTGGATACTGACCCCCTTCACCTACTGAGTCTTGTTGTTTCTATTGGTTTGCTTCTGGCTGGACGGTTTCACTGCAGTCTCTTTCCACAGTAGTAGGAGAGCTCTGATGTCAGTCCTCTGAGGGCACTGTCCCGGACAGTCACTCTGGAGGCCAGTGTTTCCACAGGGCTCTCTCAACTGTCTCTCTCGCCTCTCTGTTATGCTGTCTTTCTCTCTTGGTATCTCGCCAGTTATTATGCTCCACTAACTGTCAGCTGACTGCTCTGTTATTTTCAAGGATATTCCGAGGCATAAGTTGCTCTGCTGCCTGATCCATTTAAACTGGGGAGGCCAGACTTTAAAGTTTGTTCCGTTCTCTTTTCTGATGTTCTCTGTAACTTAGCTGACCTATGGCTTGGCTCACTGCTGCCATGAAGATGCCGGCTTCTGCTTCATTGCTTACTGTCCAAACCTTCGCTGTTCCTGAGCGTTCCCCTAGGCTTGCACTCCCTCCACATTGTTTGACGTAAGTCTGTTTCTTTGAGGAGAGTTTTGGAATTCTCTGTTCTTTGGCCTGTCTCCCCTATGAGCAAAGTTTTGGAGCCATTGACCTGGAACAGGGGCTGTGACAGTGATCCTCCTCTCCTGGAATGATACCCCTGGTTTATAGGCAGAGCACTGGTTGGGGATGGCGGCCTCTGGTCTTCTCCACTTGTCCTTCTCTGCATGGAAACTTGCCCTGTGAGCAAGCGTGGGTGAGGGTGACAAGGGCCTCAGTATGCTTCGTCTGCGTACCAGGACGGAGAGCTCATCCTGTAGGAGAGGCTGGGGAAGGAAGCTACCAACCTCTCAGCTGTGCCAACCTGGGCTTTCGTATCAACACACATACCCAGAGGGGATGAGTAACGCTGAGGCCCGACCCTCCCAGGAAGCACCGCGGTCTTGGACAGGGAGGGGGTGAGAGAGGGACAGGTGTTCCTGTGTTCTTGGCATCCTGCTGAAAGTGAAGCTGCCATCATGCTCATCTGGGAGAAGGGAGGGAGCCACAGACTCTGGCTGTTCTTATCAAAATCTGTTAAGTGTTCTTAAATTAACATTTGTTTATTTTCCATATGTCTTTTTAGAAAATTTCCAGAGACCCTAAATGGTTGAGTTTCTAAAATACTTTTCACTAGTTAAAGTTGTTGTACAGGGGAGCAGGGGTGTAGAGCTTCTCAAACTACCGTTCTGGAACCGAATCTGCAGATTATTTTAAAAATTCACTCCGGGAGTGCTGGAAGACAAAGGAAAGGATTCTCTCAGAAAAGAGAAAAAAGGGAAATAGAAGAGAAGACAAAAGACCTACAGGGCAAATCTGGTAGTCAAGCTACTGAGTGACAGGAGTTCTAGGTGAAAAAGGCAGAAAAAGGTTAAGGGGAGGAAATTATCCTAGAAATAATACAAGAATTTCTCGGACCTATAGGACATGCATCTGCAGATTGAATACATCTTCTAAAGCCTAGTGTTCATAATTTAAAATTTGAGTAGTTAATGATATTGTGATAGTGTTGCGGGGGGACGGATGATAGCCACACTGTAATGAGTACATGCAACGTCAAAAGACGTGGAATCGCTATGTTGCGCACCTGAAACTAATGTAACGTTGTGTGTCAACTGTACCCAAATTAAAAAACTTGGAAGAAAACAAAAACAAAGCTACATAATTATGTAATTTCAGGACATAAAATAATAAAATAGTTAAAAGTCAAAAACAGACTTAACGTGGTGATCGTTTGGCCATATCTACAAATACGGAGTTGTTACCGTGCGCACCTGAAACCAATACAACAGTACATGTCAATTATACCTCGTAATAAAAATTTTTAAATGTTAAAAAAAATAACAAGATCTACCACCTTCAAAGGAACACCGTTATGAATGACATTAGCATGAGAGCTGAAGACAATAGAGCAATCCCTTCAAAACTCTGGAGGGGAATCATTTCGAACATTTCTCTAATACCCACACCAAACATTACATGTAATGATGGAATCAAGACATTTTGGACATGGAAGAACTTGAAATTTATTTCCCAAGTGACCTGTCTTTGGCAGATAGTTTTGGGTGTATTCGTCTGAAATGAGGTACTAAAGCAAGTCGGAGCATCCTGGGAGAGGGGAGGCAGTGTCTGCACTGGAAGAGGGCATTCCAGGAGGACAGCGGCAACCCAGCCATCCCGGAAAAAGGCCAGCCCTGGGGAATGGAGGGGTTCCAGGAGGCACTGAACACTGAGGTCTGGGGAGGGAGTGGGGAGTGAGGGCCACTGAAGGGAAGACATCTTTAGCTGACAAGGCAGGGTAGAAGCAGCCAGCCCTGGAGACCAGACGTGCAGATGGAGAACTGCAGAACGCCCTAGCTGCTCGGGCAGGATGGCACACTCCTTCTCTGGAAGCAGTTCCACACGGCCCAGGGGAGGCCGGAGGCAGAGCAACGTCCATGACTGTCAGGAGCTAAATGATACACAAGAGCGAATGGATGGGAAACCAGTGCAAGCAGCTCTGTAGTTGAAGAGAGAATGACTCAAAGAAACGGCTAAAGCAGTTAACATACGATCGCCGCGGAGAATCATGGTGGATTCCATTTGTTTTCAGGAATTTTTGTCCTTCTGTATGACTTAATATTATCATGATATAGGATTTTGATTTTATAAAAAAAATTTTTACATTTATTTTAAAATGCTTATGATTTTGCTTGACTCTTAATTTCTGTGGGTTTGTTTGTTTGTTTGTTTGTTTTCCGGGTTTGTTTGTTTGTTTGTTTTTTTGAAATGAATGCAATGCCCGGCATAGCCAGGAAAGCATCCAGGAGCTGCGAGGCCGTGCATAGAACCTGACGCGTTTGTCTGTGCTGTGTCCAGTAAAACTTCGGTTTATTTTCCAAATGCAATTATTTCATCTCCAAGTTACTCCCTGGCCATTCCCATTTTGTCTTTGTCCCTCAGTATTGGTTGCAAACTTAGCTTTTCTCCTTCCTTTTGTGGTCTGTTAGCCAAAGCCGCCAGTCTCTGTGCAGCAGCCGTCTGTGCCCTTCGGGCTTCCGCACAGCCTGCGGGCCAGCGACCTGGAGCTCCTCCCTGCAGATTAGGAGTCCTAAACTCTTCTCCAGGACGTGGCCTTCTCCTGACGTAAGGAGGAAGGAAATAGGGCAAATCAGAGCCAGAAGGAAAGCATTCCCTGGGAAAAACGGGACCGTGTCAAATATCAAGAAACTTTCCGAAGCTAAATATTCCTACAGCCCCTCTTCCTCAGTTCATCCTTCGTTGGCTTGTTCATATGGTTGGAACGTCTGCTCCGTGACTTGCGTCTTCGTAGCATTGGGGCTATTGATGTGAGAAAGGAACATCATGGGCTCCTTCTCTGCTCCCGCTTCACCTGGGCGGGTGGAGACGCTCACCTGTCCATGCTCACAGCAGCCGATTGCTCAGCTCACACCCGCCACCACCACACACACCTGCCCAGCTCACACCCACCACCACCACACACACTCAGCTCACACCCACCACCACTGCACACGCCCATGAGAGAAGGCATTTGCTCTGAGGCTTCGATCTTCCAAATTCCCAGTATAGTTTGCTTCCTACTCAAAAGTGACAGAGTTCACAGCAGAAAGGAGTGAGGAGACCCCCACTAGCACCACATTCTTATCAGTTGTCCATCTGAGATGAAAGAGACTGAAAGACTGAAATTATTGAAAGTCCAAGTTCCGCACAAGCCACTGAGCAGCGGTAGTCAGCGTCAGGAATGAAACCATCACCACAAGTCTTGAGCCCAGTCACTGAGCCAGAACCAGAGCTTAAAATCAGTTTTGATTTTTAAAAATTAAATCTTTATTTATTAAAATGTGACTAACCCAAATATTTAAGTTACTGTTATATTTCTTCCCTTTTTGAACAAGGACCCAGTCTCTTACTGTGTTGGGTGCTCCTGTGGTCTTTTCACTGTGGCTTTTGAAAGTGTGCAGCCACGGGGACACCCCCACCCCGGTAGTCTCCCGAATCTCAACGCGTACCTTCAGGAAGCAGAGTGATTTGTCTCAAGACTCACATCAGCCCTGAGATTGTGGGGAGAATGACTTACAAACAACACCTGGGTCTAGGATACTCATACTATGAGCAATTACATCCACGAATTACGTAGCCCCCCCCCCCCCAGTGTGCGGGGGTGACGACCCTGCCCTCTGCTGCCTAAGGAAGCACACAGTGTCCACCACCCAGGCACCGCCGTCCTGTTCCAGGGTCAAACCACAGCATCCAGCATGCGGTTCATGCTGGAGGACTGTCCAAGCCAGCCTGGGTCTTCAATAACAACATCTAGGAAGCCCTGCAAGAGGGGAAAGTCATGTTCTTCTCTTTTGCATTTGAAAGGATCCGTCTGGTCATGGAGTGTGTTGGGATTATGAAAAGCTTGGCATGATTCCAGATTCCTTTTCTCTCACTTACTCGTTAAACAAAATAATGATGAGAAACATCACATGTGCCCGTCGGAGCTGGGACACCGGTGAGGATAGCGGTGAGTGACATGGTCGTAGCCTCACGGTCCAGGGCCCGTTTCCTGTCGCTCACTTGCTCTTCTTGACTGACAGGATGTGTAAGGACACCCGGGAACCCTGGTAAATGTGGAGACACATGGCAGCACTGCTGCTGGTGAGTTACATTCCACAGGAGAGGCGGAGGACATGTGAGTGTCATGAGTTCCAGACCTCCAGTCCGATGTTTGTCCAAAACCTTAAGATCCTTTTACAAGCCAGCTGTTTCTCAGCAGGTTAGAAGATACGTTTATGTTTCCTCCCTTGCTGGAAAGCTATAGGAAGGGAGAAAAAAATTCCCCTAGAGTTTACCCTCTGTTTTGGTTGACTATAGGTAATTTATAATCTCAACTCCTGGGAAAGCACACTGTGGCACCTCGCAAAAATTTGCTCAAGGACACAGATCCTTGTCTTAAGGTCAAGGCAGAAACTTGTGAAAGGAGGTCCAGAGGGGCTCCCGAGATTGCCGGTGTGCGGAGTCTCTTGTTGGGAATCTTTGGAAAGATGCCGCAGCGCCTGACTGTAGATGCCTCCTCCTGGGGCCTCACCAAGGTGTGTGCTCTTCAGGAGGATGAAACGTGGGGCTTGCTCAGTGCGAGAAAAACCAGCTTTATGTAGACCAACAACTGGTTCCCTTTCCTTTTTCTGCCCTAGAGAAGCTTGTCCTAGCTGTCAAAGCCAGAAACAGCTAGCTGCTGCGGGACAGAGAATGTGTTTGGTCTGTGTCTCCTCCCCCACACCTACCACATAGCGTGCGCTTGAAAGATTAAAGCAAGGCAAGCAACCCGAGGCTTTCACAGGGAAAACATGAAAATGACAGTATGTATAGCCTCCTCCTTCCCCACCCTGTGCGGGACAGTGTCTGGCAAAGGAGCAAAGTGAGCAGATGTGTTGCATTGAGGAAGACGAGCCAGAGCTGAGCTCCCGGTAAGACCGCTGGGGGCCATGTGGGGAGAAGGAGGTGCGGAGGCTGGAGGTGGGGCGTCTGGGGCTGGAGGAGGCCCGGCTGCCCCTGGCTGGAGGGAAGAGAAAGAGAAATGGGGCCTTGAGACGGGAGTGTCAAAAGAAGACTTGGGGGAGCTTTGCTCTTGTCTCTGTATTCCCTGCTCTGTCCAGGGAAGCCCAGGGTGGGGACCCGTGCAGGCGGCCGGACTCTGGCGCTGAGAGTTGGTGCTGCGGGGCGGGGGCCGGGGCAGGTCCCGGAGCGGGAGCACACCGCCCCGCTTTGTGTGGTTTTAATACTTTCCACTCGGCTGCCTCACCGTTGCCCCCCAGATGCGCGGCCCTATCACAGCCCATGCGCTCCCAGCAGGTAAGTGGGTGTTCACGAAAAACGTCTAGGGCGCAGTGACAGAGGAGGGCACGCATGCATTGCTCGAGCCCAGGTGATGGCCGGGTACGTGCGTGAGGGCCTCCCGAGACCGCGACTCTCCTCGGGACCAGGGCTTCACTTTCCGGAAAATGCGGTAGGATGTGTTCTGAATGCCAGACCGCCGCTTGGGCAGACACAGCAATCCTGAGACGTCCGTCCATGAACAGTGCTTCGCATTTAGTTAGCGTCAGGACAGAATCAAGTTCCAGCGGATTCGATAGCTCCTGTCATAAAGTCCTCTAAAGACCACAAGCACCGCACTTCCCGGCTCACTTCTCTTGACCGTGAGAACCAGAGGGACAGCGCACTGGGACTTCTAAATGCGCGGAGAGCCCTCCCGCTTCCTGGCATATCTGGGGGCCTGGCCCCTCGGGCTGACCGGCCCCTCAGACCTTGTTGCTGACGGCGCAGACTGCGGGGCTTCTCCCCGGAAGGCCCAGGCTTTGCCGCCGAGCAGCGGCCCGTCACTAACCGGCCGGCCTCGGACCACACAGCTGCTGCGGGATGGCCACAGCATCACAAAGGCATTCCCGCGCTGCGGCCTCTGAGCAAGCGGCTGTGACATGCTGCGTCTTCTCCTCCCAGAAACCAATTAGTGTCCTCCGCCTGACCGGGCAGCGCTGGCGGCTTTCTCAGGGCGCAGAAGAGAAGCTGGCGATCGGGCCCCGGGTGAAGCCGTCAGCAGGTTTACGTGAACAAGGGGTTACTCTCAGAGCACACGACAACTTTCTTTAGAGAAATGCAGACCACTTGCATTTGGTTTCTTTTCAAAACACTACCCCAAAGTAGTGTGTGGTGCACAATGATGCCAATACCGTATTTCTGTAGGACAAACCCCTAGGCGGTGGAGTTGCTACGTCAAACACATGCATATTTAAAATGTTGAAAATTATTGCCAAGTGACTTTCCAAGGGAGGTGTGACACCCGTTTATATTTCCATCAGAAAGGTTACCCGTGCTCTTGTCGGTGCTGGATAATGTCAGACTTTTCGCCTGATAGATATGAAATGGTGTCTCATCATTGTTTAAATTTGCATCTTTTCAGTGAGTTACAAAGTTTAGACCCTCAATTCCTGTAAATGGCCACAGCTATTCCTTTGTGAGCTACCTGTTCAAGTCCTTTGCAGGCCTGACCTAAATAAAGGATTGTTCATCTTCTTATTGATTTGTATGAGCTTTTTATATATTAAGGAGATTATGTGTGATGCAAGTAATTTTTATTTCCTGGTGGCGTGACATTCTTTGTCACTCTGTATAAAGTTTCTGCAGAGCCAAATGTCATGTCTGGAATTTATAGCATATTTAGAAAGTATTTTCACAATTTGGGAAGATCTATAAAATCCACCTCTTTGGTCTATAGTGCTTTTGTGGTTTAATTATTACATTCACTTTTTTAAAAACTTATCTGAAATTTATTTGAGGATGAATTAAGGAATAAGCATTTTTGTGATTCTCCAAGTAAGAAGCTCCCTCCCTCCCTCCCACCCCCTCACGGCCCTGACTCAAACACACTCTTTTCTGAAATGCCAGGTGTCATCTACAGAGCTTCCACCTGCCTTCGGATCTGTTTCTGGACTCCTGGGCTGTGGGCTTGTGTGGGAGCAGAGCAACCTCCACCTCCGTGGGTCTGCGCCTACCCAGCATTGCAGTGTCACGGCTGGGCTGTGACGCAGTGTCACTCACGGACGCGGGAGGCTCGCATCTCTTGGTTTCTCCTGACAGTGCTTGGGCCAGTCCTGCCCCTCCCAGCACACTTTACCACCACCTCTTTGTTTCTTTGTTCCTAGTTTTGCCAAAGCATGGAGAACTACATAGTCGCTCTCGCGGTCAGGCATGGAGTCGTATCAGTTTGCGTCTTTGTTTCGTCTTCCCCCTTTCCGTGGGGTCTCATTTCAGCTCTCGTTCAATCGCTTGGTGGAGTATTTAGAACAACATTAGCAAGGGAGGTTTCCGTGGGTATCTTTGTCTTATTCTGATTTTAAAGATAATGCTTTTGGGGTTTGCTGCTAAATGGCAGTTGAGAGTTTAGGTTTGGAAATTGCTTTACTTGGACTCAAATGCCAACTCTATTTCTGACCTGGTACGTGGCTTGGGACAAATTCCTTAACAGTTTTTTTTTTTTTTAAGATTTTATTTATTTGTTTGACAGACAGAGATCACAAGGAGGCAGAGAGGCAGGCAGAGAGAGAGGAGGGGAAGCAGGCTCCCCGTTGAGCAGAGAGCCCGATGCAGGGCTCGATCCCAGGACTCCGGGATCATGACCTGAGCCGAAGGCAGAGGTGTCAACCCACTGAGCCACCCAGGCGCCCCAAATTCCTTAACAGTTTTAAACCTGGAGTTCCCCATCTGTTAGATGGAGATGTTAATATTGCACAACTCTGTGTTTTCTTTCTTTCTTTTTTTCCCCCTATTCTCTGTCAAGTATTAAAATCACTCTTACGTCCATTTCACGGTATAAATTTAGAAGTTTCTTGTCTTGGTACAGGCTTCAAACAATGCAGATATCAGAATCACATATTTTTTTGAAAGCAGGAAAGAACGTTGGTTGGGCTATGTGCCTGGTAACACTCGGGAATTTTCACAATTTCTTTTGCTTTTGTTCATCTCTTTAGATTTTGTTTTAGCCCCTTATCAAGTCAAATTTTATCATTTCTATTTTCCTGGAAAATCACCTATTTAAGTTTTGTTAAGCAGTGTGTTTGAAAGGCAGGGCATCTCTTCCTGGAACCACAGCTGCCCGACTGCTGGTTGGGACACAGACCTTCCACGCTTCTGCTGAGCGTTCGCTTGGGAGTAACAAATACTTCCTAGCAAGTAGGCAAATTCACAGATGTGGAACGCACGAATTCTGAGGGTGAACTCTGTCTCTGCTCTGATTTTCCAACACATCACGATTTTCCTGTCTGTAACCATGAGGAACGTCGGTCTGCTGCTTTCTGGTGATGCCCTTACCAGGTCCGGTGTCAGGTGGTAGCCTCACCAAGAAGTGGAGAAGCATAACTTCTTCCTACTGCATTTTCTGGGGGGAACTTCTGCACAATTTGTGTTGTTTCTTCCCTAAATATCTGGTAGAATGCACCACTGAAGTAATCCTGACCTGGACTTAACTTTGTGGGAGGGATTTGTGTGTATACGTGTATGTGTGGGGTGGGGGGGGGCAGTGCCGTATTATTTACCACCGTCTTTTAGAATAAACGTTTTATTTTGGAACAGTGTTAGAGTGATGGAAATCTTGCAAAGACAGTAGCAGAAGTTCCCCTAAACCTCACACCCAGTTTCTTCTGTTGTAATATCTTATGTTACTATGGTTCACTTTCTTCAATTAATGAAAAAGTGTTGATAAGTTATTAACAAGTGAAGTCCATTCTTTGTTCCTGTTTCCTTCATGTTTACCTAATGTCCTTTTTTTAGCACCCCAGAAACCCATCTAAGATATGAAGGAAGGAGGGAAAGATTTTAATTATTATAAAATAAATGTCTGTAATAGATGCAGAGTTGTTTTGTTTTGTTTTTAAGATAGAGAAAGCATGAGTGGTGGCAAGGGGGAGAGATAATCCCAAGTAGACTTAACACCCAGCACAGACCCCGACACCCAGCTCAATCTCTCAATACTGTGATCATGACCTGAGCCAAAATCAAGTCACGTGTTTAATGGACTGAGCCACCCAGGCACCCCGACGCAGACCTGTTCAGATTACCTGTTTCTCCTTGAGCGACCTCAGGAGTTTATGTATTTCAATAAATTTGTCCATTCTTCTAGGTTGTTGAATTTATTGGGATAGAGGGATTCCTAGCATTCCCTTACAGGGTATTACTATCTTTGGACTGTGTGCTATGACACCTCTCCTTTCTGTTATTGGTAACTTCTATCATCTTTCTTATCCGATCAGCGAGATTCAAGATTTATCAATGTTGGGATGCCTGGGTGGCTCAGTGGGTTAAGCCTCTGCCTTCGGCTCGGATCATGATCTCGTGCTGGGATCGAGCCCCGCATCAGGCTTTCTGTTCAGCAGGGAGCCTGCTTCCCCCCCGCTCCCACCGCCTCTCTGCCTACTTATGATCTCTGTCAAATAAATAAATAAAATCTTAAAAAAAAGGTTTTTCAATGTCGACTTTCTCAAAGAAAGAGCTTTTCATTTTGTTGATTTTCTCTCTTACTTTCCTATTTTCCACTTACTTTTTTATTTTTATTATTTCTTTCCTTTTGCTTACATTTTGTTTCCTGTGCCCTACTTTCTCTGGCTTCTTATGGTGGAATCTGGGATAACTCATTTGCAACCTTTCCCCCCCTAATATATATATATTTAATACCATAAATGTTCTTCTACCTAAAGCTTTCGCATTGTCTCACAAATTCTGATATGCTGAATTTTATCCTCAATTAGTTTGAAATACTGTCTGGTTTTCCATTTTCCTTCTTCTGTGAATTATAGGTTATTTAAAAGTATGATATTTAGTTTCTGAAGGTTTGGTGATTTTCCAGATGTTTTTCTTTTGTTGATTTTAATTTAATTTCATGGTGGTCTAAGAACATATTTTTGCATAAGTTTGAATCTTTTTTTCTCTTTAATGTCTTCTTTTTTTTCACATAGATGCTTATGTTCTCTTTATTTTTATTTTGCTTTATTATTTTTTTGATTTGAGTATGGCTGACACAGAGGGTCGCACTAGTGTCAAGTAGCCTATTCCGTGATTTGACATATTTATACATTATGCTAGGCTCACTGCAAGTGTAGCTGCTTTTTATTTTGATGTAGTCCCAATGGCTTATTTTTGCTTTTATTTCCCTTGCCTCAGGAGACACATCTGGAAAAATACTGCTACGGCCGATGTCATAGAAGTTACTGCCTGTGCTCTTTTATAAGATTTTTATGGTTTCAGGTCTCATATTTAGGTCTTTAATCCACTTTGAGTTTGTTTTTGTATACGGTACCAATAAGTGGTCCAGTTTCATTCTTTCGCATGTGGCTGTCCAGTTTTCGCAGCAACATTGGTTAGAAGAGACTGTCCTTTTCCCACTGTATGTTCTTGCCTCCTTCGTTGTAGATTACTTGACGGTATGAGGGTGGGTTTGTTTCTGGGCTCTGCGATGACGCATGCATCCGAGTGTGTATTTTTACGCCAGCACCATACTGTGTTGACGACTACAGCTTTGTTCTGTACCTTGAAGTTGGAGGATGATGCCTCCGGCTTTGTTCTTCTGTCTCAAGATTGCTTTGGATGCTCAGGGAGGCGTTCCCTTTGTCACTGCGTCTCTGTCTCTCGGTTCTCTGTCTCTGGTTGTTCGGTCCCCCCTCAGTTCCTCAGGAGGAACTGTTCTATGAACAGGTGTGATTTGCCAGATTCTGGGGAGGATGTGAGTTCAGGGTTTTTCTGCATCACCATCTGGAACCAGAACTCCCTGCCCTTTCATTTCTCTGACGTTTTAGATTGCAATCATCTGTATTCTTTCCTTATGTTTAGAAAAGTCTTGTCTTGAAATATATTTCTATATATATGAAGAAGCAAGTGGCCTTTATTCATGGTTTCAGATTTATTTTTTCCAGCTTTAATATACCTCCAGCTGAGGTATGACTGACCGCTGAAATGTGTTTTTTCCTTTTCTTATTTACCACCCCTTTCTCCCTCTCCCTCTGTCCCTTTCTCTCTCTCTCTCTCTCAAGGAAAGTAGCAATGATAAATGTTAATATTTATGTCCAGATGTGACATTCAACATGCTTGGCTCAAAAAAATTGGAAAGAGGGAAATTTCCTTCTGTAAATCTTTTCATGAGTGTACTTGCCAGATGCTGGTGAGTAAGGCTGGTCAGATCTAATCTTCAGGTCTGTCTCTGTGGAATACTTGTGAAGGCTTTCTGCTGAGTCATGTGCCCTCAGGGCTGTGTTCCCACCTCCCGCATCCTGTGGGGCGCCCTAGCCAGCAGCCCTGGAGAGGGGAGCACGCACCCCCAGGGTCCTTGCCTGCCTGGGTGCATGGGTTTCCTGGACAGTGTGGTCCTCAGCAGCACAGACCAGTGTGGCTGGCCACATGACACTGTGTCTTCTCTTTAATGTTCAGTCAGCAGAGATCAATTCATCCCAACCCTCTTTTACCCTCTTTCTTGTCCAATTTTCTCCTTAGACCCTTTTTCCCCACCATTTTCCCTGTTGGCTTGTCCCTTTGAGAGCGTGACACAGACATAATTACTCCTGGGGCAGTTATGTGCGAGTGCAAATACCAGCATACAAATCCTGGTTACCCTCACCCTCTTCCTTCCATGGCCCACGCGCTTTCTGTTTTGCGCAGTTCTCCTGGATCCTGCGCCAGCCCCCCGAGTTCCCAGACAGATCTGGATATTCACTTTGACAAATGTCTCGTCTTCATCTTCACATCATGCCTTAGGTCATGAAATCTTGTTTGCTGTCCTGAGATTCATAGTGTGCTCCAGAAAATCTTCAAGTTGCCAAAAGTCTACTTGTGAAACAGTGGCTTCCGTGGGGACAGTGGGAGAGGACAGAATATCCCAGATACGAAGTTTATAGATCTTCCTGCTTGAAGAATTTGTATTGACATCTTATATAGAAACTTTTTACCATGTATATAGGTGTACATGTTATCAGAGGATGGCTTGCAGAATGACAAAAATAATTCTCCTTCAAGGACACGGTCAGCACCTGCCTAAACTGTTAGAGGGTTAAGCAGCAAGATAACAAACGTGACTCAGAGAAGTTAGGTCTCAAGAAGAGATAGTGGAGGAAAGGCTATGGAATGAGGACTCCCAGTTAGATGGGGAAAAGAGGTCAATGACCTACACGGAGACCAATGGAGCTGTAACTTTTGAAATTTTCTGTAAAAACAAACAAAAACCCACCACCACCACCACCACCACCAACAAACCCAACTTTAAAGAGGTGTAATGGACATCAAATACATATTTAGAATGTACCTCTAGGAGTCTATTGACATATCATGTATGAAACCATCACTGTAATCAAGATAACAATCACTCACCTGTCATCCCCAAATCCACTGGCATCTTTTAACGGGAAATCTATTGAGAATGCGCACTGAGCCCAAGGAAGCTGTTTTCCTGGGTGGTGACCTTGAGCAGCATTCCTGCTCATCTGCTTTTGAGAAATGCCTGTTCAATTTTTTGCCTATTTTTTAAAAAGAGGTTATTTGTCCTCTAATTCCCCCAGGCATGCCAGAGAGTTGTGTTTTGTATTTTATATGAAGTCTCTAGGTACTTGTGAGACTTTCAGTGTGTTGGGCTTTCACACCACCATATTGGAAGCAGAATTCCCCACTCTCTGGTCCTGTGTTGATTCAATCAAACCCTATATTCAAGAGATATATTGTTTCATTTCCAAGAAGAAAAGTTTCAAACAGAGCATAGTTTTTCCTTCTGGTCCATTATAACACCAGTGATTTTTCTTTTCTTTTCTTTTCTTTTCTTTTCTTTCTTTTTTTTTTTTTCAGAAAACACTGGAACACAGTTTTCTCCATGTTCTTCATTATATTTTTAATTTTATTTAAATATTAATTTGGTTAATCACTAGCAATTTAAATAACAACTCATTGTTTGAATCTAATCATTGACAAAAACAATGCATGTTTAGAAATATCCAAATTGAGGGGCGCCTGGGTGGCTCAGTCATTAAGCTTCTGCCTTTGGCTCAGGTCATGATCCCAGGGTCCTGGGATTGAGCCCCATGTCAGGCTCCCTGCTCAGCAAGAAGCCTGCTTCTCCCTCTCCCACTCCCCTTGCTTGTATTTCCTCTCTCACTGTCTCTTTCTCTGTGTGAAATAAATAAATAAAATCTTTAAAGGAACCCAAATTTAGGAGGGCAGCAGACTGGAGCCCTCAAGCCAGCCGTCTTTGTCCCCCAACATGTGGTCCGCGTTGGGATGGCGTTGGACCCCGACAGCACACACTCATGCCTCCCTTCCCAGTATTTCTCTTCTGACACGCTACTTTTAAATGAAAGTCCTAAACGAATTTTAGAAAGTCTCTGTATTTGCCCTTTTTAAGGGTGTAGTTTTGCTCATGGAATACTAGCTTCTTTGATTCCAAAACCCATACAGGGACTAAACAGAAGGAAACTCTGGAAATATATTCTTAACTCCGGGTTTCAGATTTATACTCTTGCTGCCATATACCAGGTCCTGATGCAGACCAACTCGCCAGAAAGAGAAGGATTCTACATTCTTTGCCCTCTGATTTGGGCTGAGCAAGAAGGTGAGGGTTCTTAATGGTTTCCCCTGGGGTTCTGCAAGCTCCTGTTTTGCATGAAATCATTTCTGTCAGTGAAAGATTATAATGGACTAACTACTGTGTGGGGTTGACATCTCCAACGACAAGCTCTCTTTCCATCCTCTGATTATTTATCATATTAATGGGGTCCAGCCACCCTCCGGTGCTCCAGGCCCCCACGATGGACGTGACACCCATACGTGGAGCCAGTTGGAGACAAGCAGCAGGGATCAGGGCCCCGGGCCATGGTTCCCAGTCTCCCCTTCAATTCTCATCAGGGAAGCTGCAGGCCCACGAGTCACACTCAACCTCTGCGAAGGGCTGAGTCATGTCTCCAGGTCCATGTGGAGCCCCAGCCCAGGACCTGGGCATGGGACTGTGTTGCAGACAGGAAGTGTTTAAGTTAAAATGCAGTCACTAGAGTGGGCCTGATGCACCACGACTGTGTCTTTATCAGCAGAGGTCAGGGACACGGACATGCATGGAGGGACAACCCACCCCTGGTGCTTTGTTATGGCAGCCGAGCTGCCTGAGACAATGTCCCCAAGCCTGTGTCACACCGCTGGTCCCCCCCAGCTCTGTGCCAGGCCCCCCAGGGACAGCCACCTGCCCGCATCCCCCATGAAGGGCCCACCAGAGCCACCTCCTCGTCTTCCCCCTGAGTGTCTTACCCCTGCCACCCCCTTCTGGGGGGCGGGCGCCACCCCCTTCATCCGTCAACGAGCCCTGCCATTCGGGAAGTGAGCACGCCCTCCTCCTTATTTTGAGAACACGCCACCCTCCTAACAGCTCTGAAATGTCCTAGCAGAGGCTGAGTACTCTTGTCTGAACGTCAGTGCCTGGCAGCCTGCCTCGAAGGGTGCCCTGAGTTTCAGAAATGGGACCCCCAACCTCTCTCTGGGGCTGTCTAGACCCGCAGTGCCCCAGTCCCTGGTGACAGGCCACCACGGGCCACAACACGTGTCCATTGAGGA
The DNA here is from genome assembly GCF_002288905.1 of Enhydra lutris kenyoni. Taxonomy (NCBI): domain Eukaryota; kingdom Metazoa; phylum Chordata; class Mammalia; order Carnivora; family Mustelidae; genus Enhydra; species Enhydra lutris. The sequence goes on along the minus strand of NW_019154117.1, from coordinate 2,186,424 downwards.
AGAGTATGTAATGGTGATAGAGGGTGACCCCGCATCTGGACGGGCCAACCAACAGTTCAGGAGTTGCTCTGTGGACAACAGTTGCAGCTGAGGACACAAGGCCAGGACGTTTAAATGGCCAGCCTGTCACTGGAGCCTACAGGTCCCCATCCTCGGCCTCTCACTGTCAGCCAGGCGCTGTGCCAAGTGATTCAATCCCCCCGGTGACCTCGTGAATATAAAATGGCCGTTACCACTGTTACTGCTCTGGCTCTCCAGGTTCAGCCATCTGCGCAGAGCTGTGTGGCTAAGAGGCTGCTGACGGGGTGGACAGGACCCTCTCATCGCGGTCCTGTCTGCCAAACCCTCCTTTCCTGATGTAGGTCCTCGCAGGGCACAGCCGGCTTTCCCGCCCATTCCCTCCCTCCCCCAGGGAATGGGCGCACCCCAGTGGGGAAAGCGCTGCTGCCCCAGACTTGACTTTCCCGTCCCTGCAGGGCCCACCCCCACCGAGGAGAGAGCCTCTTCGAACTGTCTTACTGAAGACACTTAGGCTCTGAGAAGCCGTAGCTTGAGCATTCAGCTTAGACATATTTACAAATACTTTCCAAGAAATACAACTAATCCCACTGGGGATGGGATACCTCCGAGTGTGTTCTCGTTGCGAAAGGCGTGCTCCCACATCCCGGGACCTGCAGGGCGAGGAGCTGGCGGCAGATCCAGCACCACCCGGAGCTCAGGCTGCAAAGCCCCACAGAGGAGCCGTCCGGGGTTTGCAGACGCTCTCGGGAGCAGAGGTCTTGTCTTCTATGTGCCTTCCGTGCACCTCCCAATTGGAAACACTTTCTCTTCCACGTTCCCGCTACATGTACAACCCGGCTTGTCCTGGGGAGAGAGCTGCCGTGTGGGCCTGGCTACAGGCAAACAGTCCAGCAGAGCCATCACCAAAAATAGATTGCTACTGAGGTGGCGGTGATGACTGTTCTCCAGGCCCTAAAGTAGACGTCTAGGCAAATCCTTGATGGAGCCAAGGGTGCTCCGCGCGGCTCCTCCTTCTGTCGAGACTGTGGTGGGCCAGCCTCTCCCGGGCGGGGTAGGTCCGCAGACGGTGAGCCGCGCTTGCTGCCCAACAGGCGTTGGGAAGTAGCAGCCCCGCAGGGAGGTGGCCGGTGTGGGGGGCGTGTGACTGTCTCCCCGTGGAGTCTCCAGAAAACTTCAAGTGCTCGATGAGGAGGTCTGTGGGCTGGCCCGTTGCTGGCATAACCGTGCTCCAGGTCCTGAGGCCCACGACCACAGTGTGCTCGCTCTGGGACCACCCTCGGCACGCAACTGCCCCCACGGACGATGATGAACCCTTCATGAGCCTGGACAGAGCCACAGAGCAGAAGTGTCACCAGCTCGGAGTCTGCTGAACCTGACAGCTGGCGGGCAGGCTGGGGCAGAGCGAGCTGGGCCCACAGTGTCATCCTGCCGGCCGCCCCCAGGGCAGGGGCGCCTCCCTCCCCCAAGCCCCCAGGCTGTGTCCTGAGATGCTTCAGCTGGAAGCAGTAACCCCCGTGAGTCCCTTCCACAAGGGTGGCCATGGAACCTGGCTTCCATGATTTCCAGGAAGAGGCACACCAGCTCCACGCTGTGATCTTATCTGCCTCTCCAACGTGGCTAAGTGTCCAGGTTCCTTATCTGTAAGCTGGAAATCAGAAAACCCGGACAGGATTAAATGAGACAGCAGGTGCAGAGCCTGCCCCCTCACTAGAGGGTGAGATGGACAGGTCCCGAAACTGCTACCCCAGAGGGACGGGTGTGGTGTGGTGGCGCACACGTGGGTGTCCCACGCGGCTTGCCCCCGAGACTGCTGCAGATGGGAACGCACATCCCCACACCCCCATCACCCCAAAGACAGCTCCAGGGCCTGAATGCAGACACGCCGCCTCCCCGGCTCACATTGGAGCTCACTTTGTCATCACAGGACCTTCTTGGTTCATTTAGATAATTTTGTCTGGGAAAGGAGGCAGGCACGGAGGAGTCCCTCTGTGATCCCCGGGGCTGCAGGACAGGAAGCAGGCGTATTGACTCTGCTCTGGGACAGCCAGCAGAATGGAAGTTTGACAGACCATCCATGGAGAGCTCATGTATGAGCTCATGATGTTGGGAAACGGCTCTCAGAGAGCTCTGTAATGAGAAGTAATTTCTGAAATGCAAACTTTTCACCAGTCATCCCACCAAATAAATGCAGCACACTAACACTTTCTGGTTCTTGACTTGTTCTTAAGATCTTATTTATTTATTTATTTATTTATGAGAAAGAGAGAGGGAAATAGCAAAAGCAAGGTTGGGTGCAGAGAAAGAAGGAGAAGCAGGCTCCTGGCTGAGCAGGGAGCCTAACAGGGGGTTCAATCCCAGGACCACTGGGATTGATTGTGACCTTGAGCTGAAGGCAGATGCTTAACCCGCTGAGCCATCCAGGCATCCCTGGTTCTTGAGTTTCTTTGTGTGGGATTTTTTGTGATGTGAAATGTTGATTGTAGAATGTTTAGAAAGTGCCAACGAGGTATAAGGAAGGATGCTGTAGCGAACTGTGCCTTGGTGCCTGCATGTGTGTGGCAGGCGGGTGACACCAGGGACCCGAGTTTGCTTCCACACAGCTGCTGGACGGTGGCCCTGTCCGGCACCTGTCTGTAGGGGCGATGGGCAGGAAGGGTTCACTTTGGCTGGGGGAGGGGATCTCTGTGCCCTTGCTGGGGGCGGGAAAGGATGGGAGGATGGACCCCTCTTCTAGCAAGTTCCCAGCCCTGCTCTGAAGCTTGGCTCACCAGGACCAGAGGCTGCAGCCCCCTTCCTGGGATGGTGCCGGGGCACAATGTCGGGGTCTTATTCTGTCCAGGGGCTGTGGGAACTCATTGAGGACAAACCCAAAGCAAGTCGGGAAGTGAGGCGAACCACGTCAAGATGTGTCCTACTGAGGTGAAGGCACCGAGCCCCGAGTGAAAGGACAGCCCTCTGCAGCCCCATTTGACGGCTGGGCTGGTGAGCCCAGGACATGGATGTCTGCCGTGGACCATCCCATCCTTTGTTCCGGTCATAGATACAAAATTGTTACAGTTCTGTTACATAACACTTCACATATAATTTTGTACCTATGCTCTTATTTTAAGGTCACAGTTTCGGTTTTATACCACTTTTTTCTGTTCTAAATTTCCTATGACAAGCATGCTTTGCTTTTATAATCAGAAAAATTCACGCTCTTCTAAAAAGAGGAGCTTGGTGAGTTGCAGAGTGTCTGTCCATGTAGCAGCTCAGGGAGCAGGTGGTGGGAGGGGACGGGGGAAGGAGGGTTGGCAGGTGAGTGGTTCGTTCTGGGACCACGGGATGCTAGCCTGTCTGCAGGAGATAGACCTCATATTTATCGTTTTAAGGAACAACTGTAAGGTTTACCCTCTTTTTTCCTCTCATTAACTCCTTCAAGGTGTGAAACCGAGGAGGTCGGTGTGGCAGGGGCGAAGCTGCCGCCAGTGCCTTGTGTGCTCAACAGTCGCCAGCCCAACTGAGCATCGTGTCCTGAGAGAATGAGGACCCTGGCGTCTACAGTCTGCGGGGAGCTGAGAATTTGTCCCCTGCTCTTGAAATCCCTGCTCTCTTGACGGGGGTGAGTGAAGACCTGAGCTCCGTTTGGCCATGTTGGAAGCATCAGCAGCCCGAAGTCCTCAGCCAGCAGAGATCGCCCTGTGACTTTCTGGAGCCTTCCTCGTCTGTCTGGTGTCCCCGTTCCTGCGAGGCCCTGCACCCTGCCACCCCTGCAGGCTCCAGCGCTCAGTCTGGGCCGGTGTCGGCGCAGCAGGACTCCCGGCCACGGGGAGAGGAGCGCGCCCTTCCCGTCCAGGGCCCTTTCTCCTGTCCTGCTGGCTTATTCCTCACCTGGCAACCATCGTTCACTGTATCGCCGCTTTGGAAATCAGACGCACCATGAAGCGTCTTCCTGAGGGGACAAAACGCACCTTCGTCCTGGGTGGACGGACACAGTCTTGTGAAGATGTCGGTCCTCCACCAGCTGGTCTACAGAGTCACTGCAACCCCAACAGAACGTCCTGTGGGCTTTTGGATGTTTGATAACTGACTCTGAACACCCCCACAGAAGTATAAAATACCTACAAGAGCCACGATAACGGTTGAACCTCAGAACTCCTTTCGAGAGACACCGTGATCTGATTTCCAGATTAGGGAGCTTCCGGGAATCAAGACAGTGCACGTTTTTGGAAACTATGGACAAAAAAGATCCACAGAATGGAACGGGTCCAGGGCTAGAGCCGCACTACAGGGACAGCTGGTTCTGACCAAAATTCAAAGGCAGTTGGCTCAAGGAATAATAGCCTTTTCTGTAACAGATACTGCCACAGTCAGACATTCATACTCTAAAAGATGGCATCATTGTGTTTTACCAAGTGAAGACCTGCTGGGGATGTGGGGCTGCAAGGGGCCAGTGGCCACCACCAGGACTGACAGCAGGACCTTGAATCCTCGGTAGAAACTTGCCAGCGCTGTTCACTCAACACAAACAAAGGAGAGATGGAGATCAATGATCGTAAAACACTACAAACATGTCTACACTTTCAAAATGACTTTTCTCAGAATTTCACATCAGGTGAGATACATATTCGAGGAGAATGGCCGGCTGGTGGCTTATCAAGACTCAGAGAAGCTTCTGGAATGGGAGGCAGGTCCTGGAGGGAGGCGAGGCACCAAGGGCAAGCTGGGAGTGTGTTGGCATGACCCCCAGCCGGGAAGCTCACTCTCCCTGGACATGTCCAGAGGGCCCAAGTGCAGAGTGTGGGGGCTCCAAGCTGGAGGGACAGCCTCTCGCACACACTTCCAGCTAGCCTGTTGCTGGCAGAGAAATAATATGGCAGGGACGGCCTCAGGATCCTCCCACCCCTCATACTCACCAGGTTCACTAGTGGAGTTCAAAAGGAGATGCTAGCCCTCCTCCCCCATTTTAGGGAGGAACCTGGTCTCTCCAGAAAACACATCTCATGCCTCCCAGGTAAGTTTGCCCCTGGGCATGGAAAGAAACCACTGGGCACTGTCACACCCGCAGAAGACCTCCCTCTGAGGAAAGCTTGCTGCCATGCTCCTCTGCCAGAGCCCCTGGGTGGGGGGTGAGGGAGGTCAGTGTGGGCTGAGTCACGAAGTCTTGGCCTCTGTGCCGGCCACCCCTCGGGGGCCCTGAGTACCTGCGCTGGACCCCAGACTCAGCTTAAATCTTTTTTTTTTTTTTTAAGATTTTATTTATTTATTTGACAGAGAGAGACACAGCAAGAGAGGGAACGCAAGCAGAGAGGGAGAAACAGGCTCCTCCCCCCCCAAGCAGGGAGCCCAATGCAGGGCTCAGTCCCAGGACCCTGGGATCATGACCTGAGCCGAAGGCAGACGCTTAACGTCTGAGCCACCCAGGCGGCCCCCAGACTCAGCTTAAATCGTGAGGGGAGGGGAAGTGAGGGGTTGGATCCCTGTCCTCCTTTATGTCTACAGAGTTGTTAAAATGAGAGAGATCTTGGAGAGTGTAAGGTCCTCTATTAAACGAAACGAGACTGAGACAAAGTGAAAGTTATTTAAAGCTTTATTTTATGATAAGTATTAGAAGTCAGACTGATCCGCCAGCGGAACGAGACTGAGACAAGGTGAAAGTTATGCAAAGCTCTATTCTGTGCCAAGCATTAGAAGTCAGACTGACCGGCCAGGGCCGCTCCGAAGAGGGCGACCCCTCCCCATCTTACAGACTACCTTTTAGAGAGCAAAAGTCTGGCCACACACAGGTGGCCAATGAGATTGTAGTCATGTTAGGTCACGCGCAGGTGGCCAATTGAATTACAGTTTACCCTATAGTAGCTGTTTGACCCAACCTATTACTCTGGTCAGAGTTGGTGCTCAAGGTCGGCGCCCAAAGGGCGGGGTTTGCATTCTTTGGTGGTTAGGGGAAAAGTATGTGTGTTTCTTAATGATTGGATGTCTCCACCTGGCCGGACTCGTCCTTGTATTCTGGGCTCTGTTATCAAGAACTGGCCGACCCGGCCTTGTATTCTGGGCTCTGTTATTAGGAACTAGCTGACCATTTTTTACTGGTTTCCCAGACTTGCTTCTAAGTAAGTTTCTCTGGGGGAAGGGGGGCAGGGTCAGTTTAAGTTTTACTGCACAAACAACAAAATGGCTTTTAACCAAGATGGAGTCGCTCTGGCTAAATAGGTCCTTACAGAGAGGTCTCGGGAGCAAATATAAAGTCTGCCCCATGAGTCACCGAAACCAGATTCTCCAGAGGAGGTGGGGAGAGAGGGCTGGGGTGAGCCGGAGAGCGGGAGGGTGGAGAGTGTTTTCTGTTTGGTGAAGTGGACAAATGGGAGATGAGATCCTGAATGGTTTTATTGGGCATAATGAGTTGGATTTATGGGGTGGCTTTCTTCTGAAGATCTAAAGCCATTTCCACACCTACTGTTTTGTTTCTGTTCACAGCAACTTGAGAAACACAACCCTGTTGTGAAATAAACATGGAATGCAGAGATGCTGCCTGGAGGGAGGACGCAGGGGCTCCCAGAGGATGGAGCAGCCGCCGGACTGGGGGCGGGGACGCACAGTGGCGGGTGCTCCCCAGACCTGCTCGCTGCTTCCTCCTTGGTTTCCCGTTCCAGGTACCTTTGCCCATCCTTTTCCCAAAAAACAGATTTTAGTCTAGGGCAATTTTAGCTTCACACAAAACTCAGGAAGGAGCAGAGATCCCATGCCCCCTGCCCACCACGCACAGGCTCCCCCACCATCAGCAGCCCCCCAGAGTGGGTGTTAGTGGCAAGTGACTAACCTACATGACCCATTGTCACCACCCAGAGCCCACAGCTCATGAGCGGGTTCACTTGGGGACGGGCCTCCTGTGGGTTTGGGCGGGTGTATGAGGACACGTGTCCACCATGTAGAGTCCCACAGAGCCGTCCCAGTGCCCTGAGTGCACTCAGCCCCCACCCCTCCCCTCCAGGAGACCCCTGACTTTTCACTGTCTCCACACTCTCACCTTCTCCCGAATGGCTCCCCCACCACGTACCCATTCCAGATGGGCGTCTCTCTGTTTGTAAGTGTCCTTAAGGGGCTTCCTCCATGTCTTGTCATGGCCTGAGAGCTTGTTTCTTTCAACACTTTATTCCGTGTCTAGATGGACCACGGTTTGTCTATCCATTCCCTGGCAAAGGACATCGTGGTGACTCTTCGAGAGTTTGGATGATTATGAACAGAGCTGCTGTGAACCCCGTGTGCAGATCGCTGTGTAGACCTCCGTGAGGGAGATGCCCGGGACTGTGACTGCTGGACCCCTCGGGAAGGGCAGGTTAGCTTTTCTGCTCTTTTCATCTCTAGGCTCCTAGCTGTTTTCCACAATGTTTGCATTGATAGAAAGTCTGTATTGAAGCATAGTATCGGTAGCACTGTAACACACCACCACGTTGGTTTCGGATATCTGACATGGCGAGCTAACAAGTCTGTGCGCTCCAAGAGCAGCTCAGTTGATGAGACACCACCATGTTCCACGTTGTGTTCCCTCCAGCCACGAAGGGGAGTCCCTGTGGCTTCACTCACGCTGGCTTATGCAGACGTGTGACCCCGGCAGAGCCGGGACAAGCCTGGAGGGTAGTCACTCCCTACATCTCAGACCTGGGCATGTTTGCGGGGTGCAGAAGGTGTCTGCTGTCCTGAGTCCGCAGCGGGGCCCGAGGCTGCCGCCGGGGCTGCCGGCACGGATGGTCAGTCCTGTTGTTTCGCTCGCTTCTTCAAGCACCGGCAACAGAGCCCCTGACACGCGTCAGCCTCCCTGCCGGCCCCTGCAGAGATGAGGCGGGTCGTGGTGCCCCTGGAAGGAGGAGGGGTCCTGGCGTGGCTCATAGCCCGCACCTCACAGAGGGCACAATCCCCGCTCCGCTCCCACAGAAATACAGGTCCCCGGGCTGTGGGCACAGAAGTGCGGAGACTCAAAAGACTGACTATGTGGGACAGTCTCCGGGAAAGAGAGCGTGTTTCCTCCCAAATAACCAACAAACAAGTAGAGAAATAAACAAGATGAGAGAGGTTTGGGGAATAAAAGAATTCAGCGAGCCCATAGTCTGTGCAATGAGTGGGCCTCCCTCGGTTCCAGGTTTCAAAGCCACACGTAAAAAGGCAATATAAGGATAACCAAGGGAGTTTGAATATCCTCCTGGCATTTGCTGGAGGTGGTGACGTCATGTCCAGAGCTTCTGGTCCCGGGGGCTGCCCACGCAGGCTTGCACCCGGACGGCCCCCTACACGAAGGGAGCAAGATGGTGGGTGACCACCGTGGCTGGGCTGGGGGTGCCAGGGTGTCCGCACACTGCTGCCCCTACGTGTCTCGGCTGGACGTGGAAACTGTTCAGACGTCGTTTACACCGTGTGGTGCCTGTAGCTTTTTAGAGCTGAGGGCTCACTGCCAACTCGGAAGTCCAGTCCTTGCCCACACCTTCCTCTACCCGAAGCTCCCGTGAGAAATCCCGCAGCAGCTCTAGGAGACATGTGAGCCCCGTGGCCCCAGCCTGTCAGTCTCTCTCTTCTCACACCTGGGCAGAGACTGTGACCGGAGCAGCCCAGACCCGAACCTTGGGAGGGAAGGCAGGACCACTTGCCACAGTGGGTGACGTCTTTTGGGAATGACGCCCATCTGGGTCCACGAGCCATGGAAGCATTTGGTGCTGTTCAGGTGCCAGTGGCGGAAGCCACCTGCTGCTCCCCCAGCCTCCCTCCCCAGGGAAAGAAAACACAGAACAGTGGTTTAAAGGAGAGAAACATCTTCTCTTCCTTCTGAGGCCTCCTGAACTGCTGAGGGGCTGGCATCTGCTACGCAGTCCTCACGCCCCACATGGCAGCACAGGTGGGTGGGACGCACGAACCCGAGGCCTCCCAGGCTACGAGCCCCACAGCTGACATCTTCCTTGGGGTCCAGTCGCCACTCCCAAAGGGATGGCAGAGATGCAGGCCTGCGCACCGACCAAACGGGGACAGACGGGCACAGAGCAGAAAGGGTCATGAAAGGACCACACTTCCCGTCTTAGCACTCAGGACCTGCCTTTCAATCCTGTCCTGACTGTTCTATCATGTAAGGTTGCCCAGTGGCCGACTCAGAAAACACGGGGCAAAAAACACCACGTCGCCCTTTAGCAGAGTGGGATTTGAATTCTGATCTCCCAAGCATGAAGAGAGTAGGAACCCAAGGCCTACCCTGTTCAGTGACATATAAGTCCTTGATGTGTGGGGCAGAGACGGGGCCCCTTGGCCTGCAGGAAAGGCAAGCAGGAGTTTGCATCTTGTCTCTTCCCAAGAGGGATTAAGTTCGCAATTTCCAGACAATCTGCTTCCTGCAATTTGGTGACCTAAAAATAGCCTATACTTCAGCATAAAAATCCCTTCTGAGACCTACAGCTCTCGGGGTTGATGAGGTAGGAGCCATGAACCTGGGTGTAGGGGGCAAGTTTGGAGCTCACTGAGGGCCCCTCTGCAGATGCAAAGGCCCTCTGGGCTCAAGGGGGAGATACCTAGTGAGGCAGGGGGAGGCAGCGACTCTCTGCTCTGCTCTCCAAGTAGAATTTAGTCTCAAGGCCCTAGAGATCTTTGTTCATTTAAAATAAAATGATGAAGTTAATACATATTCCTGTTGGAAAATTATAAAATGTAGCTAAGAAAAAAAAATATTATTTTCACATAAGCTCTGCTAACTCTGTGTGTGTGTGCGCATGTGTGCGTGTGCGAGAGAGAGAGAGACCGCATGTGTCACTAGATATATTCTGCTTTTTTGCAAATGTGTAACTGATTTTAAAGCAAGTACCTGAAGTGATAATTGTCACACCTTAAAGACTTAAAATAATTGAGGTTCTAGGGACAAACCTTGGAAATTTACGCTTTGACTCTACTGGGCAATTCGGGAAGAGACTTTTAGAAGGACTCTCTAGGTATTGGGGCAAGGCAAAGTCCAGCACAATGGAAACACTTTTCCCCCCTCCAGTGGCTCTGGGGGGTCAGTAAGACCTCAGGAGTCTGGAGGACAGCCAGCTGGAGGGCTCGTCCTGCTTGGGGCCCCTCCAGCAGGGACCAGGGGCTCTGTTCCCACCTGGCCCATGCTCCTGGCTCCCCTTCCCAGTGCAAGCTGGCGAGCCTGAGCTCTGCATGTGTGATCCTGTCCTCTCTCCTCTGCGCAGATGCAGGAAGAGAAGTTCAAAGGCCTCCGGGGAACGAGTGGCAAAGGCAGAGTCAAGCCCAGTCCTGCCAACGCCCCAGACCCACGTGTAGCCAGAGTGGGGTGGGGCGCCTGCCACTCCACTCGGGGAAGCACAGGGCCGTCTCTCTCATGCGTGTTCCCGAACAGCGCATAGGCTTTCCTTCAATCACACCGTGCTGCAGAAATGACCTGACAGTCCCAGGTAGGTCGGCAACATGCCCGATTAGGGCGGCTGACCTAGAAAACTAGCCACACATATAGCTGTGTCTCTGATAGGATGGGGCCCGAGGTCCAAACAACACACTTGTAAGGAGCCTTTGAAACCCCACACATTTGGAGGTGAGGCTGGGATGGAAACACAGCAGGATGTCGGACTGGTTATTCACTCACCCCGACCCCCTCCCCTGCTCTGTGTCCACTCTATCTGGGCGCAATGACAGACAGAGAGGAATATGGCGGCCTGGCCAACTGGTGGTCTCCATGACCAGCGCTCCCAGGATCCATGTTCCTGAGGGACCCCTTCCCCCTCAAACGTGGGCTGGGCTGCAGACCTTGCATTTCTGGGCAGCTGGGCCACCTTATAAGGAGTATGGTGGTGTCCTAGGTAGACCTCACAGAGAGGTCTGGCATGGAGGGAGATTTCCCTAGCCCCTGCATGCCCACGCGCTGGATGGGACACAGGCCTGTTTCGTCCCAGCCGCCCAGTACCGGAACGCAGCCCGGCAGATCTGAAGCCCCCACCCCCACCCCTGGGTTTCCCACCCACCTGTGGGACTCTGTGTTTGCTTCCTTGGTTCTGACCTGCCTCATGGATCAGCTGTGCCTTTGTGGTTGTGGTCCTCAGAGGAGAGCCCCCTCCCCTCCCCACGCCGGCCCAGGACAGAGCAGGGTTCAAATAGTGTGCATTCAGACAAGGCACACCTGGAGGAGATGACTTACCCTGCGACCCAGAACCTTGGCCACTCAAGGAGAAGGTTTATCGTTGAAGTTAATTATGAAAAAGATCACCAAGACAGCCAGCACTTAAATACCTTTTTAAAAAAATTTATTTTTATTTGTTTTTTTAATTGAAGTATAGTTGACCTAAGTTTCAGGTGTGCACCATATGGTCTCTATGCTGTGAGATGCTCACCCCAATCACAGCGACCAGATGTCCCCATAGAGCACTATGGTCGTCCCACCCACTGTATGCCCTGTGCTGTGCCTGCCATCCCTGGGACTTACTCCGTCCGTAGCTGGAAGTCTGAACTCCCTCGCCCGTCACCTGCCCCCACCCCTGCCTGGTACCCATCAGTGTGTTCTCTGTATTTGTGGGTCTGATTCTGTTTTTCGTTTGTTCATTTGTTTTATTTTTTAGATTCCACATATAAGTGAAATCATATGGTATTGCGCCTTCTCAGCCTGACTCATTTCACTAAGCCTAATTCCATCTGGGTCCATCCGTGTTGTCCCAAAAGTCAAGATCTCATTCTTTCTCATGGCTGAGTAATATTCCTGTGTGTGTGTGTGTGTGTGTACACATGCCACATCTTCTTTATCCATTCATCTGTCGATGGACACTTGGGTTACTCTCACATCTTGGCTGTTGTAAATAACATTGCAGTAAACATAGAGGTGTGTATATCTTTTTGAATTAGTGTTTTCATTTCTTTGAGCAAATACCCAGTAGTGGAATTATTGGATCATATGGTAGCACTACTTTTCATTTTATAAGGACCCTCCCTACTGTTTTCCACAGTGGCTGCACCCGTTTGCATTCCCACCGACAGTGCACGAGTTTCCTTTAAATACTTTTAACAACAAGAGTGTTATCTGCGCTGCTGATGGCTGAATTTTCTTTTTCAAAGCTGAGGGAAACCATATTGATCCATAATCCTGGCTGATGGTTAGAATCCCCTGGAAAGCTATTTCCAGAGCATTTAAGGCTTTCAAAAACACAGGTCCCAGCTCGGAGGTTCTGACGAGCATCTGTGTTTGAGAGCCCTTGACCTTGGCGGCTTGGTGGGATGCTGTCCCTCAGCTGGTTCTGTATTCTTTGCTGTTACGTCTGTTTTTCTCACCAACTCAAAATGAGCCCCAACCAACAGCAAATGACAGAGATACCGTTTCCAGTGTAAAAGGAAACTTACGGTAAACCTTGTTATCAATCACCCTATATTTTAACTTCTTAAATTTTCATTGAAAAAATTGTTCTGTTCATATGTAAGTCTTGGTTTTCAGATAACTCAATCTTAATTGTTGCTAAAGCTGTTTCTTAATCATTAGCTGAAGGTTTGAAGGGTCAAAAGGAAAGTACTATTCATTTGTATATACTATCATGTATGATTTAGAATTCACTTTCACAATAAAAACAGCTCATTTTTATTGAGCTGTGGCCGTTACTCATGGCCAGCCTCTGTGCTGGTGGGAAGCATTTACTCGGGCTGATAACTACAGGATGGATCCTGCCTTCGCTGTGGGCATGGGGGGCCAGGAACGCCCATTAGTTCTCTTGTCTGACTCCTCCGTGTGCTGACACGGAAGCAAGAGGAGAGAAGCCAGACTGTCGAGCTTGCGAAGAGGAAGCCAGCTTGTGCTCTGCGGGCGTCTGGGGGAGAACAAGCCCCCGGGGGGTATGCCCACTGCCTACGGCACCACGAGCCCAAACAAGCCGAGAGCCCAATAAATGTTCGCGGGGTGAGCACCGCGGCGCCACCAGCACCCTGATGTTAAATACAGCCTAGCCAGCTCGCCCCGTGCCCCCGGGGAGCCCCTCCCTGGCGCAGTCCCTCCAAATACTGGCTGAGCTGACTTCTCTTCCCACACTTGGCTTTGCCGGGAATGCTGGAAATGCATCCGTGCTGTGCGTGCTCTCCTGTGTCTGGATTCTTCTGCTCAGCATCACGTCAGGGGGTTGTTCTATCTCCACAGACCTCTGCTCGTGCGGACGTTCCTCCCTGGGCTGGCGGCAGCGCGGGGTTGGACAGGGGGAGCAGGTTCCTCAGTGGGGCTCGCTCCTGGGGCTGGAGGGGCTGGATCTTCCGACAGGTGTGTGTTCACCTGCACCGGGGGTTGTCAAACAATGTTCCCAAGTGGCTGCGTGTATCTGTCCTCCCACCAGGAGTGCATGAGCTTCCATACACTCATCGCTCATCACTCATTACTGTTCCTCCTTATTGAATTGTGGGAGCTCTTTACATATTTTGGATATGACCCCTTTGCCGAGTATTTGTGTAAACTGAAAATGGCTCTTTTATAATCTTCGTGCTGTCTTTTGTTGGACAAAGCCTGTACTTGCTGTAGTTTTCTGGTTTGCGGGTTATCCTGCCCTCCCCAGGCTCTCTGAAGATCTACTAATGTTATCAGTCTTTTTGCACAACCGGCCAGCAGCTCTGTGAGTTTTCTGTGTCACACGTGTGTTTCTATTACCCTGGCTCCTCATCAGGATCCCCTCCCAACCAGGTCCGTCGTCTTAAACTGGCTGTTCTTTCTCTGCCTTCTTGGGAGGCACGCGCGAGTGATCAACTTCAGTCTTTCTTCTTTCTTGATCAGCACCTTAGACTATAGCTCCAGCAACACACAAGCACGTGCAAGCCGATCCTGAAAACACGCACGGGTGTCAGGGAACGGCTGTGTCGTGGGTGCGCCCTCAGCCTCTGCGTGGCCCCGGCCTGCCTTCTGGGCAGTGAGGAACGTCACTTCCTTTCTCAGGATTTCAGGGTGGGGGCCCCCGTGGAGCTACAGACCATTGTGTCACCGCTCAGGAAGACAGAAGCTCCGCGCAAACATAGCGGCTCCTTGGGGCCCAGGACTCCGACTCACTGTGAGGGCATCAGCTCGTTTGCCGGTAGCAGCCCCTGAGTCCGGGTCCCTGGAGATGTCCCCCCACCTACCTCTGTCTGATAGAACATGAGCACAAAAGGGGGTGTTAAGGGATGGTGAGTACATCCCCCTCAAGTGGAAAGCAGGGCCGTGAAGAGATGTTGGGAACACCGTCCCACGTTCATAGCAACATTATTCATAATAGCCAAGAGGTGGGAGCAGCCCCAGTGTCCACTGGTGGACGAGGAGATAAAGTGTGGTCCACATGCACAGTGGAATAGCGCTCCGCCTGAGAAGGGAAGGATGGCCGGACACCCGCCGCGGCGTGTGAGAGCCTTGAGGACATGATCAGCCAGATGCAGAAAGACACATGGGTGACTGTCTTATATGACGCCGCCCGAGGCGTCCCATTCACGGAGACAGAAAGCAGGATGGTGGTGCCAGGAGCTGGGGACGGGCACTACAGGGTTGTCTCATGCAGCAGAGCTTCGGTTTGGAGAGAGAAGAACGCCCTCCCGTTGGACGGCGGAGAGGGTTGCACCACTGTGTGAGTGTGCTTAATGCCAGTGAGTCGTGCACTTGAAACTCATTAAGATCACAAAGTTTATGTTGTCTGCGTTTTACCACGAACATTTGCAAACATTTTTAACGAGGCTGGAAGAGCTGGCTGGGTTCTCCCACCTTCAGCCCCTTGTGGACGTTCGCTGCCATGTCAGTAAAGGGCCTGTGGTCACTGGCGGCAGGGCCGCTGACGGGGGTCTGTCCTGCGGGACTAGGACTGCAAGCTGGCCTTGGGTGGTCCTGCCCATGTGCTCCCAGGCACGACTGAGGCTGCTGCTGATGGTCGCACCCAGCGGCAGCGACATCTCCAGTATCCCAGGGAGGCTAAAGCTAGGGACTTCACAGAGGCCACCACAGCCGGGTTCCACAACTGAAGGAATGTGTGCGCCGAACGGAGCCAGCCATCTCTGGAGGCCATCAGTCCCTCAGACATGGGCGTTTGTCCCCACACCGTCTCCTCACCAGCCCCAATCTCTCTGTCTTCTGGGGCTCAGAAGTCTGGGCCACCCAAAGCCCACAGATCTCCTGGAGCCTGTTTGGATCTCCGGAATATTCCAGCGCCGTCCCAGGTTGGATGTGCTCTGCAAAGTCCATCGCCTCCACCGGAGGTGTTTGACCAACCGCAAGCGCCGTGGTAGGTGTAGGCCAGCTGGGAAAGCAGGTGTGAGGGGCTGGGGTCAGCCCGAGTCCCACGTGGCGGGGGAGGCAGGCCAGCGTGCACACAGACCCCTCTCAGGGGCAGACGGATCCAAGAGAAGGTGCCCTGGGCAGGGGACCTCTCCTCCCTCCCTGGCCGGGAGAAATCACAGCCCTGGGCCGGGGCAGCACAGGAGGGAGCCAGGCTGACACTCGCAACCGCTGCTGGAGGTCCCGCAGGGACGGCCCTGCCCGCAGACCCAGCCCTGCGGTGGGGACCCCGTCACCTCCTCTGGGTGGCATGTCCCGTAATGAGGCCCATGCGGATTCTAAGTTGAATGTCTTCCGTCCCGTGGAAGTCGTCTCCAGAGATCTTCACACGTCTGCCTTCAAAGAGACCAAAGCCCAACATGGGAAACTGGCTGATGGCATCTGTAGGGGACGGACGCCGTGGAGGATTCCAGAGAGTGTCCGGGAGCCAGGCCCCCAACAGCACAGCCCGGCCCCCGACCCCTCACCGGCAAGAGAAGTGTGTCTTCTCAACGGTTCAGTCCAACCACGTGTTTAGTGGTGTCGTTGACCTTCATCTCTTTCGTGCACACACACTACACAAAAGACACACACAACACACACATACACACATGTGTACACACACACACACACACACGCAGACACGCACACACAGAGACACACACCAGCAAAAGGAGAATCTCAGTGGAAACGTACAAATTCCCCACAAATTCTCACCAGCAACGCCTCGAGCCCCCACACCACCTGCAGCGGTGAAGACCCCTCCCCTGTGGTGTTTTGTTGTTTGAATCAGAACATGCTGGTGATGATGTTGGTGATGTGTAAGACGCAAACTCTGATGGCGCTCTTTTCTCGAAAACAAAGCAGCTTCAGGACCCCAGAGATTCTGCGAAATTCAGCTGCTCATGAAAGAGTTCCCTCACTGGTTTCTTTGTTGACAGTCGCTTTGGACACTCAGACCCTGTGCTTGCCAAGGACGGTGTGTGTGAGGCCTGGCGCGGAGCCCTCGCAGCCCATCGCAGGGTGTGGGCCCACGGCCCTGCAGGTGGACAGAGCTCCCGGGTCTGCACACCTGTTTTGAGTAACAACGGCAGAGGCACCGAATTCCACTAAGTGACCCTGGGCAGGTGGCCCCCGTCATCCAGGCCCTTCTGGATATCCTGATGAGAACTGATGGGGTCACAGTGTCCCCAGGAGAGGAACCACACACACAGTACGATTCAGTGGCCAAGGGGACAGCCTGGGAGGCTATCCATGTGCACATCTGCAAAAGCACTGAGCACACAGGCAGAAGAAGGGGATGTAGGATGCAGGAGAGCCTGTTGGCCCCCCCGCCACCCAGGCCCACATAGGAGTTTGCAAGGCCCCGCAGCAAGGCACCCCAGGCTGGGGGAGAGGCTGAGACAACAGAAAGCCATCGTCCCCACCCCGCTCTGGAGGTGTGAGGTCCTGGGTCCAGGTGCCACTGTGCCGGCTCCCTCTGAGCCTAGGAGAGAGGCTCTGGTCCAGGCGCTCCTGTGGCTTGCAGCCGCTGGTCTTCAGCTCACACAGCATCCTCGCTGTGTGGTGTCCATGTCCACACTGCCCTTTTCTGTAAGGATGCTGCTCATATTGGATTGGGACCCATGTTGATGACCTCTTCTTAACGTGATTGCTTCTGCAAAGACCCTGTCTCCTAATAATGGCTTGTTCTCAAGTGCTGGGGTTAGGACTTCAGCATACAACTTTTGGGGTGGGGGGCAGACACAATTCAGCCCATAAACATGCAGAAAGGAGGGTTGCATGGTCCAAGGTGCATGGCCCGAGCTCTGGAAATTTCTGGAGTGCCCCCAACAGCTCCTCTGGGAGCCTGCGTGGCCAGACCCCTTCTTTCTCCATGGCTGGGGGGAACAAAGGAACCATAGTGCTCACTGGAGTGGGAGGCTGGACATGACCTTGTCCGTGGCCAACTCTGATCTTTGAGGTTGCCCTGCAGAGCGTCACAGGCTGGCAAGGTCACGAGCAGGAGCGGGGTAGGTCCCGGCACCCGAGAAAGCACAGGGCCTGTTTCTGTCTCGAGAGAGTTTGGGGCTCCCTGGCCGGGCCCCTCTGCTTCAGCTCTCCTCTCTCACGTGAGCGTCACCGCCTGTTCCTGGGGAACTTTGAGAACAAACTAAAACCTCCATCTTTTGACGAGCTGTCTCACTTGAATCCAGTCTAGCAAACGTAATGAAATAGGTGTTTTCAGTCTGGCACCCAATGTCGTAGGATGGAACTCTCCGAGAACCCCCGGATACCTGGTCCCCTGGAAGGACTGAAAACAAATGTTTCCTCTGAAGGAAGCATGATGAAATGTGGCTCATTTGGTTTGTTGTAAGTTCCCGTGATTCCTCAAGTGTGGATAATCTCCAGAATGAACCTACAGGGTCGGGAACCTACAAGGATCTTGTCTGTGAAGATGTAGAAAAAGAACCATTTTTTTCCTGCCATTTTTAGCTCCATTGACAGGGCCTCCTTGTGTCTTGGCACATTCCGTCGCCGTGGATATTCCCTCCCCGATTCTCTTTATTCCGTGTGGAGGTACTGCATGTTGTCAGTGTTCCCTAATTTGGGACCCCTGCTCATCATTACTCGTGCGTCCCCTTATGTTTCATTGTTCTGACCACACACTGGTTAGGAGAGCTCAGAGCAGGAAGGTTTTTTTTCTGTTCGGTGTCCCATGATGTGGCCACCCCACGGGGCTGCAGACTCAGGAGCGTGGTGGCGTGGGGGCCCCTCCCAGACAGGAGCAGGCATGCAGCCCCAGGAGACGCTGTCCACACCCCACGGTGCCCCGGTGGCTGGCGCTGCCCGTCACTGGGCTGGCACGGGTCCGTGTCCGCTCCTCTGCGCTGCCTGCAGGTGCGTGCCGCTCACCAGCGTCACCGTGGCTCGTGTGGGAGTGTGGCAGAGGACGCACCATCTGCGAGATTCTGCCGGCTTTTCCTCTGCATCCCTGACTCGGAGCCTCGAGTGGGTGAGCTCCTTGTCCCTTGCCTTCACACATTTCACTCCTTCCTCTTTTTCTCTCCCTGATTGTTTGCAGAGAACGGATTTCTTCATCTTCAGGAATGTCAGCCTAATCCTCCGAAACTGGACATTTTCCATTAATCATGAATAAAAGGCCAGGCTGTGCTCCCCACGTGTGTTTCTCTTCCTGCTCCGTTTGCTGGGCCCACAGGGTTAACCATGTGCGTGCTGGTTTAGCGCCCCGCGAGGGAGGGGAAGGCTGTCCCCAGGCTGCTGACTCAGCACCGTGGCCTCCCAGCGCTCGTGGTGCTGGACAGGAGCTGGTGTCACACTTGGGACGACTGGACAGGGAGCAACGTGGCAGTGGCCCAGGCCAGTACGTCGCTGCTGCCTTTGAAGTGTAGGCTCACCCTGGCCAGGGTCCAGACGTGATCAGTGTCTGGGGAACCCGCTCCCATGTCTGTAAGGCGTCTGGGACTGGAGCAGCTGTGGGTCCTCGGCAGGTTGATGTCATGTGGCCGCTCGCTCCGGCTCGCCTGCTGTGCTGCACTGAAAGCCGGCCACAGCCGGAGCCGTGGGACTGGGCCCTTGTAAGCAGCACTTTCACGTGTCGACACCTGGAAGCAACCCCAAAAGCCTGATGTCGGTGACTTAGTGGGCGCCGCCTCCCTTGGTTCAGAAGGTAAGAGCTGGAAAGGATGGTCACGGGCTGCAGAAGGCTCCGCAGCTCTGGTATGGACCAGCCACCACCAGGGGCCTGGAAAGCCAGGCGACCCCAAGTCGATGGTCAGATGAGAGGGTCGGATGGCTCGGTGTCTTCTGGGCCTTGTGGCTGAGTCCCAGCTGTGGGGAGCAGCAGGCGTGCGGTTCTGACAAACCCTCCCCAGGGGATGCCTGTCCCTGTCCTCTGACAAACCCCAGCCAGGTGCCTCTGTGGACCCCTTCTGTGGCTTATGGAGTATTTGGGGAGCACCCCACATATTTTTGGGTGTGAGAGCCCCCACGTATTTGAGTTTACAAAGAATATTCACACAATTCACCTCATTCTTGGGGGAAGTGAGACCCCAAAGGTCCATAGTTCATTGACATCACATGGAAACAATACATGCTTCAGGGACCCCAAGCCGAGCAGTCCTGCACCCACCCCAGAGCGGGGGTGCTTCTCTGGCTGGTGCGCAGGTTCTCCCCCGACTTCCTGACCGCAGCACCAGCACCCGGCCTTCAAACAGTGGAGAAAACCACATTCGAGCTCCATCAACCCAGATTTTAATTTTTATTCCAAGTTGAAGCCAATTCATGTCAAAGTCAAGAGCATCTTTGTTAATAAATCTCTTAAACTTAAGATAAATAAAATCAAGTTCCCTTTGGCAAATTGCACCTTAGCCGTGTACCCGGTAGGACTTGCCCAGATCGCTGAGCCGCGTATTCCGTGGGGGATGGTCTCTCACTGGGCGACCTGGGGGAGGGCAAAGGACGATGGCTTCGGGGACTCAGGTCAGGGTTCCGTTCTCAGCCTATAAAGCGTCCCCTAGCCCTTCCTCTGTCGGCATCCCCTCGTAGCAGCCTCCTTCTCTGGCTGGGGGGAGGGAGGCCAGCCAGCTGGCTCTAAGTCTATCTCGTGTTTTCTGTGAAGATGAAACTGTTATTTAGCAAATCGCACCTTCCATGACCCCGTGTGGGGACACGGGCTACTCCCCACGCGTGCTCCCCTCGCACCCTGACAGCTCAGCTCTCATCCCGGCTGGAGGCAGGTGAGCAGTGCTGGTGACGAGGAGGAGTCTCTCCGTCGGCAGACACTCACCAGCAGCCTCAATCCTGTCTACGCCCAGATGTCCCCAGGGCCCTACAGGGCCATTCTGCCGAATGCTACGGCCTCCAAGCAAAACCATCCTTCCTGGGGACATCTGACGGCAGTTCCAAGATTGCCCAGAGCCTTCCCTCTCTGAGGAGGAAAGAGCCAGGCTGCGGGCGGTGCTGGTGTGAGCTGAGTGCTGTGCCCATGGGAAGCTGCCCACGCCGCGTTCCCCCGGGGGAGCAGCTGCCGCTGGCCCTGGGTCCAACTCCTGTCCAGCAGGGGGCACTGGGACAAGAGTGTAGGAGGGACATCTCCTTCGGTTCGGTTCCCGCCCAGCACGGATCTCATGGGCAGAGGCTGAATCCTTGCCATCTGTGGACCCCTGTGGTGGTGAATCACATGAGCCTGTTCTCAGAAGGAAACATCAGCTGGGCCAATAGTAGAAATAGAAACTGCTGATTCGGAGTGTGGCTGAGTCAGGGGTATGTTTCGGGGTGAAAAGAGTAGAGGCTGATTATGGGGTGTGCAGAGGACAGGTGTGTGCAGAGAACAGCTATGTGCAGGGCACAGGTATGTGCAGGGATGTGTGCAGAGGACAGGTGTCTGCAGAGGACAGCTGTGTGCAGAGAATAGCTATGTGCAGGGATGTGTGCAAAGGACAGCTGTGTGCAGGGGACGGGGTGTGCAGAGGACAGGTATGTGCAGGGGACAAGTGTGTGCAGGGATGTGTGCAGAGGATAGCTGTGAGCAGGGGACAGGGTGTGCAGAGGACAGGTGTGTACAGGGGACAGGTGTGTGCAGAGGACAGATATGTGCAAGGGACAAGTGTGTGCAGGGATGTGTGCAGAGGACAGCTGTGTGCAGGGGACAGGGGTGTGCAGAGGACAGGTGTGTACAGGGGGCAGGTGTGTGCAGGGATGTGTGCAGAGGACAGCTATGTGCAGGGGACAGGGGTTTGCAGAGGACAGCTGTGTGCAGAGAACAGGTGTGTGGAGCATGGCAGCGAGCTGTGGGTGGGGGGAAGGAGGGGACGAGCTGTAGCATGTTGTCAGTAGCGTTTGATGTGAGACAGAGCACAGAATGAAGGCTTTCTGTGGTTCTCCCGAAACTCACACAGTCATTTCATGTCTCCATAAACATGAAAACCCTCACATAAAAACCTTCCCTAGTTAATTACGAGAAGCCGCTAACCTGCAGGGAGGTTTTGTGGCGGCGACAATGGGAAATGCTTTGGGGGCACGTTATTGCCCCACAACAGTGAAAACTGTAAATGCACTGGTCCCAGCAGCTCCTGGGGAGCCTTGTCACGAGTCCGCCTCTTCCGAATCCCAAGTGGTGGAAATGCTGAAAGGGAGAGCCTCCTGAGGGAAGGCGGTGGACGGGGAGAGAGAAAGAGAAATCGGCCCCCTTAAGAAGTTTCTGGCGGAAAATTCGGCTTAGAACTAAGTGGCTCCATTGGGAAAAACAATGTCTCCGGAGATACCCCTAGAAGAGCCGGGGACTTGGGTGAGCGGGGGAATTGGGGGACCTGCGGCCCCGGGGTGTGTGCAGTGCTGTCCCTTTCCCAGGTGTGGGTGCACCTGGGGCCTGCTTCCCCCCAAGAGAGCCCAGTGCAGGGGATGGGCGTGCCTGCCCCAAGGAGGTTACAGTGAGTGGACGAGGCTACCTCGTCCTGCAGGATAGACACACAGGCCCCAGCCATGAGGGGCCAACTTCTGCTCACAACCCCGGGAGCGGGACAGGGGCCCCTGAGCTTCAGAGGAACACAGAGCCTGACGGGGACTTGCTTGCAGCCCTGTGAGATCCTGAGCTTGGAACTCATTCCAGCCGAGCCAGGACTCCTGACTCACCGATGCTCCAAAATAATGAAGGGTGCATTTTTTGTCTCAAAAACAACTACATTGTAATATATTTCACATACATACAACTCGTCCATTATAATTCAGTGCATTTCAGTGTATTCACAGGGTTATGCAATCATCCTAGAACATTCAAGAACATTGTGGTGCCTCCTGGAAGAATCCCCGGACCCATTAGCTGTCACTCTATATCCCCTCCCTCCACCTGGCCCTAAGTAGCCATTGATGTAGTCTCTATCTCTCTCTATTTATCTATCCTGGACACTTCATATATATGGAATCCTATCGTATGAGGTCCTTTGTGACAATATGTTCACATGCGCTGTATCATTTCAATGTTGTTAAACTTCAAGTCCCTGGCAGATATGTGATTTTATATAACGTCTATTTTGCGAGTTGTCTTTTCACTTCTTTGATGTATCTTTGGTGGCACAAAAGTTTTTAATTTTAATGAAGTCTAGTTTACCTTTTCTTCTTTTGTCACCTGTGCCTCTGGCGTCATTATCTAAGAAACCATTCCCTAGGCGAACATCCTGAAAAGTTACTCCTATATTTTCTCCTGAGAGTTTTATAGACTTAACTCTTACATTTAGGTCGATGATTCATTTTGAGTTCAGTTTGTATGGTGTGAGGTATGGGACCAAGGCTAGTCTTTAGCATATAGATGCCCAGTTGTCCCAGCACCGTTTGTTGAGGAGTACCCTCTCTCCCCTTGAATCGTCTTGGCAGCCTTGTAAAAGGAGTCGCCCATAGGTGTAAATCTTTATTTCTTATCTCTTAGTTCTATTCCATAGATGTGTATGTCTATAATTATACCCTGATTACGGTAGCTTCGTTTTAAGTTTTGAAGTTGGGCTGTTTGGGTCCTCCATCCTTGTTCTTCATTTTCAAGATTCTTTGGCTATTCTGCACCTCTTGCCTGTCTCTATAAATTATGAAATCAGCTAATCAATGTCTGCTAAAAAAAAATGCCACATGGGATTTTGATAAGGATCACATTGAATTTGTAGATGATTTGGGGGGTGTTTTTTGATGATTGTTAAGACAGCCATCTTAACAATATTAACCCTTGTTACCCGCGATATGGAATGTCTTTCCATATATTTAGATCTACTCTAATTACCTTCGACAGTGTTTTATAGTTTCTAGTGTAAAAGTTCTGCACTCACTTTGTTCCTAAGCATCTTCTTTTTTAGACTATTGAAAACTGAAGTTTCCTTTCATTTCTTTTTCACACTGTCCATTGCCAGTATACAGATACACAACTGCATATTGATCTTATGTTCTGATACCTCACTGAACTCCTTAATTAATTCTCATGGTAGATTTTTATGGTAGATTCCTAAAAATTTGGTGTATACAATGTCATGTCATCTGGGAATATCATTTTTATCTCTTCTCCAGTCTGGATGTATTCTTTTCTCTTTTTTTTTCTTATTTTTTGTTGGCTTAACTAGGGCTTCCAGGGCAAGGTTAAACAGAAGTAGCAAGAAGAGATTTTCTCGTCTTGTTCCTGATTTTAGAAGGAAAGCCTTTAGTTTCTCAGCATTAAGTTTATCTTAGCTGTGAGTTTTTCATAAATGTCCTTTTTTTAAAAATCAGATTTAGGAAGTTCCCTTCTACTTCTTGTTTGTTGAGTGGTTTTACTATGAAAGAGTTTTGGATATTTTTCAAGTAATTTTTCTGCAACTACTGATATGATCTTTTTTGTCTTTATTCTATTATATATTGCATTACATGAATTTTTGGATGATTAAATCAACTTTGTATGAGTGAGAAAAATCCTTTATGAGATTTATTCACTTTTCTTAAATGAATGTTTCATGACTTGCTGGATGGCTTTAGGATGACTTTTAGGACTTTAAACGATCGTTGGTTTGTTATTGAAGTTGAAATTGTGGTTTTGTTGGAGAAAGAGTCCACAGAGCTCCTTATAGGTCATTTGGAAAAGCTACCAAACATGGCAGCCATCTGTTCCATGGCATCAGAAACCAGTACAGGTGTGACTGGTTCTGACTATGCTGGTTCTGACCACCAGTCTATTGAGAATGGAAAAGCAGCTGTAGAAAAGTGTAGGAAGAATGCCCCTCTGAAAGACTTCTCCCATCTGGGCCACCACCCAGGAGTAGGGCAGCCGAGGGCGTCGCACCCCGGAGGCCCCTGCCTTGCTCCCGGTGCCAGTCGTGGGCACTGGGATGAGCGCAGGTGCAGCGTGGGCCCCGGGGTGCGACGGAGCTCCCTCTGCTCCTGCCCACAGCACAGAGTGCCCATGGCCCATTTCTGACCTGAAGCCCCTCTGCTCAGAGCACCTTACCCCCAGCTCATCCCTGAACATCGGGGAAAAGATTCAGGGTGATGTAACTGCCAGCCCGAGACAGTAGCTGCGGATGTGACTTTCACAGACACTAGAAAATCGTTCAACTTAATTAAAAAGAATTATTAGCAAATAATCATCCTGTCAGGGACAGTGGGTGGATTGTATCTCAGTACAGCTGGCCTCCCCACAGTCCTGTGTGTCATATTAGGAAAACGCTCAGCTCTGTAAAAGTAAGATCGACTTCCTCCCGTAATCCAACCACTGAGAAATACTCACGCATCCTTCTTCCCAAGAACTGTGGCAGCCTCGCCAGCAAGGACAGATCTGTAGTGCCAACCCTTCGGGGAATCGGTAACTTACTCTGGAGAGGGGGTGGGACTCTAGACCGTCCCGGACATCACAGTGGCTGTGGCCCTGAATCCAAACGGAGTCAGAGGCCCAGATAAGACTTGGGAGCAATGATTGCTGCTGGCCCTTCTCGGGGGAGCCGGCGGCAGAAAAGGGCGTCCATGGTGGTGGTGGGGGCTTCGCAGAGAAGGAGCATTGAGGGGTGTTGGTACCCACAATGGGCAGAACACATTTGCCATCAGGCGGGAGGGGCGTGTAGCAAGCAAATGACCATGATGTGGCGGCGGACGGCCGTGGTCTCAGGGTCCTGGGATCGAGCCCCGCGTCGGGAATCTCTGCTCGGCAGGGAGCCTGCTTCCCCTCTCTCTCTGCCTCCTTGTGATCTCCCTCTCTCTGTCGAATAAATAAATAAGATATTAAAAAAAAAGAAAATGGTGTTTTGATGTTTTATGTCATCTTTTAATGGCAGAAAGAGAAAATACGAGTTATTCTAACAAGCAGGGCAGAGGTATTATGCTACACAATCCTAATTGTACCATACAGTACATGGTGGGGATTTCATTTATCTGGGTTGTGCGAACATACAAACACACAGATAGGACATGGGATCTTCCTATGTGCTAC
This sequence comes from Enhydra lutris kenyoni, assembly GCF_002288905.1. Lineage (NCBI taxonomy): Eukaryota > Metazoa > Chordata > Mammalia > Carnivora > Mustelidae > Enhydra > Enhydra lutris. Next base: position 2,161,240 of record NW_019154117.1, on the reverse strand, counting down.
ACACACGGACACACACACGCACACACGCACACACACATGGCATGCTATCTCTCTCCACACACACACACACACACACACACACACACACACACACACACACTTTTTAAGGGCCTACTGTGTGCCCCAGCATGCACAGTGCTAAGTGATTTAGAAACAGCATCTTGTTAACTGCTTGTAACAACTCCACGAGGGTTGAGTAGTGTCCTCCCAAATTCAGCCCACCTCCCACCTCTGCATGTGGTCTTATTCAGAAACAGGGTCTTTGCAGATGTCATTAGGTTACGACGAAGTCATCCTGGACCAGGGTGGTTCTTAATCCAGTAACTGGTGTCCTGATAAGAGAAGGCGACGTGGGCACAGCCACACGGGGGTGGACAGGCCGTGCAAAGACAGAGGCAGATGCCTCAGTGATGTGCTGGGAGCTCAGGAGCACGCGGGATTGTGGGCCACCTCCAGGAGCTCGAGGACGCAAGGGAGGATCCTCTCTAGCATATTCAGAGGAAGCACGGCCCCACCAACACCTCAATTTGAGGGTTCTGGCCTCCAAAACCGAACAGAGCAAATTTCCGTTGCTTTAAGCAGCCTGCTTTGTGATACTTGTTATGGCAGCCACAGGACATTAACACAAGCACGTTTATCCCCCTGTAATACATCAAGACAGCGATCAGAACTAAGCGCTCTGTGGCAGCCCCCACATTTGTAGTTGGCTGGGCGAAAGACGGGTGTCCTGGGCACCTCATTTACAGCTGGTGTCAGAAGTGCGGGCAGCGTTGCAGGGCTGAGCCCCTCACTGTACCCCACAAACTCTGGGTTGGAGCATCAGGATCGAATTGAATTGAATTGCTGGACACCTAGTTGGTGTCAGAAAATTGGAGGCTATTACTTATAAAGTCGAATTAAGACCAAAATGTGATACCAAGCTCCCCGTATTTGGCCAAAAAAATAAGGAATCTGGGAGTGCCAGCAGTGGGGAAGGCTGTGAATGGAAGGGGCCTTAGACAGTCCTGGGGGCTGCAGATCAGAGGACCGCTTCGGAAGTGACTGACTGTTGTGTCGCAGAGCTAGATAACCATGTACATGTGTCTCAGCCACTCTGTTCTTCAGTGTGTATCTGTGGGAAACTCCTGCGCACGGGCCCCAGAGCAACTGCACCGTGTCCGTGCCAGCTAAGACTGAGACCATGAAAAATGACTGAGCATAGACCACACATAAGCACGGGGCATCAGTTACAGAGTTGCATTGCAAGGAGCAAGTCCCAGGGATACATTATATGTATAAGATGGTATCCTTTTCCAAAGTTCAAAAATAAATAAAATGAAACTGTATATAGTTGGGGCATACAAACAATTCATCACAAAGCAAGGACCTACCCACACAAATTTCAAGCTACTAAATACAAAAAGTAACCCAAACTGCTGATCGCTTAAATTAGGTCCACAGTTCGCCCTTCCACGCTTTCCCAGGGAAGTCAGGCTTCACTGCAGTTAGCAAATTACAATCTTAGGCAATGCTTTGCCCCGAGAGTTTTTCTCCACCAAGAAGATGTGTCATTTCGGTTTTTATTTACTTGCTGATGGGTGTGAGAGGGTTTTCTCAGTAAATCCTTGGAGAATAGCCTTTCTTGTCATGCAGCAATGTTATGATATTTCGTGGCATAATGATGTGAAAACATTTTGTTTGTACAAAACAATTAAGGCTTTTACAGGGTCATTTAACTGGGGATTTCTTTTTCCCTTTTCTTGGCAACAAACCTAGCTAAGCAATTCTGTTGTTCCTTTGGGTGGGGGATTCTATACACAGAAGGGGTGATGCTGGGACCAGCACAGGTTTGGAACATATAGCCCATCGGCTCTGCAAATATTGCTGTGGTGAGGGGCCCTAAAGCCCTGGTCATGTCCATCTTTGGGATGAAGCCTTAGTTAGAGAGAAGGCAGGTGGCTGGAAGGATTCAGGGTGCAGCCGTTGTAGCAGCCAGACAAGAGGGTGAGCATCTGGAGGTGCCTAGAAGAGATCAAATCAAGCTCTAGGTGATCTGGTTTGAGGAGGAAAGGCCGTGAAACCATGGGCAGGGCATGGAAGAGCAGGAAATGCTTCAAAGTCAGACAGCCCCTCACAGAGGCCTGGGGATCTGATCCGAGTCAGAAGTGGCTTCAAGCCATGACAAGATGGCCCCATGGCCTGGGTTCCAAGTGGGATGAGTGAGGTCATCAAAGAACAGCCAATCTGCTTTGAGCACTGGTGCTCACAGACACTGGAACAATCTAAGATGCTGGCAAGGTTATCTTTGGCTGGTGGGAGGATTGTGTTCAATGTGGCATTTGTCAAAGTCTAGAGATCTACAAAGAAACTAGGTGAAAACCATCCATCTCTTTTTCTAATCATTTTAATTCTAGGAATTTATACCTTTCAAAAATATTATTAAGCATAAGATTTCAAAGGATGCTACACGGCATCCTATATTCAGGGTTCTTGGGGCATCACAAAGCTTCTGGATCAACACTTACCTGAACCCCACTCCTATTGTTTTAGGCTTCTGATTCAGGGCCTCTGTCATTTGAAGCTGCAAATGTTCCAGCAGACATGGGAGCCGTTTGTACCGGGGTGGTTTACGTTTCTAGATTTTCCCCCACTACACTAACTCAGAGTAATTGTGCTGGCAGAAATTAGCCATGAATTTCACCCCCTAAAAAACTCTTGCATGCAAATCAGCTGCACCTTCAACTAAGGAAGGCCCAACAGTTTCCTTCTGGAAATGATAAAGCTATGGTTACATGGAAGACAAGGGAGGGAGATCCACTTTAAGACATTTTCACAAAATTTCACTGTGTAGGAGGCTAGGAACATGAATATTAAAACAACAATCACAAAAATGGAATTTGTTTCCGTTATTGAGACCAAGCTACAGGTCATCAAAACATCTGGAAGATTGGCCATGCAGGGGACAAACACGGACAGTCACTGTTGGCTGGGGGTGGGGAAGGGGGCAGGAGATTCCAGTCCTCCCAGTTCTTTGCAGCCTGAGAGCACGGAGATGCAGACCCAGACCTCAAGGAAAACAAAGGAAACCCAAGTTGGTTTACTGAAGCTCAAACCCTCTGCTTATCAGTGCACACATGAACTTTCCGGTGTGGATTAGTCTTTTCTTGACTGTAGAAAATCAAATATGAAACCGTCGTCATTTGTCGTCATATGAGGGGGACCGTGGAGATGGGCAGTGAGCGCCATCCACCACCTGGGCCAGTGAGTGGATCCAGGCCCCTTAGTTCCTAAAATATCAACTTCTACCCAATGGCACCACAAGCCCCTGGAGAACCGGCTGACCCTAGCCCCGGGAGCAGAAGACATATAATGAGCCTAGGCCATTTTGTTGCACTAGAAACTGAGAAAGTTCCCAGAAAAGAATGAGAAGACAACGAGGTGGGGCGTTCTGACAACACAGGAGCTGACCTGGAAAATCCCAGAGGCCAACGCCAGAGTGAGTTGAGCAACAAAATAAATAAGGAGAAGATCAGACTGTAACCCAGAGAAGAAACTCAGTATCCGTGAGTGCACGCTGGCACAAGTAAATGATCAGAAGATCAATAAATGGAAAAATGGGACAAATCTTCCTTCAAGAATCCCAAAAAATACATGTTATCAGGACTGGGGTGGGGGGATCACCACGAGAACCACAGTTAGAAGTACTGTTGGCAAGGGCCACGGCCAATGCTGAATCAGTGGGCCCTGGCTCAGCCTCAAATTCCCTACCACAAAATGTTTATTAATGACCGTGGCGGTTGTAACATATGTGCAGATTCTCTGATCCGCCTCCAGGATCCCACTTCTCCTCCCCTTGAGTGTGAGCCTGCATCTAACTCATGGAGGAGGAAACAGACATTTCACAGAGACCACACCTGGACCTGCAGACCCAGGGTCCTAGCACCAGGGCCCGTCGGGTCACACGCAGCCCCTGATGGGAGGCCATGAGGCTGCCCCTGTGAGTGTCCTTCCCCCAGTCCATAATCCTGGTGCCACTAACCACGGGAAGGCATCAGAGGAACAGAATAGCACAGTCACGAAAACTGGACCCCAGGGGAGTAAGTCATGCAGCAGAGGCCACAGGGAACCCTGGATGGGATTCTGGGGGAGAAGCAGGGCATCTGCAGAAAGACGCGTGGTGTCTGAATATTCTGGAATGCCGTGAATAACGTACTACTAACGTGGTGGGAATTTCTTAGTTTCGACAAATGTCCTGTGGTTACGTAAGGTTGCAACATCAGGGACACGGGGCGAAGAAGAGAGCTCTCTGCACTAGTTTTATGACTCCTCTGTAAATATGACATTTTCTCCAAATGAAACATTAGGACATTTCTAAAACAAGAGGGTGGACCATCAGAGGCTGGAGGGTGAGAGGCTTACTGAGGAAACAGCCGTATAACCTGGTGCATAAGGGACACCCAGAGTGTTGGTTCCCTTCGCATCCCGGGGTCTCCCCCTCACAGAGGGAGCACACACGTGTCCAATGTCTGCCCCAATGGGTGGCCATTGGATACATTTTTTCCTTAAGAAGGACTGTAACGGTCACCGGAGAGCCGTTTGAATGGGATCAATGGTCAGAAGTGGAGTTTCCGGCACCAGCTCGGAGAGTCTCCAAAGCGAACAGCCAGTGCTCGCGTAGTCACGAATAATGCGCCTCCACAGTCTGACTCAGCGACCCCATTTCCACTTGGAAATGTATCCTCGGGAAAAAATCCGGTACCTACGAAGACACTCGCTGCTGGGTGGCTTCTCATAGTCGAAAGAGAGGAAACCTGTATGTATGAATTCCCCAAGAGAAACTGAAGTCAGACTTTGTTTTTGCAAACGCACCTACCCAGCATTCCCGCACTTGTCCACATCAGCGTGCTTGGGCTCCGAGGCTTGCTCTGAACAGGGTTATCTTACACCCCGCATCCAAAAAGCCACCACACCTCATCAATACTCTCGAAACTGAAGCTACCTGCCCACCGAGCTCACATTTCTTTCAGGAGTCACCTAATCTGTCTTTGCAACATGAAGGCCTGGGTGTGAAGTGACTTGTCCACATCCATACCCATCTAGTAGAGGCCGGGAAATGCTGGAAACGGCCTTGTTAACTGGCTTGCCCATTCTGAAGAGACACTTCCAGTTACCAGCCGAGTGCTTAGCCAGAAGCTGAGACCCTTCACGGCGGTGTTGGCACCAGGGGTCCGTTTCCACACCCCACCGCAGCCCCAGAGCTCACTTTCTACTCCTCCTACAGCCATGAAGTCCACTTGCCAGGCCAGGGATCCCCGGAGATGCCAGGGAAAGCCAGGAGAACAAAACGCTTCTCTGGACAGGGCTTCCACCGACCTGTCCTGAAGTTGCCCGTGACGTCCCCCAGCCAAGTTCAGCAGCCGGTGCTTCTCCTCCCCTGCCCACCAGAGCCTCCATTACCTCTGACTCTGCTCAAGAGACAGCCCTCCCCTGAGAGGTCCTGCCACCCCAGAGTGCCCAGGGCCCCACACACTCCCAACACCCAGGGCCGGGCTGGCTCCCTGTTGCCCTCCCTGCTTTCCATACCACCACCAACGGGACCCATGGGAGCTGGTTCATGCTGTTCCCCGATTTGTGCATTTTACAATAACACATGTGTGAAACGTTCTTGAACAAACACAACTCAGAGGAACATTGTACAACTTTCTAAACTGCCACCACGTGTACTCCGTGCCATTATCAGTTTCAGTCGGTCCAAAGCTTCATGAGAATATTGCTCAGGGAGACCCATGCTCCCCGATCACTTGCCGGGGAGGAAGCGTGGCTGGGTTGGGGTCGGGAAGAACTCCACCGCATAGCTCTTGGATCGCTGTGGCTTTCCTTCCCACTGTTTCTTTCTCTGGGAGAAAGGAAGGACCATGGCAGAAAGGATATCACGGGACACTAAGGCTCGAACTCTGAGTTCAAACTCTTGAGATAGGTGTATATCCCCCAGAAGGACTTTTCGGGAGGTGAGACCTGGAGAAGACACGGGTGGCCCTGGTCGGGGATGGCCAGGGAGCCACGTGTCAGCAGTAACTATGAAGACCTAATGCGCCCAAAACTAAGGGCTCCTTGCCCAGCTAGCGCTCCACCAGTTAGCCAGGTCTAAGCAGAAACTGGCAAAATCCTTTGGGTTTTGAGTTCCCAGACCTGCCTGGGCTCCCAGTGGTATTCTCCGGGCTTTGGGTAACAGAGAGGCTTTGGACCCGATTTGGTGAAGTAACAACGTGTATGTAAGAGAAGGTGCAAATCAAAACCTCAGCACGACAACCCTTTCAGCTCAGGGTGCGCTTGGGAGGACGTTCCTACATCCCACGTGTGTGCGTGCGTGCGTGTGCATGCGTGTGTCCCCGAGCACATGCATGTGCATCCAAGGCTGCCACCGGCCTCTTCTCCCGTGGCTCCGCAGGGCACCTCGCTTCCCCAGTGGCTTTGGTGTGGTGGTGAAACCTATGTGACCACATGGCCAGGCACACACCTGCAGTGAAGGCAGGTTTAGATATCCATAGTCCCCACTGCACTGGTTCTCGGGCTTCAGAACCTCCATTTCGGACGTTTCGAAACGCTCAGAGCTTCTGACCCAGTGGGCCTGGTGGGGGCAGGAATCTGCATTTCTTTTGGCAGTACTGATGCTGCCTGTCCTGGCGCCACGCCTGGAGAACTCCTGTCTGTTGGGATAGATTCCTGAGGATCCATGGGGCTCCTGGACAGAGGGCTGGGTGAACCATGGTGTGTGCTCACTGAAGGGACTGATTAATTGTCGACTTAATCCAGAATCCAAAAGAGAGCCCTCCAAGAAAAGAGGAGGGTCTTGGTGCCAGATGTTCCCAGAAAGAGAAGGTGAGGGTGAGCTGTCCCTGGGCCCAGACCATCCCCTGCCACGCCTCCGCCGCAGGCGCAAGAGATCTGGTTAGAAGGTTAGAAGGTGGTCCTTCTCTAGGACAATCCAACGTCCCCAGAAAAACTGTTCCCAAAACTGCGATCAGCAGGATGCTGAGAAACACTGGTGGTTCTCCTCTCTCTCATCACACCTTCCTGCCGGCATCTAGGTGTGCGGGTCAGAGGGGCCCCCGTGCATGGTCCCCGTGCATGGTCCATCTCTGGGAGGGCCCTCTGCACACACTCGGGGCGCAGTCTCACAGGCCACAGTGACCCTGGGCACCCTAAGCCTGCTTGCCTGCCCTCCAGCTTGAGGATGAAACTCCACAACTAAACAGCCATTTTCTGACCCCACAGTAAAACCCAAGATGGTCCTGCTTCTCAAAGCATTGTCCATGGACAAGCTGGGGACATTTGCTTAAATACGAGAAGCTGCTTCCTAGGACCATGGGGACTTACCCTTGGTCCCCAGGCGTCCTCACCACCTCCCCTGCGGCTCCAGGCCAGGCTGCCTCCACCCATTCGGCTCTCTTAGTGATGGTGTGGGGCTGGGGAGGCAGGAGAGCCGACAGGCAAGCTCACCCCCAGAAGCCCAGAAATGTCTCTATGAAGAGCTAGGTCCTCAGGCAGGCAGGTGGGGGTGCGCCCATGCGGCAGCTTCCAGGGTCTGAAGTGATCTCCGTCCACCAGACAGTGAGCACGGATGGTCTCTCCTCTGTGATGCACTTGCCCTGTCCTCCATACGGAACCTGACAGCTCCAGGAAGGAACGGTATCCTCGTTCATTCACACCTCAGTGTCTGTAGCGAGCCCCCCGCGAACAGCGGGAGACCGCGTGGGAGAAGCCTGCTGAACAGGGAGGGTTCCCGTCTATGCAGATGCATGCAACTGTCCGTCCGCTGGGGCTCCAGAGGAGCTGGGTCTGGGGTCTCTGCATGCTTGAGGGGCGAGCAGGAAACTCTCCCAATGTGTTTCCATTCTGAGCCCTCTCTGAGCTGTTCTGAGACAGCCTAGAGCCCAGTGAGGCCACTCAGGCTCGTCTTCCCCTGGGTGCCTTGTCAAGCCCATGTAGAAAACCCACTGGTGTGGCCTGGGGGCTGCCCATGGGCTGCGGCCGAGAAGGGTCCAGCCTGGGGCTTCCAAAACCAGCCACAGTGGTTGGGGAGATCAGGCAGACTCTGCTCTCTCCACTTGGCCCCTCTAAGGGACCCCCGCAAACTTGCAGCTTTGCATTTGGGTGGGGGGGTCAGCACGCAGCCAAGGAGCTGGGATATGTTCCTATGCGGGGCGCCCGGGTCAGCAAGGGGCCCCCTGGGCCGGCCCCACACATGCCGTCGCACCAACACCAGTATACTTCTGGGTGTGTTCTGAAGTTTCAACGTTATTTATGAACTCCTTCAGAAGATCTACATCAGTGCTTCCCAACCGGATGGGACTTGGTCCCCCAGGGGACATTTGGGAATGTCTGGATTTTGGTTGTTACAACGGGGAAGACAGGGCATTACCAATAATATTTCAGGGACAGTGGGGGCAGAGGCCAGGACGCTGCCGACACCCAGCAGTACACGCGAGAGCCCCTGGAAGGGAGTTATCAGATTCAAAATGTCAATAGCGCCAAGGGTAAAACACCCTGGTCTACAGGCTTTAGAAAAAACATTGACTTGTTTGTAAAAGATTCAGCTGAGAAGCTGTCCCAAGCTTGCTGTGCTGTCTCTCCATATCTCTTTCCACCCACCCACCTGCCTGCTGGATGGAGCCACACACCAGGCCACCAATTGGCTCCCACCTGGCCCCCACCTGGCCTCCACCTGACCCCTACCTGGCCTCCACCAGACTCCTACCTGGATTCCACCTGGCCTCCACCTGGCCCCCACTTGGCCCCCACCTGGCCTCCACCTGGCCCCCACTTGGCCCCCACCTGGCCTCCACCTGGGCCCCCACCTGGCCTCCACCTGGCCCCTACTTGGATCCCACCTGGACCCCACCTGGACCCAGGTTATTCATGTTTGTGTCTTAGTTTTGGTCCTTCCCAAGGCAGATGCCAAGGCAGTGTGGTGGCAGTCATTCATGTGGAGGTGGTTACAGGAAGCTCTTGGTCAGGGAGATGGGAGGGGTGCCGAAGGAGGCTGGGCCCCTGAGCTCAGTCCTGCCAGGATCCACCCACCCAGCACTGTCCCCCATGGCCAGGCCCCTTCTCTAGATCCTGAGCACCGACTGCCCAGCCTGCCCCAGAGCTTCTGCACAAACGGCAGGTGGCCTCTGGGATGTGCAGGGGGCAAGGGCAGAGCACTTGCGGGGTCTGCTCCAGCCGACCTCCCCCAGCAAACGTGGGCACATAATCATTGCTGTTTCCCTATAAATTCCTAAGACTCGGTGACGGCTTCATTCAGCTTTGTGTTCCCAGAGCCTAACCCCTGGTAACCCCCAAGAAATACTTGTTGCACAAGGAAGGAATGGAATGCCTACCACATGTGAGAGGCTGAGGACGATGGGTCACTTTACTTCTGCTGACCCTGCTTGGTTTGCCGGCAGAATGAGAAACGCACCAGGAGAGTTGATTGGCCAATCCACTTTGAAATAGTCTCTGGGAATGCACTCACGCTGATCTGGACAGTCGAGAAGAGGAGAGGGTTTGGAATGGGATCCCTGCCAAGGAGGACAGACATCACCTCGAGGAGACTCACACCTCACAACTTCTGACTGGGAGAGCAGCAGCTCTAGGTGCACCTTCCTGCTCCGTGGCCAAGGCTCAGCTTCCCACAACCAGCTGGGGGAGGAAATCAAAGTCATGGGGGATTACAAGGTCTTGAGCCCCCATCCCACCTTCCTCTGCCCGACATACTACTATGAAATGTTTCCAATGAACAGAGGAGCCAAAAGAACTTTGCGGTGAACACCAATATGTGTAGCACTTTGGGTCTACACTCACACTGCTCCTCTCAGGTTCCTCCTCCACTCCCCACCTGCACCCTCTGGGGACCAGGTGGGGCCCAGGTGTGGCCCTCCACCCCATATCTTCATGGTCACCATCACAAGCTCCAGCTTCTTGCTGTGTATTTGTTCGGGAAGACTGGGCAAATACATGAAGAGAGCAAGCCTCTTATTAGAAATTTTCCCTGCAGGACACAGATCGAGAGCTTTATGAATTTTCCAGGGTCACCCGTGGCCAGCTGTTTTCACTCCCAACTCAGAATCTTGGGGGGCTGGTCCTGCCAGCGAGCACACTGTGGGCAGCTTAGAGCAGAACCCGTTTCAAGACTTAAGAGAAGGCTGGACCACTGGTGGATGATGGGACAAGGCTGTCCCTCCATGTGGGGCCCCAGCACCACCTGCTGCCTGCCATTTTGGGGATCGTGCCCAGGAAACCGTACCAAAAACTTACCTTTATGCACTTCAGTTGCTGAAAATTTATTTGCTTAATATTTTGGAAATCAACCTCTCATTTCTATGCGTACTAAGCACGTTTTCTTGAACTGAGTAAGATGGATGCGATTATGTCACAGTGACGATTTCTGAGCATTTATCTACTTAAAGAAGCTTATGAATTTTTAGCAGTTGTTTACCTTAATCCAAGGTTTGAGAGAAAAGAAATACGTGAGACATGACAGAAGAAACATTAAAAAGAAAGAAAAATAGGGAAGGACAAATAGACCACAGACTAATATGACATTTGAAATTAATAAGAATAGAGGAGTAAAGAAATCGATAAAAATTGATACAGAACAGTTAAACACTGGAAAAATGTAGGTCAAAAGCAAAAGAAAACAAACATGTAAATAAGTAACAGACTACGGAAAAAATGAAGCGCAAGACAAAGAAAACACAAACGCTACCACAAATACTGGGCAGGGCAAAATCAAACGGTTTTTTGGTTGTTAGGCAGCGGGCTCGGGGTGTCACAACACCGGGACGGTGGCCAGTTTTGACCATGAGGGTCCTTATAGGGAGAAGCAGGAATCCAGAATCTCAGCACAGAAGTTTTGTCCGGTGGGCACCAGCACCCCTGCACCTGGCACCTGTGGGAGGCCCAGTCCACTCCTGCCCTGTGGTTGGGTTCGTAGGCAGCAGGAACTCCCTCTCATGCTCCCAGGAGACTGACCTATGATGAGGCTCAGGGACCACAGTCGGTCCAAAATCCGCTGCACATGTCATCCTCTCCCCAAACAGGGACCAAGAGGGGACCTGCCCCAGCTCTTCCCCCCGGCCTCCTTGCAAACAGCCTCCCTCACTGCTCAGGGTGGTTCTCTAACAGCGTAACAACTTCTGCTGAATAAGGCAGAGTGTGTGCCTGAGTGTGAGCTGCTGGAGCCAATTTCCAGGCTGTAGTGAAGACGATCCCTCAAAGGATTTTCTCATTTTACCAGTGAGCTCATTAACCGGTGCTAATAATTCACAAGGCGAGCTTGCTACAATGATAGTCACTACCTGCGCCGGCCTCCGTAAGCAGCTGGAGAGGACAGGTGTCTGCGCTCCCTCTCTGAAGACCATGCAGTGGACAGGAGCATTGATTACTTGACATTTAGGGTGTCGTGGACGACCTTAAACTGAGCGGAAAAGCAAAAGGCAGCTGCCAAAAATAAAGCCGGGAGCCTCGAGTCTCTGGACATTTCTCCTGTAATGTGAAGGGAAGCAGACTTGTGCCATGCTCTGAGGCATTTGGGGTTCTCTGTAAAAAGCCCACCCTGCCACTCTCTGCCTGGACAGGTGGTGGGCTGGCATCCAAACCTCACCATGTTCCACGGGCTCCCCGAACCCGACCCTGGTAAGTACCTCTGGCACTGTAACTCGTGGGTCCCCAGGTCGGCATCATATTGGGCCGGGAATGGAACACCTCACCTGCCTAGGGCACCAGTGGGGCCAGGAAACCCAGTGTTCCAGTGTAGAAACACAACGGTTTTACTTCCCAGAGGTGGTTCTCTCATCACAGCCATATTTGAATTTAATGCCTTGGAATTATGCTTTTTAAAAAGGAACAAATATTTTCAAGCGGCCTCGTCTGCCCCCACCTGTGGCTGGGGAAGCAGTGGGTCTCTCCTCGCCGCACAGGTCCGGGCCCGCAAACAAGAGAAGGAACTTCCCCACCAGCTGCTCCAAAACATTTGACCGACGTCTTCAGTCAAAGGCATAATCAATTGAAGGGAAAAATAAGATCAAATCCAAAGAAAAAGTCTAAGACATTTAGTAGGAGGAGTGGGTGTTTCATGAAATCAAGTTGGGTTATAAATGTCCGTTGACTTTCAGGGCTTTCGTGAACAAGGAGAGAATCCGCGGCTCTGGTGGGTCTCCAGCTTCCCCCACAGGTGAGGCAAGGAGCAGACCGTCTCGCCTCAGGACTCCCGGGGAAGGGTCTTGGTGGGCTGAGTGCAGTGGGGGCGCCTCGTGGAGTCAGTGTGTGAAACATCCTGGACACGCTGTGTGGAGGCCTCTCTCGGGGCCACTGGCTCCGCGCCGCTCGGTGAATATACCCCAATTCCTCACCCTGACTTGGGACACGGTTTCTTCTGCGAGTGTGTCAGACGGGCCGCCGGGAGAGCAGACTGCCAGCCGGGCACCAGCCCAGCCCCCCTCGCCTCACCGAGCCAAGCAGGCTGTCCGCGTGGAGGGGTCCTCCTTGCTCGGGGGGGTTCAGCATCTCCCGAGGGCCTCCTGACACACCAGCCCTTCCTCTGTTCATGCTTCTGGGTTTCTGTGCCTGCTCACCGAGCTCGGATCCATACCGCATCACAAGCAAGAGCTGAGTGACTTCAGGAAGGTTTCTCACGGTTCAAGTCCCTACCCTGACCATGTCCTCTGCAGTCCAGCTCCTGCAAAGGGATTTGGGAGAGGACATGACTCAGAAAGTCTAACGCAGAAGATGTCTGCGTGTCAGAGACACAGACAAGGAGCTTGCGAACCCAAGGGAGGAGAACCCCATCTACATGGCCACAGGTGAAGTTGGATGTCAAGGTCTTGTCTTACAACCCCCATCCCAAGCATCACAAATGCTCTTGCTTTGAGGACATCTTTGAAAAGTGTCCGGAATAGGAACCGTGCTGGGTAATTGACTCTTGCTGTTCATGTCTCCTGATGGCGTTGTCCGCATCCATCTCTCCAAGGGGCCTGAAAAGAAAGCAGCTGTATTCACAATATCACAAAACAGGCTTGAGCTTGGCTTTGCTGTGATTCTGCACATTACTAAGGCCCTGTGCACTGTGGATAAACATTCTTCCCACATTGAAAGGCGTGAAAAGTAATCCGTTTTCTAATCTACATTAGGAAGAGGGGATTTCCCCAGACCACGAACCCAGGGGTTCGCCCACTTCCCTCCTGCTGGTCCGCCTCGGGAATTCCTGCAGAGTCTGTGGGCCACCACATGGTGACCGGGGGCCTCAGGAGGCAGCCTGGCCTGAGCCCCCACCCACACGGTTGACTGCATCAGGCCCTGGCCCAGGCCATTCTGGGAGGCTCTGCTGTCTGTTGGGCCCTGATAGCCTGGGAGGGGTCTCCTTCTTTTGCCCCAAGGTAGAGTGCTGATCGGGGCCAGGAGACCCTTGCACCTTCTTGGGAGCCACCCAGGGTCCCATCACCAGAACCCTCCCAGCCATGTACCCACTTGTCACCTTCACTCGACAACAGGAAGGAAGTTGGGTGTCTGGAGCAGGGCTGGTGGGCTGGTGGCTGTGGCGTGGGAGTGCATCCACATCCCTTGTGTTCCTTCTGTATCCTAAGTGGGAGAATAAAGCAGTGAGTGACAAGGAAGCCCAGGGCATGGTGACAGGGTTGTCTCTGAGCAAGGTGAACAGAGGACCAGGGACGCATGGGCCGCTCACAGCCGCATGGTAGATGGGAAGTGGACCGATCAGTGGGAACTCTAGAATTCTCCCAGCTGCCTTCAGCTACTTGGGCCATGAGTGCAGTCCAGACAGGGTTTGATGAAACTGCTCAGGGATTTGCCCAAGATGGCTCAGGCGGCCAGCAGAGAGGGCAGGAGTCTTAGAGGGCTTGACCAGCGGGGTTGGGGCCAACAGTGGGAATGGACTCCTTCCGCCCCAGGAGAGGCCAGGACACGCAAGAGGTGGACCCAGTACTGCACGGGGCACCCTGACACAGTGCTGGCAGGAGCCAGTGGGATGAGCAGGAGAGTGAGGGGGCCCTCCATGCACAGGGAGATGGAGCTCTGAGGGCCAGAAGCCTCCAGATCCAAAGGGCATGGGAGACCAAGGCCGGGAAAGGTCAATGTCCAGCAGCTACATGGGGAGATGGGGATGCAGGCTCAGGTGAGCCGGACCCACAGGGGGTGCAGCTCCTGGGCCTGGTGGCCACCCGGTCAGCTGGATCTGCTGTTGGCCTGTGCCTGGGCCAGGGGATTGCAAGTTCCTCCAGGTACTGCTGCATAGGGGGTGGGCGGTCCTGCCGCTCAGGGCCCCTCACTCCCGAGCTTGCCCGACCACCGGCCGGTCCTTAAAGAGCAGATCCTGAGGCTCCACCTCGGCATTTCTGTCAACAAGAGGGGAAAGTCACAATCTCTGGGATGTTCCCAGTGAGCAGTCACAGGACCTTTCAGTCTGCCGGCCGATCCCTGGCTCAGAAGTGAAAGTTCTGGCAGCCCCAGGGGCCAGCCCAGGCCAGGTCTCCTCCAGGCTCTGCCTTTCTGCTCCTTCAAGTCAGAGCTCCTCCCTAGAGCAGAAAGCATGGCCAGCGTGTGTGCTCACGTGCACACTGGCTCAGGACAGCCTTGCTGGGACAGCTGGAAATGCTCAGCATAGCCACTACAGGTGGGACCCTTCCTGCCACTCTGCCAGCCCGAACTTCCCACCCCCACAGCAGCACAGCCACAGACACCGAGTCACTTCTGTGTGTGATGCCCAGAGTGCTTGGAGCCTACCGCCCAGCCCTCTGCTGCTGGGTCCTGCATGTTGTACCCATTCTGTAGGAGAGATGGCAGCCCCCTCCTTCTAGAAGCCTTTGTCCCCCTTGTTCCCTTTGTCTGGGAGCCCCCAGACCTTAGCCTGCTGTGCCCCACGTGAGAGCCTCCCATGAGAGTGTTGCCCCCACTCTACTCAATCGCTGGCTCCTTGAGGACAGACATGTGGTCCTGTTCTGGCCTGCAGCCATGGGAGTAGCTGATGGATTGAATAAAACATCAGTGAGTGACAGGTGAGCGGGAGGGAGGGGAGAATTTAGGTGTCCGAGCCTGCGTTTTAGAGCTTTTCAAGGCCCTAGAATTTTCTCCCTATGGGATACGGTGCAGGGAAACACAGGCTTGGTGATATCTTTACCAAAGTGAGTCTAAAGGGGTCCAGTATATGCCTGTGATGCTTGATGAAGGCAAGGACCTAATCTTCCACTTGTGGGATGTTTGTGGGTACTTACCGTCCTGTAGACTCAGCCAGTGTGGTATAAATGCCACAGGAATGTTGGAAAATTCTAGGTTAACACAGAAAACACTCCACTTCATTGTAATCCAGATCAACTCAGATTCAGAGAGGGAAGGAAAAGGAGTTTTCTTCTACGATTGTCTTTCAACACTGGTAACAGGCCATGGGGTGAAGATACGAGAGACAAAGTGGTCACTGGCATAAAAGATTTAAAAATCATCCTCAGGCCCACTGGGCTGCAGAAATCACTCTTAAGCAAGGAGCTCAGAGGGATGACAGGGGGGCCTGCAAACTTGGCCTCCAGGAAACGGGGCTGTCTGTACTTGGGAACTCTGCTCCACACGTGTGTGCAGCAGCACAGACATGCACAGACACACATGCATAGGCACACAGAGACACGTACACACAAGCAGACACATATACACACATGCACAGACACGTACACACACACAGACACACACAGAGACACATGGGCACACAGACACACACATGTACACACATGCAGACAGACACAGATATATAGACATGGATAGACACATACACACATGTAGACACACACACAGGCAGACACACATACACACAGACACATGTATACACATGCTGACCCATGTACACACATGTAGACATGCACAGACACACAGACTTACACACTCATGCAGGCACATGCACACACACAGTCACGTAGACACACGTACTCATAAGTACACTCCACACCATTCTCAAGGTCATGTGGTGCTTCAGGACCACAGAATTGCTGGGCCCACATTCTCCCATCTCCAGGGTTTGGAATCCATCCAAAGAGGCCATCTCTTTTCCCAGAGGCCTGGTTCCAAGTGCAGATCGGCCTCCTGCCCGCATACGTTACGCAATCCGTGGTCAAACTTTCTTGCTTGGTGAATCAAAGCCTGGTGACTTGGCAGGGCTGTGAACTCAACGTGACTTTGTTTTGTCTCTGCGCATCTAAGCCCACCTCTGGGGCTCCGACTGCTGGGGGAGTGAGTGGTTGGCCTGGCTGCGGGGTGGCCCGGCTCCTAGTGCTTCCTGGGGACACGATGCCAGGTCCCAGTGCATGAGTCACAAATACTCGCCTGTCCTGGAAGGTGACAGCCTATATACGTGCATTTTCATCATGTGAATTTGAAAAATAAAAGTATCAGTTCATGGAAGAGATTGGAAAAGAGGGAAATCTCAAAGCGGGCTTGGGAACTGCGCACTTTCAAGGCAGGCACAGGCGAGTCTTCACTCGCATCAGGACTGGTTTGAAGGACACAAAAGCCACAGTAACGTGTTGCTAAATGCCACCTGAGGCCTCTCGATAATGAAGCTTGGGCTCTGGAGGCAGCTGTGGAATCCACGTGGGGAGGGGGGCTATTAGGGGACCATTTATTTCTTCAGTGGTCAGGAGGGGACACAGAGCAAATTTGGCGCATTGAGAAAAACTTCCTGCAGGAAGGGGCCCTCACCTGGAAGCCAAAGTGTGTGCAAAGGATTTAATGAGATGCTGAGGAAGGCAAGCACTCAAGGGAGGGAGCAGGAGACGCATGTACAAAGGCCCTGTGGTAGGACAAGGAAGAGGTTTCCACAGGTAGAGCTGAGGGAACATGGGTGTGGCCAGGTGGGAGGTGGCAAGAGCCAGGACACTCGGGTTACCAGGCAATGCAGAAAGAGGGCTCTGTCCTGAACGCTGCTGAGTCAGCAGGGGTGAGGGCCGAGCAGAGGTGTGATCTCGTTTTCCTTCTCAGAAGATCATTCAGGCTGCAGGGTGAAGGATGGATGAGGAGAATTGTGTATGACTGCTACAGAAATTAAAAATGGGACGACTCTAGGTCTAGCCCCGAGGAAAGCCCAAGGTGAGCTTCTCGTAAAATAAAGCCAGATTTCCCTGCAAAGAAGAGCGAGGGGACATCAGAGAGGAGGATAAATACATGGCCACAGAAAGAGAGGCCACCAAAAAGGTGTGGTCCACATTGACAGTTGGCTGAGGGGCTACCGTGACCAAAAATGAGTACTGGACTTAGCAGCATGGGGGTCTTTGGTAACCCCAGCAGCAGGTGCTGTGGTCAGAGCAGTGGCTCACACCTCCTCTCCTCTAAGAAGCAAGATGGTAGCTGTGGGAGGAGGAGAGGGTTGTCATGGGAAGGGTTGTTGTATTGTTGTTTAAAGTGAGAGCCGTTTCCCTGGGTGTGAATTCTGTCAGGCTTTCCAGTTGGATGTTTCCCACTGAGCTCACTGCATCTCTCCCAGAGCCCCCACCGGAGTGGGGTACACTTACAAGCTTTGGGGGCCAGGGACAGAGAACAACGGAGCAGAGAGCTTAGGGAAAGAGATGCTTGAGCAAACTTTCGGGACAGGATGCCTGGGCAGAGCTTGGAAACTGCCTTAGCAAGATGGGAGAAGCTGCAGAGAGGGAGCCCAGAAGTCTTTGGATGGGGACAGGAGAACTCTTAACTACCTCCTTACCCAGAGATGGCAGCATGTGATGTGGCTTGCAAATGACAGCATTGTAGACCAAGTGGGCATAGCCCGACAGGAACCCGATGCGAGATTCTACTGTTGGCCGGACCCCTGTCAACTCTCCAGTGGTGTGAAGGCCAGGGCCATCCCAGGGAGCTGACTGGGCCACCGCCATCCCAAGACTTTCCTTCTCAGGAAGCTGGGATTCACTTTCCTCGGTTGGATTTCTCATACTCAAAGCCTGTGTTGTTCTCTTTCTTCATTTACTCTCTCATTTTGCTGAACGTCTTCTTCAAGTAGCTTCCCAAGATGGTTTGAACACTTCTTTTGTCTAAAAACATGCTTAGGATTCCCTCAGACTTGGTGGTCAGTTTGGTTGGGTATAGAATTCCAGGCTCTACCTAGGAAGCTGCTTTCCAGAGTGACTGCACCATGTTACATCCCTCCAGAGTGCCTCAGTTTCTCTGGGCCTTCAGCAGCACTTAGCATTGGCACTCTTTTTCATGTTAGCTGTTCTCATAGGAATGTAACGAAATTTCATTAAGGCCTAAATTTTGCATTTTTCTAATGGCTAGTCATGTGCTTTCCACCCATATTCCTCTTCATGCTTTTTGCCCATTTCCTATGTGAATTGTTTTTTATTTTATTTAATGTCAAATTTCTACAGTTCTTTATAAACTCTAGATATGAGTCTTTTGTCAGATGTATCATTTGCAAATATTTTCATCCAGTGCATAGCTTGTCTTTTCTTCCTCTTAACAGAGACTTTTGCAGAACCAAAGTTTTAATTTTGATGAAGTACAACGTATCGGTGTTTTCCTTTTATGGACCATGCCTTGCTATCATAGTCTAAGAACTTTCCACCAGGCCCCGGGCCCAAAGATGCTCTCCTATGTTATCTTACAAACATTTTAGGTCCAGGCCCATTTTTTTTTTTTGCTTGTGGATATCCAATTGCTGTAGCATCATTCATTGAAAAGATAATCGTTCCTTCATTGAATTGCTTTTGCAAATATCTGTCAAATATCAATTGACCCTTCCTATATGGGGCTATTTCTGGGCTTTCTGTTCTGTTTATTGATCTGCCTGTCTTTAGTCTTGAGTAATGTAATTACATAATAAGTCTTCAAATCTGGTAAAGTGACTCCTCCCATTTTATTCTCATTTTCAGAATTGTTTTAGCAATCCTAGTTCCTTTGCTTTTCCATTTAAATAGAATAACTTTGAATATTTAGAATAACTTAGAATAATTTTCTTTATTTGCACAAAATTTATGAGGATTTTGTTAGGAATTGTGTTAGAGCTTTTGGAGAATTGAGTCCTTTATTCTATATATAGAATATATATATATATATATATATGAAATGTTGAGTCTTCTAGTCCATGAACATGGTACATCTCTTCATTTATTAAGATCTTTGATTTCTCTCTTCAGCTCTTTATAATCTTCAACATGCAGGTTCTGTGCATGTTTTGCTAGATTTTCACCTAAAAGTTTCATTTATTTCAGTGATTATAAGTTGTTCCCTATTTTTACTTTTACTTTTTTTTTTAAAGATTTTATTTATTTATTTGACAGAGAGAGAACACAAGCAGGAAGAGTGGCAGGCAGAGGGAGAGAGAGAAGCAGGCTCCCTGTGTATCCTATTTTTAATTTCAGTTTCCATACGTTCATTGCTAGTATATTAAAAAAAAACAATAGATTTTTATAAGTTAATCTGTACCTGGAAGCCTTGATTATTAACTCTAGGAATTTTTATTTGTGTATTTTCATAGACTCTCTAGGACTTTTAGGAAGACCATCATGCCATCTATAAATAGGGACACTTTTATTCCTTCCTTTCTGATCTATATGCATTTTATTCCTTTCTTTTCCTTATTGTGCTAGCTAGGACTTTGAAGACTATAATGAATAGAAGTGGCGAGGGTGGGCACCTTGTCTTGTTCCTGATCTTAGGGGAAAGCTTTCAGTCTTTCATCAAGTATGATGTCAGCCATGGGTTTTCTATAGATGCTCTTTATCAAGTTGAGGAGGATTGACTCCATTCCTAGTTTTTTGAGAATTTTATCACAAATGGATGTTAATTTTGCCAAATAGTTTTCTCCATCAGTTGATATGATCATATGTTTTTTTTCTTTAAGCTATTCATATTATGGATTATATTGCTTGATTTTTGAATGCTAAACCTGCATTCCATTCCTATAATAAATTCAGCTTTGTCACAGTATCTTTACTTCTATATATTTCTGAATTCCACTTGCTAATATTTTATTAGGAATGTATGTGTCTGTATTCATGAGGAATATTGATCTGTGGTCTTCTTTTTATACCATCTTCACCTGGTTTTGATATAGGACAATTCTTCCTTTATAAAATGATTTGGAAAGTGCTTTTATTTTCTGAAAGAGATTGTTAGTGTTAATTCTTTTTTATATGGCTTGGTAGAATTTTTTAGTGAAACCATCTGAACTGGAAGTTTTCTTTTTTGTGAACTTAGAAATGATGAATTCCACTTGTCAAATTGTTTATTTCATATTGGAAGAATTGTGGAAATGTGTACTTTCCAAGGAATTGGACTGTTACATCTAAGTTGTCAAATATATATGTGTAGAGCTGGTCATATTTTTCCCTTATTATCTTTGTGATGCCCTCAGAATGTGCAGGGACAGTCTCCGTTTCATCCTTACGATGCACTTCTGTCTGGCCCCTTCTTTTCTTTGTCCATCTTGCAAAAGCTTGTCAATTTACTGATCTTTCAAGGAACTGCCTTTGTTTCTTTGATTATTTTTTTGTTTTAGTTGAATTAATTTCTACTCTTATCTTTCTTTTATCCTATCCTATTTGGGGTTTATTTTGCTCCTCTTGCATCATGAGATGAGAGCTTAGACTATTGATTTGAGACTTTTTCTCTTTTCTAAACTCAGCTTTTTAAGACATATTTTAGGGGTGCTTGGGTGAGTCAGTTGATTATGGGTCTGGCTCTTGATCTCAGGGTCGTGAGTTCAAGACCTGCATTGGACTTCATGCTGGACATGGAGCCTATTTAAAATAAATAAGTAAAATATTTTTTAATCAAGGAGAAAGGTTTGTGCATGGTTTCAACTAAATAATATGGAAGGAAAGCGTTTCACACATGTGCATATTGTAGAAAGTTGTAGGATTTCTATGATCCATTTAAATACTCAGATAGTTAACACTGTACCCATTGAATATGGTACAATGCACCATTTTCCAGATGGGGACTCTGACACTCAGAAATTCAAGTTTCTTTATTAAGAATTAAGAATGATGATAGAGGGGCGCCTGGGTGGCTCAGTGGGTTAAAGCCTCTGCCTTTGGCTCAGGTCATGATCCCAGTGTCCTGGGATGGAGCCCCGAATCAGGCTCTCTGCTCAGCAGGGATCCTGCTTCCTCCAACCTCTCTCTCTGCCTGCCTCTCTGCCTACTTGTGATCTCTGTCAAATAAATAAATAAAAATCTTTAAAAAAAAAAAAAGAATGACGATGGAAGCAAGACTCCCCATTCCTCTGCCTACCACAGTGTCCAGCCTGCCCGAGCTGTCCTCATGGGCTGGAGCAGGGGCTCTCAGGAAAGGATCTGGGTAGGTTCCATCCAGTCTCCCCATACCAGCTGCTCATAGCCCAGAACTGAGAGCAGATGTGGGGGCTGGCCAGAGTGAGGGTCTGTGGATGGTGTCCATCCTGCTCCCCTTCCTGTCCTCCAGCTCCAACCAAGAGCGGTAGAGGGAGCAGGCCCTGGGCCGTTCCACAGGCACCCATTCATGCACAACGTCAGGCCAATGCCTTTCAGGAGGCTTGCAATGTCCAAAGAGCCAAATTAGATGAAAAAACTCCAAATGGATGGAGCATTCCAACTCTGCCACTTACCAGCTGGGTGACTTTGGGCGAATGTATGATCATCTCTGCCTTGGTTTCCTTATCTGAAAAGCAAGAGGATACCGGAGTTGGTCTCATAGCATAGTTGAGGAGTGATTCTGTGTGAAGCTCTTGGACAGTGCCTGGCCGGATAAGCACCAGGTCAGCGCTGATCTCTGCTCTCACGGTCTCATCCAAACTCCTCCAGTCCTTTCTGCCCCAAACCCACAGGCCTTTGATGTTGGAGGAGTGAGGAAATCAGCAATTACTGCTGCTTTCCATGTCGTCCTGTCTCCCCACCTCCACCCCCAAGCAAACCTTTGCTCAGCCAAGAAAAAGCAAAGATGTTCGGCGGTGTTGCAGAGACAGTTGTTCCAAAAGCCGGGAGCGCGGGAGGAATACACAGAACCGGTCCAAGCAGGATGCAGACAGGTTTACGCACAACCTCCCCGTCCACAGCGAGCGCCGTAAGGGTTGGATAAACACAACCTGGCATTTTTGTTGAGTTACGCTGCAGACACAGTGTGTGAACAGTCTTCCTAAGCAGGGGCACTGCTCCGACAAGCCAGCCCTGCCGCAGTTTCCCAGGTGGGGCATCTGCCAAGACTGTTTTGGACTCCGCACTTTTTTGGACTAACACAATCCAGTCTTCCTAGCACCAGGGCTGCTGCAGACGGAATTCCCGAGTTGGTGGGATTCAGAGGCAGGCATCCCCACCAGCGGTCAGACCACTCTCAGGACCAGGCACAGAACCCATAGTGCCTCCCCCAGCCTGTCCTTTCTCCTCCGGCTCCCAGAACACACTGACTTCTCTGGAAAACACAAACACACCAGACCCTTGCCACCTCCCCGGGCTGAGTTCACATTTCCGCATCCGCTCCCACTGAGTCTTCTGCCCCGCCGACCACAAATTCGGAGGTTCCCACACCCACTTCAGGTCTGGCCTTTTGCTGGAGCAACTCCCAGAACTCAGGGTAACACTCTCCTTATGTTTGCTGGCTTATTACAAGGGGTCCAGGCCAGGAACAGTCACCCAGAAGAGAGGCAGAAAGCAGAATGAGGGAAAGGGGCCCAGAGCCCCACGCCCGGTCTGGGTGCACCCCCCGCCCCGCCCCGCACAGAGATGCGTCCAGCCACCCGGGGCTTCTCACACCTCCCCGGAGACTGGGGACCAGCTGGGAGTGCCAACCCTGTGGCCCCTCGGTTGGTGCCTCTGTCAGCCAGCCCCGTCCTGAAGCTGTCTGGGCCCCCAGCCACCAGTCATCTCGTGAATGTACAAAAATAAATCTATGCAAGGATTTTAGGAGCTCTTTAGGAGCTCTGTGTCAAGAAAGGAACAAAGGCCAAGTCTTTATTTTCTATTTTACCAGTGAGTCCGTGTGTTCACCATGCACGGAGAGTGGAACACATTACCTCCTCCACATGATGGTCCATCTGTGGCGCACACACACACACACACACACACACACACACACACACTGTATACACATGTGCACACCTACCCACATACACACGCACCCCACACGAGCACATGCACCCCCACATGCATGTACACACACGCACATACACGTGCACACCCACATGTGTACACACATGCTACACACGTGTATGAACACATACACACTACTTAGGTACCCTTACAGAATAAGAAACATGAACAGAACAGTTCCTGCCATCTCCACTGGCTCCCGGCCGAGGCGCAGGGCGGATGGAGCCGGGGAAGCAGGAGACTTGAAGACACAGACAGATAAGGTGGTACCTGGAAGTACAGTTAAGGTTGTGAGGTTCAGCTACGGCAGGTGTCTGCCAGGGCGTGAATACTTGCTGTGAGACAGTCCAGGGATTTCAAGAATTCACTCGGGTCCGGTCAGGGTTATTGGACAAAAGGCCAACTTGGGTCCGTGTCCAGACTGGTGTACGAAAGCTGCTTCTCCCAGCGCCGTGTGAATGACTTCTGTCGTGGCGGGCTGCGGGACAACCACAAGGCCGAGGCTCCCCAGGGCTCCTTTCTTCCTCCCAGGCACCCCGCCCTGTGGCTCACGCAGCTGCCCTTGGCCCAAGGTTCTGTGCGCAGTGAGCTCACACCACACCAACCTGAGTGTGCGCCTCTGGACACTAAGAACCATGGCATAGGCGACGTTGACTCAAGCTGAGAGCCAGAGCAGAGCTAGGAACAGGTGCCTGCTAACTCTGACCCCAGGGGCAGGGAGAAGCATCCCAGATCCAGGAGGCAGAGGCCGGGAGAGGGAGGGGAGGCAGGGAGCAGGCACGTTTCCAGGCCCAGGTGTCCAGCGTTGTTAGCCACTCACCCAGCACCTGGGCCCTGCTGGGTACGGCTTCCCTGCGGGTCAGAGCCCCCAACCTCCCTGCACCTGCCTGCTGGCCTGCAGGCACCACAGCACTGGGCAAGGAAAGGTGTTGCCTTTTGTAAAGTTATAAACAAGTAGGGATTACACATTCGTCGTAACACACAATACCTTTGTTCAAATGATAAGTGTGGGGCCTGATGGTTTTCAAAAGGATTCACATATAAATCGTGCTATTTTTTAATTTTATTCCTGCAAGCCTAGATTTGGTTTCACAGCCTGAGAACAGAGATGGAAAAATTTTTTAAGTATTTGGTACCTGACATTTTATTTTTCTCCAACTTTTTATTATGGAAAATTTTCAAACATCCAGAGAAGGGGACACATCGTACAGCTCCTGCTGCCCCACCCCACCCCGCCACCGCTCCAACCACTGATTTTGTCCTGCTGACCTCACTTGCCATATTGCTTTTGCTGAGTCATCTGAAAACAATTTTCAGACACCAAGATGTTTTACCCTGGACAGTTGGTCT
Organism: Enhydra lutris kenyoni; assembly: GCF_002288905.1. NCBI lineage: Eukaryota > Metazoa > Chordata > Mammalia > Carnivora > Mustelidae > Enhydra > Enhydra lutris. The sequence continues at coordinate 2,136,818 of NW_019154117.1, read as the reverse complement.
CCTGGAAATGAGGCCATTCTCCCAGATGAGCACTGAGCTATTATGCACCCAATTCGCGCTGTCAACGAGTCTGTGACCTCATTCAACACCCCGTCTGTCCCAAGCTGCCCTCCCCATCTCTTCTGCCACCAGACGTCAAGTAGGCCCGTGCTGGTTGTTAGAAATGCCGCTTCTGTGGGCTGCTTTTATCCTCGGACTGATCCCACCCTTTTCCTGACATTGACCTGTTTGAGGGAGGTCAAACGCTTGGCTCTCTGCACCTGTCGCTCCTTTCTCTGTGTCTTTTAGCCGCTGCTCTTCCCTTCTCTTTCCCACAAACCAGAAGTGAAGGCTCCAGGCTTGGCCTTTGATTCAGGGAAAGTGTCTCAGCAAGGACGCAGCATCGGTGATCCCATGTACTGGTTTTGCAGCCGCTGATGTTAGGTTGGCTCAGCACTGGTGACGCTGAGTTCGAATCCCCATGAAGGTGCTGACAGATGTCTCCGATGGAAGCAGAGAGTGTTTTCTCTTTCCCAGGCAGTACTGCGTGATCGACACGTTTTCTTCACACTGCCTTGTCGTCCCGCTCGGTGATTCCACTGAGGGAAGCAGAACGCAGAACTCCGAATTCCCCCATCCCTTCTCCATCTATGAGCTGGCATTCCCTGTAAAGAACTTCCCCTGGTTAGTCACGGAGGCAGAGGAGAGATTTTATCCAATAGACCCTTAGGGAGGCACTGGGCATTCTCTCTTCTGGAGAGAATATGGTCTCTAGGGGATGTGTGGGAGCACAGAGGGCCCCCCAGTCAGGGTCTCATCTGAGCTTGATAGTCCTGGGAGGGAGGAGCAGGCGGGCTGGCGCACAGCTTCAGCGAGAGGGCTGTGTGTGGGGAGAGCGCTCAGGAGGGGAGTCTATAGGGGAAAGGAGCATTTTCGTAAAAGGATTTTCAGGAATGCCTCTGTGTCAGATCCGTGTGTCTCCCTTGGGGCACCTGCAGTCAAAGGCCCCATTGTTTTTCAGGGCTTCAGGAGTCCCCTTCTGAGGCTGGTTTCGGAGGAATCACCAGACCTCAGGGCGCCCGTTCAGTCTGGATTTCAGAACCCGTCCAGCGAATGGAGACGGGACAACAGTCCTGGCGACTTCAGCCAGTGACCAGTCATTCCACATAGCGCAGAACAACTAGTTGAACGAATTACTGATGGACCAGCTGAGTGGCCAGGTGGAGACCCGGAGGCTGGGACGCTGTACTGTCCCCTGGCTCTGGCAGGTGGCCAAAGCAGCAGGTCTCTCTTCTCCTTGCCTTGGTTTAAAGTTGGAGGAGGTGCGGTCGATCACAGTTGTGATTTGGGACAGAATCGGCTTCGCAGAGCTTGCTTGGGACACTGAGAGTCCTTTCGGAAGGCCACCGTGCAGACAGGGCTGAAGACAGGATTAAGTGGCAGCAAGGACAGCACAGGAGCAGCCCTCCTCTGAGCCCCAAGGACAGGCCAGAGCTCTTCGGTGCCCACCCCCATGTTCTCCAGGGTTTGGGTTTCTCAGTAGGGAAAACACAGAAGACCAGCAAAGTGCAAACATGCCGGGGGCCCATCAGGGCTCAAACCTACCCCCAAATAAGCATTTGCTCCCAGCTCTAGGGGAAGGTGGGACAAGGCTCCTTCTCTGGAAGCAGGAGGCCTCCAGATCTGGGGCAGGTACCCGAGGGACACCTCCCCCCGAATCCTCCCTCCTGACTCCTGGTGTCCCTGCACCCCTATCCTGTCTGCCCAGGCAGGTGCACACTTGTTGTGGGTAACAGGCCTGGGGTTCCCTCCTGCCTCTCCTTTTCCTCTTCCTCCCTTTCCCCCTTACCCCCTGCCTGTGCCCCAAAAGTTTCCAGGTTTGGTTGCTGTGTGCATTCACCCGGCCTTTACTTTCCTTCGCCGGTGGAAAATTCTGTAGTCTGTCACCTCCCCAGGGCATTCTTCTTTGGAAGCACTTTGTGAGGCTGTTTTATTCACCCGGGCAAGAGAGTCCATCTCTGTGGGGACAGCAGCCCCCGAGATGAACCCATAGGACCAGGAGCTGGGCCACCCTGTGCGGGGTGGGCCTGGAGTCCACAGCCAGTCCCTGAGCGTGCTAAGTCAGGAGCGAGTGGAAAGGCAATTCCAAAAGAAAATTATCAAGATGCTACCACCATAAGAATGATAATGACGACGTCATCATCATCACTGGCCCAAACCCTCACGGGGAGCTCTCTGGCAGGGTACTTGGTCAGGAACTGGCCTGGGGCAGGAGCCTGGGACCCGCTGGGCCACAAGGGCACGGAGGAGGGGGACTGGAGAGGCGGGAAGAGGAGCTCAACAGTGAGGCAGGCAAGCGCAGGGAACGGAGGGGGAAAGGGCAAGTAGCAAGGAGGTGGGGACATGGGGAGGTGGGAACTGGGGCGGGGAGATGGGGGGCGTGGGGGAGGCGGAGAGATGAGACAGAGACTCCGGTGGTGAGGGGCCTGCCGCTGCGCAGGGAGGTGAGGGGGGCCGCGGGGAGGAGGGGCGGGAGGCAGAGATGGGTAGGGGACTTCAGCAGATGGGGAGGTGGGCGTTTGGGGGCTCGGAGGAAACAGGGAGGGGGCGCCGTGAGGGCGGGTGGGGAGCAAGGAGGAAACCCGGAGCTGGGGGCGGAGGGGCGGAGCGCGGGCCCCGCCCCGAAGGGCCGATGGAAAAGTTTGGGCTCTGGCTTGCGCGCGCAGAGGCTGAGCCAGCGGGTCCTGAGGACACGCAACGGGGGACGACGGGGACGCGGCGCCAGCGCGGTGACAGGAGCCCGAGCGACAGCTCCGACAGGGACCAATTCACCCACCCCCCAGCTCCTAGACTCTCCCAGTGCCCCTGTCCCGCCACCGCCTGTGAGCGGAGAAGGTCGCCAGGATGCGGGTGGCCCAGTTGCCCTTCCCAGAGGGAGGTGAGTCCGCGGGGCAAGGGCTCGGAGTCCGGGGCGCCCAGCCTGCGTGGGTGGGGTGGGAGCCGCGGGGCCCACTTTTCTCACTCAATTCTAGCCTATCCCTGGCGTTACAGTGACGGGGAGACACCACATCCCCGTCAGCCCCTCCTCCAGGCCATCCGTTGGGGTGATGAGCCAGAGCGGGGGAGAGGGAATGGTTCCTTTTTCCGTTCCTGCGACGAGCCATTGAGGAACCAGAGCCTGGGGCTCTTGTAATTACAGTGGGAAGTTCAGACTGAGCTGCACCTTCATGACCTAAGCGAGAAGGTACCCCCCACCCCCAGCCCTGTCCTTTTCCTGGAACAACTGAAAAGTTAGGCACCCTCCGAGCTTGAGGACCTGGGGGCTCTGGGAGTGTGTGGTTGTGGTCGTTCTCCTGGGAAAACCATTCTTTTTAAATGATATGCGCCACAGAAGTCCATTGTTTTCTTCTGTTTCTTGAAGTAGGCAGTCAGGACTGTCAGAATCAGGGCTGGAGGATAAAGTCCCTGCTTTTGCAGTCAGGAGATGGTGAAGTTCCCACGTGCTACATTCACAGCTGAGAGAAACTTGGAAAAGGGTCGGAACATGTCCTTCTTTGGCCTGACGCTAGCTTCGCCGCTTCTAACCGCCCTGGCTCCAAACGGTCTGTCTCTCTCTCTTTCTCTTTCTTCTGACGCTGGCCACTCCTGGTGACATATTTCTTTGTGGGTTTTTATATTTAGATGTAAGAGAGGAACTTGTTGTTGGAGGTTTAAAGGGAATATGTTTTGTTAGACTGATAAAGCAGGGGGAGCGGCAGGAACACGGGGCTTTTATGAACGATTATTTCAAAAGGGAGGGTCCACCCTGCCCACGATCCCCACCCCCAGCTGGAGCTCTGAGGGCTTCCAGAATGAGGCATCTTTCTAAAGTCTGGAGACCAGAGGTTGCAGACCCTCGCTGTAGACACTCACATCTTCTTCATTCATCTTTGGGACATTTTCTTCTTCTTCAGTGACATTCTTGCCGGCATGGTTATGAAAAACATTTCCTAGAAGTACGGGGCAGGATTGGGTCCCGCGGGTGTGTGATGGACACGATGGGGGCGGGGGGGAGCGCTTGTGGGGGCGGGTGTGTTGTCCTCAAGGAGTCGTGGAAATGTCTGGCTCTGTAGGAGTTCTCAGGAAACTGATGCAGAGCTCAATCCAGAATGACGAAATCTGTGGCCATAGGAGGCCCACACAGTGGGTTTTCTCAGTGAACAACCTTCACATCCTGCCAGTTGACTTGCTCTGTCACCTGACCCCAGACCCTGACCCAGCCTCCCAAGGACGGGGCGACAATGGCATCTCCCCCAGCTTCACCTTCGGAAATGCCGCTTTCCTCTTTATGTCCCCGAATTCCGTAAAGTGCGTGGCTCCGCTTGTTCTTCTACCAGGTGCGGATAGCAGAAAGTGGCTTCTCTGGAAGCAGGAGTCTCACACGTTCGCCTAACAATGTTCTCAAAATGTAGGGACTGATTTTCCTCCTTCCTCCTTTCTCTTGAAATTACGGTGCTGATTTGACTCTGTGGCGTCTTTTCCCTCCTCCCGCAGACACTTCGATACCTGCAGTGTTTGTATGTTTCTGTGATGGGAAACTGAGCATCTGGGCATGCCATCACCTTGGCAATCTGGGGGTTGCCCTACTGTGAAGCCCCCTTTCCTTCTGCAGGACTCGGTGTGCGGGGAGCCGCTGTGCTGTGCTTTCTGGGGCCTTTCTGTCCCCTCACACGCAGCTTCCTCCTTCCTGTCTAATGAGTGTGCGACCACTTCTTATGATTCCTTCGCACCCATTAATTGGGCAATTGATTAATTGCCCGAGGAGACATTCCACGAGCTTCTGGAGGTAATAGGACATGCTTGGTGGACTCTGTCCAGTGCCGAGACTCCCACACCCTGGGGACAGTGGTGACAGCACCGGGCATGGTCAGCCTCTGTTCTGTGTTGTTTTGCCTGTTTCTACGGCTGTGGGCGGCCCGGCAGGGAGCGGGGCCCCTGGGGATGGCTCCGTGCTCTGGAGCAAGGCCTGAGCCCTTCTCCCTGTCCCCGGGGTCAGGTTTCCACGCAGGTCAGCGTTCCAGCATTTGGCGAGCCTGCTGGTGCTGCTCTTGTCACCTCCGTCTAGGTGAAGACCATTGGGGAGGGGTGGAGGCTCCAGGAGACCTGACCCCCCACTATGGTGCACAGGAGGCAGGGCAGGGGGAATCCGATGACCCAGACCCCCAGCCCAGCCTTGGCTTCTCTCTGTGTACAAACGGCAGATGCCACCGTGGGGCCAGACGGGCTGCCTGAAGGGCCATTGTGGGCTGCATCACTGTGGCTCTGGGAACGGATGGGAGGGACCCCACTGTTAGGACTTCTTGGGCCAGATGTCTCTTATTTGCATCAGCTCTTTGCTGCCTGGAGGAGCTCATTCCCACACACCTTCATTCATCCCACGGTAATCCGGGCGTGTGTCCAATCCTGTTACTAAGAACAAGCAGAGAAGGGAGAGTCTGAAAATGGGGGCTGAAGAGCAGAGGGTAAGGCCTCTTGTACCGAGATTGGGTGCCTTGCAGGGAGGGGACAAGCCCGGGGAATCCAGGTAAGCAAGCACAGAGGCGACCCCGGGGCCTATGCCTAGGCTCCTGCAGCCCATCCTGCCTACGTGCGCTTGTGGGAGCGCATCCATTTGTGTCAACAGCCGAACTTTACTTGCCCGAGAGAGTCACATGTGGGAAAGCCACCGGGCAGTGGCACGCCTGCCTTTCCCGCTGCTCTCACCGGGGGCTCGGGGCCTGAGCTCCCAGCTGAGTGCAGAGGTGAGGGGCCATGTGTGCACGAGGCCTCCTGCTGGGAGCTGCCTCTGAAAGTGACCACGAGGTCACTCAGAAATTTGGGGCAAGGGGAAATACTCATTAGCCAAGAAATTTCCTGGGGCAGCAAAATGGCCAGCCCGTTCTTCCTTTCCTACGTTCTTGTGAACAACAACAAAAAAGTCCTGCTTTCCAAGAAATTTTGCTGGTTATCAAATGCCTGGTGTTTTAGTTCTGTTTGGAGGATGAACGAGTTGATTTCCCTGGGAAAACGGGCCTTTGACCAATAGCATCCTGCGTCTGACCCGGAGAATTTCCTCACTGTCTTCTTGGGCTTCTCTTGTTCGCCATGACAGAGAAGCAAAGGGAGAGAGACCCCAGACTTTGTGGAAATACTTCCCTTCACTTTTTTCTTTCCCTTCTTTTTATAGTTTGTTTATTTTTCAAGTTGACATGTGTAGAGAAAGTGAGTCACTAGCCTAGAGAGCACATCTGGAACCCATCGGCTGCCCGGGCCACCCCTCCCCACAGACATGTCTCCTTGGGAAGGAGGGGTGGCTGGACTCGGTCTAACCTGGGTGATGCACGGTGGAGCCGCCTTCTAGAAGGGGCTCCTCCTGAGGGCCTATCCCACGCGGCAGCTTCTGGGACAGGCCCGCTCCTGAGACGTGCAAGACTGCCTCCCTCAGCATCAGCCTCTATTTCTAAGTTGTTTGGGGGAAATCAAGCCACGATCAGACTCTTACAATGAAAGTTAGATGGTGGTCTCTGCTGGCCGCAGATGCTTAACTTTTAAAAATAAAGCAAGACGTCATCATTTGTAATGTGTAAGTCTTGCCCCCGTGGGTACTTCTCTAGCCGAGTGCCGTTAGTCTCTGCAGGGACCCTCGGCGTCAAAGCTCTTCCTAGATACCAACCCGAGGCTGAGAAATCCAAGGCAGCCCACGGACCCACAGGCACAAGCTCAGGAGGACACCCCCACCCAGGCCCCGCAGCACTTGTTAGCACAATGACAGGGAGAAACCCCTGAGTCTGCAGACAAGAGTGGCTGGTGCGTCCGTCCCCTGACCAGAGCAGGAATTACCAGCATCTGAGGACCCGGGGGAGCATCCCGTCGGGAGAAGGACCCCAGGCACATTTGCAGGCTATGGGTCCCCATTTACATGAAGGTCAGAAACAGGCTATGGCCCTTGAGGGGGTAAGAAGACAGCCTGTGGCCCCTTTGGGGGTTTGTTGTGGCTGGGACGGGTGGGACAGGCTGGCTTCCCAGGAGCTGGTGCTCAGGGTGCCCGGCGCTCCTCAGGATGAATGTGGCCCGAGGGCTGATGCCCCACCTGGTCCCACACACGGCTGTCTGGCTCTAAGCTGGGGGGTGGGAGGGGCAGAGCCTTCTTCCCGAAAATTCAGGTCCTGCCATGCCCCTGAGAGGTGGAGATGGGACTCCCATGATGCTTTTGACCACAGATAGCAGCACTCCAACGCATCCACAGTCAACCTGGCCTTTGCCCAGCTCGTAACTCTTGGGATGCGGTCTACGTTCTAATGTTGCTAATCCAAAGAAAACAAGCTTTTAGATTCTAAAGAGAGCCAGATGTCTTCCAGTTACGAAAAATGCGGAGAGTAGCATTTAGCAAGAGATGTTCTGGAAAAAAAAAATGCTCTTTGAATGATGAATATTTAATCAAGGGAAATGATAATTCAAGCATTAGCGGGAAAAATACATTCGCCCTTAAAATGCACGGACTGGGTTGGCTCTCTGGTCTGCCGTACGCTATCGGCGCTATTCTCATCGTGGTTGCTTACTGCCGGATACTGCCTTCGCTGTTTGCTTGCTTTCCTCCTCTGCTCAGTTCTTTGACGGTCCTGCATGTGCAGCGAAGATAAGTCTTTCACTTGTCTGTCCTTCCTCTTTACGTCCAGGAGGTCCAGATCCAGCAGGTTCATGGGTGCATATGTCCCTGCCCATGCTTGTGGCCCCGGCACAGGGGTGGGGCGAGTGCAGAGGGAGGGATGGACGTGGCCAGGCGCTGTCCTGGGGACACAGGCGCAGCAGACAAGCTCCAGTTTATTGTGGTTTCCAGACCTTTCGGGTGAGGCTGCACGCAGCCCTTTCTCGCCGCCGCGGGTGTGAATTCACGAACAATTCGCGTTCCTCGCCCTTCCAGGTAACACGCATGTTTCTCCTCGTCCTTCCAGGTAACACGCATGTTTCTACAGTTCAGACCGTGTGGGCGCTCGCTCACCATGACTGTAAGTCCTGCTCATCACGTGTGCACCGTCGTTGCGGGAATGGAAGCCCCAGTGGGGGAGTGGGACTAGTGGACAGGGTGGCCACCGGCCCGTGGCCAGGCCAGGCTGCCTGGCGTGGGGCACGTGGGGCCCCGGGTCAGCCGTGTGGACCCGGCACCGGCGGGGAAACAGCTGTTCTCGGGGTGCTGCTCCCTCCAACTCCCGGCGGGGCTGGCTGTTCTCCGGGCTGTGCCCAGGGCCCGGCAAGCAGAGCAAGGCCGTGGCAGCTCCATTCGCTGCTCCCAGAGAAAGACTCATCGGACAAGCAGTAGTATAGAACAGAGCCTTCGTGGGGCACGCGTGAGCGGACAGGCACCATGAGAGGCCTGGTGCCCCCGTGCGGGTGTGAGTGTGAAGCCGGCCCCAGGCGGGCTCACGGGGGGTCAGCAGCGGCATCATTTCCACTCTTCAAACGACAGCCTGCGAGTTGTTGTAAGGAGCGTCTAGTAGGCTCAGAGAAGCCTCGAGGGGCTGGGCTGACTCCAGAAAGTTTGTAGACCAGGAGGGATTCCACGCGACGTGTGAAGGATGGGCCGGAGTTAGAGAAAGGAGGGGGGCGGTGGCGGGGGCTGGCAGGACAGCGACCCACCGAGCGGACCCATGTGCCTCCAGGGGCTTCTGCAGGCATGCACGACGCAGGGGTCCCCCAGAGGCCAGGGCCCACGGGGTTGCTGGAACAGTTGCACACACATATTCGCAGCCTGGGAGCAGTCTCTGCGGCAAAGGAACAGAGTGGCTCCTCCTAACCTCAGACAACCCAAGCACCCCCGTGGAGCGGAGGGTCTGACAGCCTCCCAGGCCCCAGGCAGCAACCACGAGCCTGGGAAGCAGTGACCTAGAGGGTGCTGGGAGCGGGGCACCCCCGGAGTTACCGCTCCTTCTCTGAGAGCAGCCCCCAGCGCTGCGTCCCTGGGTCCTTCCAGGACTGAGACCCTCTCAGGCCTTGCTGGTACTTGGCAGCATGCTCAGATCCCACCACACCCCAAAATGCAGACCCCGTATCATTTGGGGAGCTGTTTGTCTCTGAACCCAACTTAGGGCTATGACTAAACATTGTATAAGTAAAGAAAGTCATCGCGGGGTACTCATGGAGGGCCGCTTCTAGCTAACCTTATTTGATTGTAGCCAATACTGAAACACATGTTTCTAATTTACAATCAGGTAAAATCACTGAAAGCCACATCCAGCTGTGTCGTCCCATGAGGTGATGAGCGGGGGAGGGGGGGGCCGGTGAGGGTGGGAAGTATCGGGAGGGGAGAGGGGACTAAATCCGGGGCTGTCGAGGGCCCAGCGCTTGGCTTTGTGCCTTCACTGTCTCCCTAGACCCCCAGGCATGTTGGGGGTCTAGGGAGACCCCCAACGGCTCACGCGCACAGCTCACGAGCACGGCTTCAGTTTTGGGGTTCAGACAGTTTGAGCTTTCAGCCAAGTGCAGAGTCCAAGTGCTCGTCCCTGCCTTCCCCGGTGGACGTCTGGGTTTGGGTTCCATCGCGCCTCATGCTCCCTTTCCTTCCATGGCCGTGCGTCCCTGTCTCTGGCCTCTCCTGGGGGCTGTCGGGACCTGCCTCTGTCTCCAGCCCCGGTCCCAGGGACGCCGTTGGGACATCGAGCAGGTGCTCCCACTGTGTGGCTCGGGCTCCCCGGGGCTTCCCGGGGCCGTCATTCTGGTTCCATCCTATTGTGTTGTCCCGGGATGATCCTGTTTGTCTCCAGGTCACGGGGATTCATGGTTTGGCCGCTCCTGCGTCATGCTTGAGGGTGCGTGGTTAGCACTTCTGAGTGCCTTGGGGTTCCCCGAGGGACATTTATTTGGATCTATATGTCATTACAGGAGTGAACGATCGTGGAGCTCACATACTGATCTCCCTCCTGGAGGGTTGCAGGTACCAGGTGGCTTCCCTGGCCGCCTCAGCCCCCCAGGGAGCTCTGGGGCCCCGTGTGACCAGACGTTTGCATACTTGCGGGGTTTAAGGGCCTTCCTCCGACATTGTTGCTGTGGCTGCTGCCCCTAGGTGGTCTCAGAGCCCCTTAATCGCTGGGCACCCCTGTTTTATCTTTGCAGGCTCCTGCTCTGCCCACCCTGGCTGGGGTCCGGCCGGGGCCACCACGGAAGCCTGAGCTGGAACGTGTTCTCCAGCCATGGATGTGCCCAGGGCGCCCTCTGGTGGGATCTGGAGCTGAGCCTCTGCCCAAGCGATGGCCGTGGTCCCGCCACTGCGACCCAGGTCCTCTCCTGGGAACCAGACCCTGTATGAGCACTACAGCTATGTAGGCAAGCTGGAGGGCAGGCTGAAGGAGGCCCCCGAGGGCAGCACGCTCACCACCGCACTCTTCCTCGTCATCTGCAGCTTCATCGTGCTGGAGAACCTCATGGTGCTCATCGCCATCTGGAAAAACAACAAGTTCCACAACCGCATGTACTTCTTCATCGGCAACCTGGCCCTCTGTGACCTGCTGGCTGGGGTCGCCTACAAGGTCAACATCCTGATGTCCGGCAGGAGGACGCTGAGCCTGTCTCCCACCGTCTGGTTCCTGCGGGAAGGCAGCATGTTCGTGGCCCTCGGCGCGTCCACGTGCAGCCTGCTGGCCATCGCCATCGAGCGGCACTTGACCATGATCAAGATGCGGCCGTACGACGCCAACAAGAAGCACCGCGTCTTCCTGCTGATCGGAATGTGCTGGCTCGTGGCCTTCTCGCTGGGCGCCTTGCCCATCCTGGGCTGGAACTGCCTGCACGACCTCGCCGACTGCTCCACCATCCTGCCCCTCTACTCCAAGAAGTACATCGCCTTCTGCATCAGTGTCTTCACAGCCATCCTGGCCACCATCGTGGTCCTGTACGCACGCATCTACTTCCTGGTGAAGTCCAGCAGCCGCCGCGTGGCCAGCCCCCACAACTCGGAGCGCTCCATGGCACTGCTGCGGACCGTGGTCATCGTGGTGAGCGTGTTCATCGCCTGCTGGTCCCCGCTCTTCATCCTCTTCCTCATCGACGTGGCCTGCAGGGCGAGGGAGTGTGCTGTGCTCTTCAAGGCCCAGTGGTTCATCGTGCTGGCCGTGCTCAACTCGGCCATGAACCCTGTCATCTACACGCTGGCCAGCAAGGAGATGCGGCGGGCCTTCTTCCGGCTGGTGTGCACCTGCCTGGTCCGGGGCTGGGGCGCCCACTCCTCGCCCGCCCAGCCCACCCTCGACCCCAGCAGGAGCAAGTCCAGCGGCAGCAACAACAGCAACCCCTCGCCCAAGAGTGAGGAGGACCCTCCCCAGAGAGCCGCCTCGCCCTGCATAACGGACAGGAACAAAACCCTGCAGAACGGGGTCCTCGGCAAGTGAGAGCAGCCGCCTCCGGGAGCGGGGTCCTCGCACACCTGCGGGACAGGGAAACTGCAGCAGCCGTGGTCTTATTTATTGTGTGCCTCACCCTGGGAGCTCCAGAGCAAGGACTCGGGAAACCTACTTGCCAATAGCCTGTGTAGCGTGGACGTCACTTAAGGGGGGGGCCCGGCGACTTGCCAGCTTAGTCCACGGTAGACAGTGTGCCCTGTCCGCTTCGGCTCCAGAGTCTTCTGAATGTCCCTGGCTGCGGAGGTGATCGGCTGCCTTCCCCTGAGTCCCAGCGGCCACTCTCTGTGGTGCCGGGAGAGGGAAGGTCGCAGGCCACACAGCGTATGGCGTGCCTCGACGAACGTCATGGTGATGTTTGGGAACTTTGCACTACATTGTGCATGGAGTGGATGCTGGTGTATCTGTCACATCCAGGTCACCGAGCACTGGTGTTTCAAACGTCTGCCATCGGTACATGTCACTGGCTCCCTCAGGTGAGGGCAGCACGTGGCATGGTATAAGGATGTGGCTGGAAACCAGGTGGAGTCCCGGTCTCCTCAACTGACCTGAGGGCTCAAGTTCAGCAGGCTTGGCTTGAATTCCCAGAAATGGCTGCTCCCTGGAGGGTCTCGAGGGTGCGGGTTGGACCCAGAGAGATCGGAGAGCCAGAGAACTCCAGGGTCTGTGTCCCTGCTTCTCCTCTGTCTTCTGTCCCTGTGGAATCCTCCATCCAAAGTCTTACTAGCCAAATCATGTAGTTGTTGGGGTTCCTACAGATCCCAGAAAAGCCAGCCAGGGTCTCCCAGGAGGCTGTCCCCAGGCCCACCAGGAAGAGAACCAGCATTGGAAGAGGGGACCAACACCGTGGCCAGTAGCCGGAGGCCGCGGACTGTGTAACGTGATGGAACGTTTGTCCTGAATGCGGAGAGCTTTACTTGCTCCTGTGTGGAGTCTGATTCTCTTTGATCAGAGAACTGAGTCAGTGGCCCCGGGTTGTCCCCGTGGAGCCGCTGGGACGGTCAGCAGCTCTCCCCATCCCCCAACTGAGCCCGACGGTGCCATGTCAGTAGCACGTCTGGGATCCGGGCGTTTGCGCGATCTTCAAGGAAATGGAGTGATGCTGTCACCCCGTCTTCAGTGTAGGTTGGCCCTGCGTCCCCGTTAGCAGGGAGTTGCTTAGAAGGCGTTTCTGTGCATGCCTTCCCCATGGATTCCAGCAGCAGGACAAACGGACGAGGAGAACGTGCACTCGTCTGTAAAGATCTCATAACCACAGGGGTGACGTGCTCAGTTCTTGGGAGAAACAGCACAGAGCAACCTTCCAAAGGACTCCATTTGGGCAAGCCCACGTCAGAGCCCCTGGGGTCTTCTGATTCGCGGGGCTCTTCGACTGAGTCAAGACTCAGGAGATGTGTCGATACGTTAGCTCTCCAGAAGCTGGCTCCTGCGTGTTGTCCGATGTACGTTCCCTGATGGAGGAACATTTCTGTGGTCCTGGGCGGTCTCCACATACTGACCAAAGACGTCCCCATTTTTGTTATTGAGAGCGAAGTCCTGTCTGTCAGGAGACGCTCAGCGGCAGCCTTCGTTTTGGCTTCCTTCCATAGTCGAGGAGGAGCTCACTGTCTCCTCCGAGCGCACGTCTGTAACGCGAGCACGGGGAGAACGAGGCAGTGTTTCGGGCCACATCCTGGGCAGCGCGTGTTCACACAGTGGGCGAAGTGACTGCAGGGCCCCTCAGCTCTGGCTCGGAGGGCTCTGGGGGACCCTGGGGGGCCCTGGGGCTCTGGTGCTGATGTTAGTGACCCTTGCTCCTTGACCCCAATTTCCCACTGAGACAACACAAAACTTTGATGCAGTCTGAATGAAAAATACGCCAAAAAGATGCAGGAAACGGTTACCTTTGATAGCGCTGCATGCGGCCCCATCAGCCGCTGGCTGGGGATGTGCGGGGGTCTCAAGGTCACAGGGAGCCCACGCAGTAGCTCTCCCTCGGTCAGGAGTCTTTACCGTGTCTCCTGTGTGCTGGTCAGCAAAAGAAAACCGAAAGCCCGCGTACACACCTCTTGATGGGGGTCGGCGTGCGGGGTTGTTTGCACCAGCAACCCCCACAGGGGCGCGCAGGGTGGCGGCCCATTCTCTCACGCGGCCCCCACGTTCCCCAGGACCGGAGCCACTCTCAGAAGCCCGTGACCCTCCCCCTGCGCGCCCCCCTGGTGTGGGTGGTGTCCAGGAAAGCTTCGGGTGCCAGGTTTGGTCGGCCGGGGTGTTTTGAGGCGGGCAAACCCTTCAGCAGAGAAAATGATGCGTCCTGGCTGAAAGGGACAGGCCGTTTGGATCTGCCCCGTTTGCAACAGGAGGGAGGTCAGCACTGGCCCAGCATCCTCGTTGACAGAGGGCAACTTCTCGCCTGTGTGTGCATGTGTGTGTGCACGTTTGTGTGTGCATGTGTATCACATACGCACGTGTTTGCATGTGTGTGCGTGTGAATGTGCAACAGTGTATGCATGTGCTTGCATGTGTTTGTACATGTGTGCACGTGCACATGTTTGTGTGTGCGAGCGTGCACAGGTGCATGCATGTGTTTGTGTGTGCACATGTGTGTCCATGCGAGTGTGCACCAGTGTGCATATTTGTGTGCATGTGCTTGCGTATGTGACTGTGTGCGCGCATGCGTGTTTGTGCGTGTTTGTGTTTGCATGTGTGTATTGTGTGTGCTGTGTGTGCATACGCATGTTTGTGTGTGCGAGCGTGCGCCAGTGTGTGCATATTCCTGTGTCCATGCGCTTGCGTGTGTGCTTGTATGTGCGCACCTGCGTGTTTGTGTGTGCATATTTCTGTGTGCGTGTCCTTGCTCGCACATGTGTGCACATGCGTGTGTGCGCGCGTGTGTTTGCATGTGTATGTGTATATGCGTGTGCATGTGCACGCTGTCCACCCTGCGCTGGACCTGCACTCGGCATAACTCGGCTGGGGCTGATGTTCACAGAGAAATCTCGCGGCACAGCCGAGGACCGCAGCCTGCAGCCGTCACCCTTGACTCTGCCCGCCACGGCCCGGCAGCGTGACCGCGAAGCCCGCCAGGAACTCTGCAGCCAGGCCACCACGCGGACCCAGTCTGGTGCTGTCAAAGTGCCTGCTCTCCATGGGAAGGTTCCAAGCTCTGTTCTCGCCCCTGTGACGCAACACAAGACCCGGAGACTTTTCACACAGCCCTTTATTGCTCAGAGTCCCAGCGACAGCCATCTGCACAGGGAGTGGAGGAAGCGGCTGTTTCTCTGCACCCCGGACCGGAGGATATAACGCGCTGGTGAAGAGCCTTCCACGAACATGTAACGAGGCGCATTTTATAGAAAATGTCTAATCGAGTGACCGAGTCCATGCTTTGAAATTGTACCCACGAGGACAATACCTCAACACCCAAATGTTTTTAGTATCTAAGTCAAGATATCAAATGGTCTGCTACATAGTCAGAAATGCACACACCACTATCCCGAAATGAAGGCTCATTTTCTGATAACCAGTGAGAAGGAGACGAGTGCATGGCCCCTGCGGGGGTGACCCCGGGGGACACCACGTTGGCCCTCCACTCAACCCAAAGCCACATCACGTCCTGAAGGAGTGAGGTGGGTGCGCCGAGCTAGGAGGGCATGGAGGCCGCTGCCCTCCCCGTCGTGCTGGGGGACCTCTCCTGGGTTCCCCACACTGCTCAGGCGGTCCCAGCTTTCATGGAACAGAGCTTCAAAAGCTTCAGATTGGTGCAGTAATTTACTCCCCAGCATCCAGGTGCTGTCCCAGCGTCAAAACAGAAAGTGGTCAGTAGGCCACACAACCCGGACAGAGACCTTCCCAGCGATCCATGCTTGTCCCACACACGCTAATGGGAAACAGAACACAAAATTCTCAAATAATATTTATCAATATATAGAATTTGTCATTCAAATGCTTTTTAAAAAGTAATAAATATCTTATTATTACACATGAAATTTACATGGAGTTCTCTCCTAGTCCTTGGATTTTAACAGATGTTTAATTCTGAATGCAAAGAAACATTCACGTACTTAATTTTTTTACAATATTTATTCTGGAACAAGTTTTATTCAAAAGGCAAATGAACAGAGAACATTCCACTTGCAACCGACACATGGTCATTACAGAAAAAGGAGATTTGGTGTTCAAAGATGGATATGCCCCTTTTTTTGCTGTGTTGATTACTGCTCGATTTGGCTGGATAGAACATTTGGTTGTGGGAGAAAGGTCCCAGGTGAGCGTGAGCTCACTCGGCTGTGACACACAGAACCACACACGCTCTCCCTGTGCACTGATTTCTACCTACAGCATTGCGGGGGGTGGGGGAGCTGCAACGTAATCTGGCCCTTTCTTCCATGAGAATGGTCCTCCTGGCCATCCGGGAGGGGACACTGCCAGCCTCCAGTGTCCCAGCTGACAGCAGCCATTGTATGTGACACTGCCCTGTCCCCTCTGGGGCCCCTACCCTGTCTGCCCGCTCTGGCACTCCCACCCCAACATTCCCCGGGAGCCCCGGCCTCCATGTCCTGTGGAACGTGACTGTGTCAGCCATCAGGCTTCTCACACGCTCATGCTCCCTGCGTGCTTGTCTCCTACAAGGAGCCCAGCGCTGTGCCTGCCACACAGGAACCAATGCACAGACCAGGCCAAGAGCAGATTGGCTGGGCCCTCCCAGCTCTCCCCAGCACACCTGGTGGGGACAGCCTTGCCACGCTGGCCCCTCCTTGTCTTTCCTCTCTGGTCTCTGAGAGATGCCGCACGCTGCAGGGTAAAACCCTTCTATGTACGTCCATCCTCCTCCACTGCCTCCCTCCTGGCCTTGTCTTCCCCTGCTGGCTTCCCTTGCCTCCCATCCCTCCGTGACTTCCTCCGGGGCCCTCCTGTCTGTCCCCACTCCCTTTGCCCTCGGGCCCCACAGCCTACAGCATCCAGGACCCTCCTCCGCGTGTCTGCAGATGCCAAACTCTGCACATCCGTTTCACCTTCTGCTTGTCCCTGTTGGTTAAAATACCAGAACACGGGGAGGAGTCTCGAGGTGTGTACCACCCAGGTGGCCCGCCTGCGTGCGCGCGCACACACACACACAGGTGTGCGTCCGTCCTGACCAGTGTAGGTACGTGTGTGCATGCACACGGGTGACATTCAAAGGCCTGGTATGAAACTGCAGCTTTTCTAGCTACTACAAAATGGGCCAGTTTTTAAACTGTGCATTTGTTGCTTGCAAACTTATAAATATGTATAAACCCCATTATAAATAAATCGTGGCTGGCAGATGGCATTGTGTGTGCCAGCAGCGACTGCATGGAGTTCTAAACGCTTATTAATCCTCCACTTGGAAAGCCCAGAGCATGGACTCTGGGATCTGTGACATGAGGTGGTGGGAAAACAAAGTCCTAAATTAGAGGGGGAAAACCCTCAACAAGGGAGGGTCAGAGGCCAGCAGCTCACACCGCATGGCAGTTCTCAAAGTCCACACTCCCCACCAGCGTTGCTCAATTTACTAGAAATGCAAACTCTTGGTTCCTGTGCAGACCTCCTGGGGTGGGGCCCCGGGGGGCGCCTCGTTGTCCATCCATTCCAGATCTGCTTAGCCTGGAGGCCAGTCGCCCTGCCTGGGACCCCCACCCCGTGCTCAGGTGTGCATAGGGCCTGCTTTCCGTGTGTGATGGGCTGTTGGGTGAACGCTGATGTGTGTCCAGCCCCATCTCCTGCTGTCCCTTGGCGCCGTTAATCTTCCACATCACGGTGACCTGCCTAAGCGTACCCTCGTCCTCAGCTTCCTTCCCTTCCCCGCCCCTGGGGCATCACCCAGAGAAACGACATACAGTTAGACCACCTCAGGGTCTGTTTCTGAAGCACCCCAGAAGCACTTCCTTATCCGTGTAAGACTCCCGTCTTTATGCCTTTTGTGAAAAGAATGAGCATGAATGCAAACCCAAGGAGGAGGGAAGAGCTCTGCGCCATTTTCCACCAGGGGCTGAGCTTTATACCCAAATTGTAAAGGACCCTAATAAGTCCTGTGCTCTGTCCGAGATTCAGCCACTGTCACCGTGCTCCAGCAAGTCACTGGCCCCAGCTCCCGCACTTCTGCAGCGGCATGTCCTAGACGGCTCCCTTGCTCGTTACCCCTGAGTGGCCCTGGCATGCCCAGGTTGCAACACCTTTTCATAAAGTGGTTTTCCCAATTCATTTCTCTCAGGACAAATTTTTTGAGTTCGACTGCAGCACCAGGTATTACCCTAAAACTCAGGACTGAGATCTGTCTGCGGTACACAATGACCTAAGCGCAGTGTTTCCACAATTCCCGTCCCCTTCCTATCGGGCTGTGGCCACCCGCAGAAAGGCGCGGATGACCCGCCAGTGTGGGAACACAGCGAGGGAGCCCATCGCACCTGCGTGAGGAGCAACTGTCCTTCCTGTTTCCGTATATTCACGAGCACCCCCTCTCCATCTCGCGGGAGGGGTGCGGAAGGGTGGCGCTCAGAGACACCCAGCAGCAACGTGAGGCCGTGCGACTCTGGGGAGGCCTGTGATCTTGTGGGAATTGCTTTCACCATGGGACTGACTCAGGAAAGGGAGGACTAGAACCTTCGTCTCTGAGGGTCACTTATGGGAAGGAGCCATGTGGCATCGGACACAGCCTCCATCCCTGGACCTTGGTCTCTGTCTGCCCATCCACCCCAACACTGAGACAGCGTCCAATGGTGAAACGTGTGTCACAGTGACGCGGCTGCTGGGCCCCTTGGCCTCTCTAGCTGAGAACCCGGGAGTGGCAGCGTCCGCACAGAGTAGGGGCTGGGAATGTCTGAATGGGTTGGCCGTCAGACAGTCCACGGAGCGGTTTGGGACCCCCAGAACCAGGGCTCGCGGAAACCACCGATGAAAATCCCACTCGTTCACACGTAGTGGTGTGGGTAAGAGGGGCAGTGGGTGACATGGCTGTCGTGGGCCTGCGGGACCTGCCATGCCTGTCAGAGGCCTGGGCTGAGAAGCAGCATGTCCAGTGCCCTGTGGGCTCCGGGGGGCTGGGCACACTGAGCAGCAAATGTACCCGGGGACTCGGGGGTCCAGGAACACACAGCCTTGCCTGGCAGAAGTGTGGTCCGGGTCCAGACGAGGGGGCACCCAGGCTGGGCGGGGAATGGCCGTCTTTGCCTGGGAATCCTGATCTCCAGGTGCAGCAGAGCCCAGAAACGTGGAGGGAGCACAGCACTGCGCCTGTTCATTGCATGGCTTAGAGCAGTGTGAGGCGCCCACCATGCCTCAGTTTCTCCCCCGTAAGTGGGGCTCCCTATCATGCCCATTTCACAGCCTTGAAGGGGAGCTGCGGTGATCTGTGGGGCCCCAACCCGCCTCACACAGGGGAGGGATGACCATGAGAGAATGGCAGCCATCTGCTGGCTCTCTGGCAGCTACAGAGAAGCCCAGATTCCCACTGGCCTGTTGTGTTGTAAGCAATCCTGGAATCCGAACTTCAAAATACATATTTGAATTAATATTGAAACAAAATTTGATCGCCTCCAAATTTCTAATTTTCTAAATTGATTCTCATGCAAAAAGACAGGATATATGTTGCTTATCACCACTGAGCTAATCACTGACTGCACAGCAGGGAGCTCTAACCGTACTGATGATCATTTCTCACATCCCCAGGAGCACAAAGAACACAGGTCAGCTGTGCGGGGTCTCCGGGTCCCTAACCAGCCTTTCCCACTTTGCCCTTAAATATTAGAATTTGGGGCCAGCCCTTAAGATTACCCAGCGGGCCCCGCAGGCCATCCAGAGAAGTCATTTCATCCGTTTATTATATGTGTGGACACTTGCACACAGGGCTGGGACCTCTATGTATGTCTGCAGGGCTGCAGGCCTCCAGGGGATGGGACACAGGGGTTCCCACAGCTGCCCCCCAACCAGCTGCTGCCCCAGCCCTGTTCAGCTCCCATTGCTTCTGGGTAACGTGGAGTGGGGTCTCCTCATGCGACTGAAACCAGAGCTGCTCCAGGATGGGTGGGTGGCCCTACATTAGTTCTAACCCATGGCAGAACATTCTAGGAGATCGAAGCCACTGTTTTCTGGGACTCCTTGGACCCTCAAAGGACAAAAACTCCTAAGAAGCCTCCACACAAATCTTCGGACCTGCCCGATGTCACCCACGTGCTGCACCCCACCTTCCATCCTGGACACACACCCACACCCTAAAAACAGAAACGGGGCCCCTTTAGAAATAGAACTTTGCAGAATTACTATTCGTCAGAATGTTTAAAATCCAGCCTTAACTCCTCATTCTTGAAGCATCAAATTTATTCCTGCCCCACTATTAGTGTGCGGAAAGTCCCACAGCCCTGACCCAGGGCCCCTGCGGGCTGTGGGACGGTACAGGATGGGAGCCTGGATGTGGCACCAGAGACAGGCTGCCAACCGACAGGTGAGCCCTTTGGCTTTTAAAAGACGGCATCTGTTAAATAACAAGTTAACCTCAACCAGGTGTTTTTTAAAACTAGAAACATTGTCACCCCTGTTGGCCCCAAATGACCTGGTAAGAAATCATAGGCCCTTTCCAGGGAGCAATTGGAAAATCTGTGGCAGAGACAGCCAGCCGCATTACCCACCAACCACTTGAGCAGCAAAACCTCAATCCGATTCCCCAAACTCCCAAGTCCCCAGCCCGAGACAAAGGTGAAGTGGGAGCAACAGCCGTGCAGAGGTCTCAGGGCTGAGCGTGCGTGTTGGCGTCTGCCTACGACGCAGTGCGTAGCGGGGGGTGGCGTGCTGTTTCCTAGCAGCTACCCCGGCAGCTGCGATCGGCGTGTGGGCTAGAAGGACACAGAAACCAAGACTTTGCCCCCCAGCCCTCCACACATACTGGTTTGTCGTTACACAGATGACCATATGGGAAGCATGTGCCAGTCAAGATCTTGGTCACTGAGGCTCATTTTGTACCCCCATTTGGCCGTCAAACAGACCCCTGGACAACACTGGTCAAGACAGACAGCATTCCTGTGCCCAGCACTGCCCGGAAAAGCTGGGACACCCCCCACCCCTTCTCCTTAGCACAGCGGCACCAGCCATCAGCACTGCGATCGCACAGGTGTGAGGCCGACTGCTGGGGGAGACGCATCACGGAGGAAGGGACACCATCGACTCCAAGCGACAGCAACCAGGACCAGCCGTTCATGGAGGGTTATGTGCAGAGCTCAACTGCTCTGTGGAGCAGCCTGCCTTCTTCCACTACAACTCCACCTCGACTCCCAGCCCTCCTGCCTGCTTCTCTCCCCTACGTGGGGCTTATCAGATAAAGCTGCAGGCAACACCTTCCTAGTGGAATTTTTCAGTAGAATGGGTCAGTTGAATTAAATTTTTGCCCGGACAACTACAGTCAAACTTTTTTTTTTCTCATTAAAAACATACAGCACAGAACGTTAGTCTTACATCTCTCTTAGTCTTAAAAAATATAAATATAGAGGGATAATTTGTACAGTATAGGTATGTACACCTTTAATATGCACATGAGAAAATCAGAACAAGTTTATGAAACTTGCACTTGACGGACACTTTCCTCCTGGGGCATTTGGATGAGGCTCTGAGCCCGCGGGCAGCGGCCTGAGTTTCCGGAGCCTTCATATCCGTCTTCCGGGAAGAACCAGGACTCCTGACCATCGGTGCGGGGTCAGGCCGGGTGGCTGTCCGGTCACGGAGCCTTCTCCACCGGCTGCTGGAGGCAGAGCTCGCTTCCTGCGGAGACGATGGGGAGGCTGTTCTCCAGGTGGTGGTTGATGAGGTGGCTGATGCTGTCGAAGACCTTGTCCTTTGTCCGGATCTGGGAGGGACACAGAGGGTAGGAAATCATGACACACAGGCCGACGGGAGAGAATGCGTGTGCTCAGAGCCAGCCAGACCAGGGGAACCTGAGTGGTGCCCTCCGGGGGTCCCCACGCTCTCAGAGACATGTCTGCCAAGTCCCCAGTCATTGTCACTGGCCAGTCATCTGTCACCCACCTTCAGCACCTACCTAGCCCTCCGCCGCCAGCCTTTCCTCTCCTGCTCCCTTGCTGTCCCTGAAGTAACTGTCTAGCGGCCCTGCACTCCGGACAGGAGGGGTCCACACAGCTCTTCCGGCTCCCACCGGAGCGTGAGCCTGTCTGGGTGCAGACACTGTTGACCACATGGCTCTGGAGCCTTGGGATGCCCGCCCACCAGGTTCTCCTGAACAACTGAACACCTGGGCTTGGGGGCATGTGTGTGGAGGGAGGTCCACCGCTTCCCTCTGCTCACTGGGCCTGAGCCCTGGTCCCTGAGCTGCTACACTCCCAGCGTAGATCTCGCTTGAAGAAGGTAGATGCGGCCTGGCCTGGGGCAGTCTCCCAGTCTTCTCTGGACAGGATCCCCATGCGGCCGGCTCTTTTGGTGGGGGGTGGGAGACATGGCAGAGAGCAGGTGCCTGGCTACACCTGCTGGCCCTCCAGGCCTTTGGATGGTCCTCACGGTGGCTCTGGGATGCCTTGGGTTCCTAGCCTCTCTCTCCACCTTATTGCTGGGGGCTGCCCCTCCCCTGGGGCGATCAGCTTTCCCCACCTTTCCCTCAGGGACTCTGAGGGCACTTCTACTCTCCTCCTCCTTTATCTGTCCCAGTATTCTCATTCCCACCCCTAATGTGACTCTCTTGTCTCTCCCTCTCTAGCAACCCACCAATGGGTTGTCAATCTCTGGGCCTTCAGCCCTGATCTCTTTCCCACACCAAGTCTATACTCCAGGTGGGCCCATCAAAGCCCCCAGGCCATCAGCTCTGGGCTCTACCAACAAAGGCAAGAGCAGAAGCTTTGAAATGAGGATGTTTTCATCGCCTAGGGTCCCACTGAGGCAGGCCTCTGTCCCCACCGGTCTCTGTAAGCACCTGAGAGGAAGGGACCCACTGGGCCACGGGGCTCCCAACTTCTGGGCATTGACCCTCATGTAGGAGGCAACCTAATGGGCACATTCAGAAAGAAATCTTTTTGTTAGACTTTGGGGCATCTTTTCATTGAGGTTCTTCAATCCTCCTAGGTTTCTTGGAACTCCCATCCCAGAAAGACCCTGGGGTGACACAGGGCGGGAGGCTATCTTAGAGGTAAGGGGCACTAAGAACTCAGCTTGAGACTACTATTGGGGTGTTGCTTTGACGTTGACTTCTTTTTCCCGCTTCTTAGTGATTAATACTCATTTAAGTTCTGGGGCAACAGGGGTGAATGAGGAATTATGACAGGAAGTGTCTGGGACAGTAGTGTCCACCTGGGCTCACATTCAAACTGCCTGAGTGCATCCAGTAAGCCCCATGCCCAGGTCAACTCCACCAGGAACTCATGGTGGGGCTCGGCCACTAGGGCATTTCACAAAAACCCCGTGACTCCAACATGCCATCCAAGCTGAGAGCCCACTGGTCAGCATCTTTGGCTGCCATAAACACAGACACACATGCAAACAAAGGTACACAGAAAAGACAAGTCATATAAATTTACTGCCCAAGGAAGTAGCCCAGTTTACTCCAGTCTCCTAAATACTTACTGTCTGGCGCCTGGCCAGAGAACTTGCAGCCTACAGAGCTGTCTGTATGGACCCCCCCTGCTATGTGGTTCAGAAAGGAAGAAAGATCTGAAATCAGTAATCCAAGCTTTAATTAGGAAACTAGAGAAAGAATAAAAAATTAGAGTAGAAACCAGTGACATTAGGAACAAGAAATCAATAGAGACATCAATGATCTCAAAGCTGGTCCTTCAAAAAGATTAAAAAATGAATAAACCTCCAGCCATGCTAAGAAAAAAAAATGAGAGGACACAAACTACTAATATCAGAAATGAAAGAAGAGTCATTACTATGGATCTTGTGGACATTAAAAGGATAAATATGGAATACCAGAAACAACGCTAAGCCCACATACTTGGTAAACCAGATAAAAATGGACCATTTTCTTGAAAGGCATCATCTCCTAAAACTCTTACAAGAAGAAATAGACTGTCTCAATAAGCCCATGTCTATTTAAAAAACAGAATCCGTCATTAATAATCTGCCTACACAGAAAGCACCAGGCCCAGATGGGTTCACTGGTCAATTCTACCAAACACTTGAAGAATAAGTTGTACCAAGTCCTTACAATCTCACTCAAAAGACAGAAGCAAAAGGAGTACTACATAACTCACTCTTTGAGGCTGGTATTACTCTAATATCAAAAGCAGACAAAGACACTACCAGAAAAGAGAACTATAGACCAACATGTCTTATGAACACAGATGCAAAAATCCTCAACAAAACAGAAAATCGAATCCAACACTGTATAGAGAGAATTACACACCATGACTGAGCAGGATGTGTCCTGGGGGTGCAGGGCTTCTACATTCTGAAATCCATTAATGTGCTCCAGCCCATCATTAGGCCTAAAGACAAAATACTGCATGATCATATCAATCGATCCAGAAAAGGCATTTAACAAAATTCAACCAAGTCCTTTAAAAAAAACTCTCAGGAAACCAGGAATGCAGGGGGGGCTTCCTCCACTTGATAAAGACATCTACAAAAATCCTACCCCTAACATCCTCCTCCATGATGAGAAACTTGAACAAGGCCAGGATGTCT
>NW_019154117.1:2094304-2112809 GCF_002288905.1 Enhydra lutris kenyoni | reverse complement strand
GGTCTCACACTCCCTCCACCATAGCGGGAGTCCTGGCTATACCTGCAGTCAGACAAAAAAGGAAATGTAAGGCCAAGATACCGTCTTCAACAAATGGTGCTGGAATAACTGGACATCCACATAAAAGAAAAAAAAAAGGAAATGTAAGGCCAAGATACCGTCTTCAACAAATGGTGCTGGAATAACTGGACATCCACATGCAAGAAAAAAAAAAGGAAATGTAAGGCCAAGATACCGTCTTCAACAAATGGTTCTGGAATAACTGGACATCCACATGCAAAGAAAAAAAAAGGAGCCTAGACCAGACCTTACACCCTCACAGAAACTAACTAAAAATGGATCACAGACCTAAATGTAAAAATGCAAAACTACAGAACTCCTACAAGATAACACAGGGGAAAGCCTGGATGACCAGGCATTTGGTAAAGACTTTTTAGATATGGCATCAAAGGCCTAATTCATGAATGAAAGAAATAATCAGAGGAACTTTATTAAAATTAAAAACTTCTGCTCCACAAGTGACATAGTCAAGAGAGGGAGAAGAGAGGCCACAGACTGGGAGAAGATAATTCTCAGAATTATCTCAGAATGAACTGGTACCCAATATATACAAAGAACTCCTCTAACACTAACAATAAGAAGACAAACAACCAGATCTCACCAAAGAAGACGTTCAGATGGCAAATGAGCCCATGGAAAGATGCTCTGCATCACATGTCATCAGAGAAACACAAATTCAAACGAGCTACCACAAACATATCAGAATGGCCGAAATCCAGAACACCGACCACCCCACATGCTGGTGGGGATGTGCAGCAGCGGAGCTCTCCTCACTGCTGGTGGGACTTGCCACTTTGGAAGATGGTTTGGTGGCTTCTTATAAAACTAAACATGCATGAGGAGGAAGGTGCTGGTGGCTGAGGCTCGGGGGCAGGACGAGGTGTGGGAAGGAATCCACAGGGCAGTGGGCAAGGCGGTGGGACCTATGCCTTCTGCTTTAGGCATGGTGGGTTTGAGTTGCCTGGGGAACATTTACTTTTTTTTTTTTTTAAAGATTTTATTTATTTGACAGAAAGAGGGATCACAAGTAGGCAGAGAAGCAGGCAGAGAGAGAGGGGGAAGCAGGCTTTCTGCTGAGCAGAAAGCCAGATGTGGGGCTCGATCCCAGGACCCTGGGATCATGACCTGAGCTGAAGGCAGAGGCTTTAACCCACTGAGCCACCCAGGCGCCCCACCTGGGGAACATTTAAAGTAGGTGCCCAGCAGTTAGAAATACTGTTTAGAGATTGTACATTAACAAGTACACTCCACCAAAGACGGAATGATTATATATGTCCTCTTCCAAAAGGTCACACTGGCTCGGACAAAGCCATCTGGCAGAGATGTTTCCTGATTAAAATCTGGTTCCGCTGGAACAACCTGCATCCTCAGACCTGCTGCCCTTTGTCTAATGTCTCAGCTTGGGCTAGATCCACCAGTAGACCCTCCACCCCCAGAGGCTCCAGCCCAAATACAACTAACCCAAGTGGGATATAGACCCATCCAGCCACACTGCCTGGCCTCCCTGAGATTTGAAATGAAGGGGAAGTTCAGGTCCTTCCTAGACCCAATGGACACAGTGCCAAAGAGTGCCAGGCTCACATCAGCCCCCGGGGGCTGGTCGCCCTTGCGGTCTTGTATGCAATTGCTTACATCCTTCCAATCAACACATTGTCCCACACGAGCACTAATTTTCCCCAACCGCAGGAGGAAAATTTAGAAACTCACAAATAACCCAACCTCCCACCTTAAGACACTAATAAAAGGAAGCAGGTTAACCCTGAAGCAAGCAGGAGAAAGGACATCATAAATATTAAAGCAGAGATAAACAGAATGAAAATATAGGAAATCAATGAAACCTAAAGCTGGTGCTTTGAAAAGACCAACAAATTTGACAAAGTTGGAGGACTCACACCATACCTCCCGATTCCAAAACTAATTACAAAGCTATGGTCATCAAAACAGTGTGGAATGGATATAAAGATTGGCATATAAACCAGTGGAAAAGAACAGAGGGCTTAGAAATGAACTCTGATGTACATGGTCAAGTGATTTTTGATAGCGGTGCCAGGACCATTCAATAGGAAAGGGACAATCTTTCCCACAAATGGCACTAGGAAGACTGAATGTCCATGTATGAAAGAATGAAGTACCCAGAGCTAAAGCCATATGTAAAACTTAACTCAAAATGGATCAAAGACCTAAACGTAAGACCTAATATTCTTAGAAGAAAACGGGGGAGAAGCTTCAAGACATTGAATTTCCAATAGTTTCTTAGATTTGGTACCAGATACATAGGCTGCAAAAGAAAAGCCAGACAAATTGGGTGTCATGAAAATCATAAACTTTTGTGCATTAAAAGAACTATATCAACAGACTAAAAAAGCAACCAACAGAATGGGAGGGATAAATTTGTGAACTGTACAACTCATCTAATAAGGGATTAATATCCAGAATATATAAAGTTCTAAAACTCAACAACAAAAACGAGCAATCTGATTCAAACATGGGCAAAGAACTTGAACAGACATTTCTTCAAAGAAGATCTGGAAATGATCAATAAGCACGTGATAAGATGTTCAACATCACTCATCATCAGTGAAATGCAAGTTGAAATTACAGTGAGACACCAACTCACACCCGTTAGGATGGCTGCTCTCCCCAAACCAGAACAGCCAAGTGTTAGCGAGCATGAAGAGAAATCAGAACCCTTTGTACAGACTGTTGATAAAAATGGTGTGGCCACTGTAAACTGATGGCTTCTCAAAAAATATTTGTTCATGGATTATCATGTGACTCAAAACTCCACTTCTAGTTGGCTACCTGGAAAGTCGAAAGCAGAGTCTCGAAGAGATGCTTGTGTATTGTGTTAATAGCAGCGTTTTCCACAATAGTTACTGTGGATGCAACACATGGGTCCATTGACTGATGAACGGGTAAGCAACATGGAGTCCACGCACACGACGGAACCACAGGCAGGAAGGAGTTCTGATACCTGGAAGATCCAGGAAGGAGGTCTGACACCTGATACAGCAAGGACGAACCTGAGGACACTACGCCGAGTGAAATGGGCCAGTCACCAAAGGACAAATACTGTGTGATTCTACTCGTGAGGCCTTTAGAGGAGTCAAATTCATAGAGACGGAAAGGAGAACAGTGGATGCCTTGTGCTGGGCTGGGAGGGGACAGGGAGTTACTTAATGGGGACAGAGTTTCAGTTTTGTCTGATGAGGAGCGTTCTGGAGACGGCTGGTGGGAACGGCACCATCACTACACGCACACATTCTGTACCACTGGACTATACTCTGCCCCGGTTTTGGTGACAAATTCTATGTTATATGTATTTTCCCACAACATAAAAAAAAATCTGGAAGGAAGGAAGAAAAAAAATTGACAAAGGGTTTGAATAGACATTTCTCCAAAAAGATACATAAAAAGCCAAGAAGCACCTGAAAAGATGCTTGGCATTTTTAGTCATCACAGAAACACAAGTCAAAATCACAATGGTGTACCACTTCCCGCCCGCAAGCATGGCCAGACTCAAAACGCTGGTCGATGCCAAGGGCGGGAGCAGGTGCAGAGAAACTGGGGCCCTCGGGTACTGTAAGTGGGAACAGAAAATGGGGCGGCTGCTTTGAACAACCATCTGACAGTTCCTCAAGTGACAGATTATAGAGTTACCCTACGACCCAAAAAATCCACTCCGAGCTAGAGATCCAAGAGAAATGGGCACATATGTCCACACAGAAACGTGGACCTCAAGTTTGCAGCAGCATTGCTCGTAACAGTCTAATGTCCATCGGCAAACCCGTCACAAGTCAATGTGTTGTGTTCATAGGTGGAACCGTCCTCGGCCAGAGGGTGGAATGAGCGGTTGGCGCGCGCTACCTCTTGGACGAAACTGGAAAACACTACACTCAGGACAAAAGGTTAGTCGCAAAGTCTACATATTTATATGATTCTATCCAGAGGGACGTCCATAAGGGAGAACCCGGGGAGGTTAAGGGACAGGGGCTGGGAGGCTGGCGAGGAGAGGCCAAATGCCGTCGCGTTCCTCTTGTGGGTGATAGACGTGTTCCAGGTTGCGGTGACGGGCGCACGCCGCTGTGAATAGACTGACAGGCACTGAATCGTGCACTTGAAATGGGCGTGTATGTGAATGAGAGCCCACCGAGGCTGTTTTTAATGCCTCTGTGTCTATCAGTTTATAGAAAATCCGGGAGTCAGAGAAGCAGGGAAATGAGGCCACACGGGGCACAACAGCCCACATCATGATGTGGGATATTCTGTAGACAAATCCGTATCTAGTCACTCAAACAAATCACTGGTGTCAGGGGAAACAGAAGGAAAATGGAATATGATGCACCCCGTGCACCACGTTTGAATTCTGATTCCAACAAAGGTACCGTACGAAGAACGTCTTTCAGATAATCAGGGAAATCTGAACCTGTGGAGTAACCATCCTCAGTTTTGTGGGCTGCAACAATGATGTTGTGTTGTTTGTGTTGGAGACGAGGGGGACAGCAGGATGTCTGGATGCGCTATCGCTCCTCCCTCCCCTTGCTCTCCACTGCCTCTCGTTCCCGAATGAACAATCGGTCCAAACGCCCAGAAAGACAGGTGTCTGTGTTTCGGGTGGGGGCGGCCCCAGTGGCCCCCCACAGGAGACCAGAGTCCAGGCCGAGTCAGGAGTGTGCCGCGAGACAGGTTTGGTGGGGCGGGGGGGTGGGGTCAGAGGCAGCGGCACCGGCGGGGCACCCTCCGGGGGTCAGGGAGCCCATGGGGAGTGGCTGGGCAGAGAAGCCGGCGTCCCCACAGGATGAGGGCAGCGTCCGCAAGGGAAGCTGCAGCAGCTGTGGTCGGGGGGGTTGGGGGTTGTCGAACAGGGAAGTTAACCAGAGAGTTGAAAATACGAAGGCTGGGGGCCAGACTTCTCATTGCTGGAGAAAGGGTTATAAGTGTAGAAAAAGAAAGAAGTAGGATGAGTTCTGTGATAATCAGAGTGGAATTGGAAGAATTATTGTGAATATAGGATTTCCAACACACAGAGACACAGAGACGGACACAGATATGCACGTGTGCGTGCACACCTGTGTGCACCAGTCTGTCCCCCAAGAACTGCAGGAGAACCCCACACCCATGTGCAGCTCCTGGTCTTCCCGTGAAAAAGAACCAGGCTGGGGTTCCTTCGGAGAAGTGGCTGAGCGCGGGACCGCAGCGGGGGAAGACGGTGCCATTATACCCCTGTGTATTGAGGGAAGAAGGGGCAAAAGAATGAGGCCATGTCAGAGGGACACCGAAACCTGCTCGAAGCAGCAGGAAGCAAATAGGGCGGCCGGTGCTAACCCGCTAAAGCACACAGGGAGCCGTGAATCCACACGGGTAAAGACAAATTCATTAGCAGCGTGAAGGTTTGGTTGGGAAGCAGGCATTTAGGTAGCCTCATGGTGCCTGCCTCCAAATATTTAGTAATTACAGGGGAAGGAGTGGGTCTGCTGGGGAGAAGCCGGCCCAGCACCCCCTTCGCCCAGCCTCCAGGTAAACGCTGGAAAACACCCCTTCCTGGGACAGCTGGGGGTGAGGGGTGAAGGGGGTCTGCAGGCAGGTGGTGGCGGCGTATTGGGGTGGGGAGCTGAGGGGCAAGAGAGCCCCTCCCCCCTGGGTGAGTGGGGACTGCGGCTCAGACCAGCAAGAATTCCCATGTCACTGGTTAATTTAGCACCATCTAGTCTGCCTGAGACAAAGAGAACCTTAAAATAACAAGGCTCTGTAAAGTGGAGGGATGGCGGGGGGATTTGTTTTCTCAGTTACTCTCAGAATAAAATAAAATCCTAGTAAGTGTGGGGCGTTGGACGGTTGCCGTCATTCTGTGATCTCCCGAACGCCAAGCCGGCCTGTACTTTCAAATGTGCCACGCCCTGAGGCCACGTTTGGGAAGCCCACGGCGCACCAGCCACGGGGGCAGGGGCGCCGGCCACCTGTCCAAATGCAAACAGATGGCCGCCCCAGTGGCTGGTCCTTCTGGCCAAAGGGACGGGGCCTCGGGGCGTATCTTAAAGTCAGGAGGGCCTACTGGAGGATGGGGAGGGTGTTGCCAAGGAAAGCCCGCGCCCCAGACGCCCTCTCCGAGCTGCTCCTGCAGAGCCTGGGCCCCACCCTGCCCCGGGGGCTCAGAAGTTCCGCCCCTGCCCTCCTGGTCCCCCGAGACTCCCGCGACCCCAGGAGCCCCCGTCTTGCGCGATCAGTGTGCAGCGGGAAGGCGCGCAGGTTGGCGTACTCCACAGTAAATTTAGACTCAGAACCGTTTCGTATCCTTCTTTCTCAGAGGAAGCTGTTCTGCCAAGTTTCCCCCTTTATAGTCAGGGACCAACCGATTCCCATGAAAATCAGATGAATAAATATTGAAGAGAATGTGCTCGTCATCTATTTTGGCGTCCTAACGGCGAGGAAGCGACATTACATTTGGGATGAGGTCTTTCTCAGCTGAAGCCCTCCTCCACCGGATCAGTTAAACCAGAGGAGCCCACCCAGCAAAAGCCTGCCAAAGGGGCGGTTCTCAGGAGGTGTGACTTGCAGATTTCCTCGGCGGCACTAGACATTTTTCCTCCAAAATTGGAGCCACGTGGACAGCACGGCCTGGGTCCGTGGCGTGCTGACACACCTGTTGTGAGCTCATGGCCACAGCCCAGCCCCTCCCTAACCTTCTCCTCTCCCCCGTGTGCACGTGTAGAGGAGTGGTCACACCTGTCTTTCCCTCATCGTCCTCGGTCTATAAGGACCGAGTAAATAAAACATTAACTGTCTTCGCTCTCTGAGACGATATAATTTTCTGAGACGATATAATTTAGATAAACCGTGAACCTCTCATCTTCAAAAAATACCTAAAAGTTTCAGCTACACTCTTTATATTTTCACAGACTTGCTGGGGTATTTTCTTTCAGAGAACAGAGATGCCATAGCAGCAGCCCTTGCAAAGGGAAATCGCTCTGCACGGATTCTAAACACACACTCCCATCAGTAGCACAGGCCCCTTAGCATCATGTGGCCTCTGGGGCTCTCAGCTCTCGAGAAAGCCCCGCGTCCCTCTGTGCCTCACCTGCCACGGGCGTGTCAAACACGCACGAGGCGCCCAGCATGGTACCACAAGGATTAAGGCTGCTCCCTTCACAGAGGTGACGGTCCAGTGGGGAAAACCAATTAAGAAGCATGTTAACAAATAAATGAGTGCCTGTTTGTGACAAGAGCTTCAGGGTCAAAATAAATCACGGTGCGGAAATAGGGGCCCTCCCAGGGATTCTGTGTGACATGAGACGGGGAGGGAGGGTTCTCTGATCCGCAGCAAGCCTTGCTTGTTGTAAGAGGTGAACAGAACCCTATAATGTTGACACCCCAACCAGATTAGCAGCACAAACAAAAGGCAGCAAAGACCATGAAGACCGACCTCACCTTGCAAGTGCAACTGGAAATGTCGGAAAGTTCGTGTTAGATGCCCCAACCTGGCAAGGCCGCTCGTGAAGGCCACGTCAGGACCGAGCAGGGCTCGTGCCAGGGCGTAGCATCAGAAAAAGCTGCCTGAGCAGATCCCCACGTTCACAGACTCAAGGAAAGACCACACTGTTATTCCGCTATATCAGGTGATGCTGAAGAAGCATTCAATAAAATCCAGGATGACAGGAGTAATTAAGAGATCAATACGTATGATTGACACACAAGCAGGGATTATGTTTTGCACCTGGTTCTCGGCCATAGCCCAGGTGCCAAGCCAGTGCCTGGCCTCAGTAGCTATGCGGTCGGTGCGCTTTGTGGAGTGAATGAACCAGGGGGTGCCCTGCTTTGGGCAGGTGAGGACGAGCTACCGAAAGCTTACATCATCCTTAAGGGAACAAAGCCTCCAACAGCCCCTTTTAGGCTAGGAACAAGACAAGGGCGCCCTCTCCCGGTCACCGTCCATGGGCGCCTGGTCCGCACGCTGGGGCGGGACCATCCCGTGGGGTGGGCGGCCCGGGAGGCAGGAGACACAGCTCTTGGTGTTCGCCACCGCCTAACCGGTGTCCCGGGAAAACCGCTGCCACCTGCAAGACTGCTGGGCACGAGATCTCACCACATTCCTCTCCTGCCAGCAGTCGCTGTCGAGAAAACGTAACCAAAGTAACACCACGTTCAACAAGATTAAAACCAGACGATCTAGCACGTAACCAAACAAAGGAGCACCAGAACCTCCTGGAGAGAAATTTTAAATTCTAGCAACGGGCATCTTAACGCTAAGTAAGTAGACATCAGGCCATGCTCGTGGACGAGAGGACCGAATGCTGCACGCGGTCGGCGGTCCCCAAAACTCATCGGCAAATTCAACGCCGGTCCTACCGGAATCCCGCGTTCCCAGTGCCTGGATAAATGGGCTCTAAAACCCCAACAAAGAGGAAAAGGTCTGCGAACACCTACGCTAGAGAGCACAGAAAGGAGTTTCATGAGGAAGCCGTGAAACTAGGTGATAAGACTGTTTCAAAGCCATAATGACCGAGCGTCAGGGCACCGGTACCGGGACAGGAGGTCAGCAGGACGGAGCAGGCGTGAACTCAAGATGCAACCCGATGCGCCAGGCATGGGCTGTGGAGCACAAGGACCATCCGTGTGACCCATGTTGGCTCACTGCCTGCAGATCTAAACAGTGTGGGGTCCTCATCTTAGGTCATCTTCCAAGTACCTCCAGTGAGAATTAAAACATAAACGTGAAAAACAAAGCTTTCAAAGCCAAATGAAGAAAATATAGAAGAGCAGAGTATGTCTGTGACCACAGGCGAGAAAATCCTCTAAAACTCAAGACCATGAACCTCTGCACAAGGGAAACTTCTATTTGGTGGAGAACATCACGGACAAAATGATCAGATGCGTGAGAACGTGGAAGAGCTCACGTGGAAACTGCATGTCTGAAAACTCAGTGGGAGAGTCCAGGGAGACGGGTCAGAAGAGAAGCGTGGGGGAAAGGCGGGAACGTGATGTTTCCAGGAGGGACCTGTGGACATGCAGTCAAAGGACAACACAGCCAACACCGAGACGTGCTTTCCTCCCTCCCCGTCCCACTACTCAGATTCGCCACACTGGGAGGACGACACGGAGGAGGAGGAGCAGGAGGAGGAGGAGGAGGGAACCTTGGTGTTCAGCTGCCGCCCCGGTAGTCCAGCCATTCTGGAAGGAAAAGTGAGCCTCTGGTGACGCTAACTGTACCCATATCCTGTGAGCAAAAACCCCAGCCCTGGGATGTGCCCCAGAAGACCAGCGGGGGAAACACACAAGAGGATTCCTAGTGCCTTTAGCCCTTCCTGAGAGATTTCCACAAGTGACCTGTGACCACAGAGTGGGGGACGCCCGGGAGCCCAGCCAAGTGACGATTCCGCGTATGGAAAGCACCCCAGACAGATCTCGTACCAAGGGAAAAATGAACAAGATGAAATGGGATTTCACTTCACTGGGGGCAGTATCACGGTTCCAAATTTCTGAGACGCACACACAGTATGTATTTTCCCTGATGTACATCTGTGGGGAAAATCCCCATGACCAAAGAAGGTGGGTTTGCACTGCGTTCCCGGGAAGGGCTGTCCAGGTGCAGGGGGGAGAGGAGGCTCAGGGCCGAGGTACAGACACCAGAAGCCATAAATTAGGTCAGGTCCCCCTCCACCAAATTAAATTAAATTGAGATCAAGGCTAGCCAAAGACTGAGGCTTCGTCCCTACCCATCAGTCAGGACAGGCAATGCCCTGAGCTACTATTTGATCACGCTACCTGCGTCTTTGTTTTCACTGGATAACAAGTTTTAAAAACAATCCTGGAATTTATTTAAAGGTTCATTTAACGTCATTACATTTATTAAACTTAACAGTTCTTGGACTGCGCCAACATCAAGTCAAATCTCTTTACTGACTGGAAGATGGGAAATGCAGGCAAACCCACAGAGATCTTCAGACACAACCATGCTGCCAGGAACGGCCAAGCTCACTGTCACGAGGCATGACTTCCCTGAGCGGGAAAGCAAGAGGCCACTTAATAGGGCTTTAGGTACGGCCTCATCACGGCATGCACTCTAGGGTCAGAAACTCGGTGACTCAGCTTTAGAGACATTTGAGGTAAATATTGAAAGCCCATGACCCCTGCACATCTGTATCCACTAAGACTGTATAGGACAAGAAGACTTTCCCGGGATTTGTATCCATTTACCGTAAAGGACATCAGCGTTAGGGCTTCTACCCCAGGCCCTCGTGATTTCCAAGCCCAAGCCCAGTGCTGGCCTGAATTCACCAGCCCTCTGCACCTGGCCTCCTGGGTCCCACAGGAGTGGCCACCAGGCCCTCAGCCAGCACGCGTGGGTAGTGGAGGGAAAGTGAGTCACCCAACACAGAGACCAAGGGGAGTCCGTTCTAAGGAGGCAGGTCGTGTCCCGCCCCGTGCTCACCGTGCCTTCCGGGTCCACGAGCAGCAGGTGCTTGGCCTGGCCGTTGTGCATTCCTGTGAGGACGAAGGAGCCTGGGTTGGTGGCGCTTTTCCGGACCAGGAAGTCCCCGTCGTTCTTCAGCAGCCCTTCGGCCTCCTTCCGGCTCATCTCCCCTTGGTACCAAGGCTCCCCTTCCAGCTCCTCCAGCATCTTGGCATCTGGGGCTCTGGGGGTGACGGGGCTGATGCACTCCACGGAGGCCGCTTTGCTCAGCACAGGCCCCAAGGACTGGTTCCTGAGAGCATCTTCAAAAGGTTCTGTCAACAGCAATCACCAGAAACAAAGTGAACCCCCGAGAAGAGCAAACATTAAAATGCACAAAGTGATTGATGGAAGTGCCAAGACAACTTCCACAAGAAACAAACCTACAGTAAAACGACTGACCGGTAATAGAAACCACAGCCCAAACCTTGGCACCTTTTTCTGACTAGCTGGGTTTCCCGAGACCGCCGGGTGCTGCGCCTTGTACCCGGGATTCGAACGCACCCTCTGTCTCACCAGTTGGAACAACTTCACTTTTGCACGCTGCACCAGGCCACGCATTATACAGACCACCTACTGCTTCTGGAACATCGGCTAGCCTTTTCAGAAATCTGCTTCCTGCTGAATGAAAACCTGCCAATGCTAACAGAAATACATGAAAGGGAAGATAATCTGCAAGGTTAGATTTAGTGCAAAACCTATACCCAGCTGTCAGGTGTTTGTTTCAAAATTCTTACATCTGACAAATTTTTAAAAGAGAAGAAAATGGACATTTTCCAGGTGCCTTTGTGTGACTTGGCCCAGGCTAGGACCACTACCTCCCTGTGGCCTTCATTTGTCTCTGTGTGAGTGTTGGAGATGGAGCATGACCGCACGCCCTTCAGGACACACTTCCCACCGCAGGCAACAGACAACAGCAGCATGAAAAGTCCCCAGGGACATCTGATGAAACCTCGACTCTCCATTTTCAAAGGAGGTAATATGTACAAAAGCTCTCAAAAATGCCCACGGTGCCACACAGTGGCAGTATAAGGCGTGATGACAACAACACGGGACCATGCCGACATGAAGCACGAGAACGGGCACAGCTACATCCCCAGAGTCCTACATCATCCCTGGGATATAGTCCATACCCACAGATGTTCAACAAGTGCTCTAGGAGGAGACCAATTGTGAGTAGAGAACGGGCAGGAGTCAGGTGAATAAATGAAACCCCCATCAGGGCATTTCGATACTTGTTACATTGTTCACACATCTGGGAATAAAATCAGGTTAAAACTGGTGCCAAAATTAGATTTTTCTGTTTTTATCCTATTTTTCCTGATTACCTGGAGTAGTTGAAGGCTGTATTATAACATTTCTACACCATCACCGACACAACCATCACTATGAAGACCATCACCATTGTCACCATCATCACCCTCACCATCACCACCATCATGACCATCATCACCACCATCACTTGCCACCATCGTCAACATCACCACGACCATCACCACCATTATTACCACCGCCAGCATCAACATCACCATCATCACTATCACCATCCTCACCACCATCACCACCATCATGATCATCATCACCACCATCACCACCATCACCATCACCGTCAGCATCAACATCACCATCATCACCACCATCACCATCACCACCATCATCACTTCATCATCACCCTCATCCCACCCTCACTATCATCACCACCGTCACCACCATCACCACCATCGCCATCACCACCACTACCATCAGCACCAGGAGCAGCTCCATCACCACCACCATCATTATTTAGCTCTTGTGGTTTAAGAGAAACAACACAGAGTGCTGGCTTAATTCTTTTCCCAGACTTTTCGATAGCAACCAGCTTCGCCAGGGCCCTTTCTTCTTCTTGTCTCCCCTTCTCTGGTTTGGGAGCAGGTGTAGAAATGGACTGATGACAAAGGAAGGCTCTGGTTCTTATTTTTCCCATCTCAAACCCTTGTCTTATCTACCTCTTCTCAGGCTCTGGAGCCAGAAATCACTGGTTAATTGACTAAATTAAACAGTGACAATTGACCATAAATACTCTCACTAAACTGCCTTTGGGAGGCATCATTATAGTTGGAACAGAGGCTCAGAGAGCCTCCACTTTGCCCTGCGTCTTGGGAAAGTGGCTTCATCCTTCTGAGGCTGTCCCCACATTTTTTAAGAGATGGGATTTGATTAGATGATCGTTAAGGTGCCTCCAAGCCCCAAGAGTCTCCAATTTCTCTGTCGGTGGTGATTTTTGCAAGTCAGAATGGGAATCCACTGTCTGGGAAACCAAAGTGGCTGAGAAATAGACGTTTGCTGGCAGGAGGCCGCCGGGTTGCGTCACCCTCACGTGCGTCCTCCTTCCCACACAGCCCCTGCAGAGTGCGCGCCGCACCGGCAAGGCTGCCCTGACCAGCCACAGAGCCATAGTAATGGTGGCTACATGCAGGCCTGTTGCAGAAATTAAATAAAGTAACAGGTGCCCAGCCTGTGGTAGACACTTGTTAAATTCTTAAGGAATTCCTCTGGCCCACAAAAGTCTCAGGGAGCTGACAAAGCAGCATGAGGATGTAAAGCTCTTCGGGAACTCGGGAAGCTCCTTCGAAGTTCCTCAGCCACAATCCCACTTTCATTACGAGTTCCTGGCTGATTTACGCACGCCAGCCCTCATGACGCTGAGGGTCCACAGCAGGCACCCCCGCCCTGCTGAGGAGCTTCCTGTCACACTCCTCGTCCTGTCTGGGGGTTCACCAGGGCACTGGTTGTCACCTGCGAGCACAGCGTGGTTACTCACGCTCCACGGGACCCTCTGTTGGCTCCCCTGCAGACCCCAGTAAGCAGAATGGTACGTGACCCACACTAGATGCTCAAAGGAGAGGAATACAAGAGAGCGAGCGAGTGTGCACACAGGAGAGTGAGTGAGTGTGCGCACGGGAGAGCGAGTGAGTGTGCGTATGGGAGAGCGAGTAAGTGTGCACAAGGGAGAATGAGCAAGTGTACACATGGGAGAGCGAGCAAGTGTGCACACGGGAGAGCAAGGGAGTGTGCACACGCCAGATGGTGGATCACTTCCTTGCGTTCGCGTTGGGCTTGGTCACAGACCGAGGGCTCTGTGCAGCAGGGGCAGCCACGTTGGCATCCTTAGCCACTGATACAGAATTTGTCCCCTTACAGCCGACCAACATTTAAGTGAAAAAACGAGTGCTTTTCGTGTGTGTATCATTTGCCTCGACACTCGGGCAGCTCTTCAAGAGGAACGTCAGTTAGGAAAAGAGGGGAGATGCTCTGCGCCCGGAACTCAGAGAGGGCTGTCAGCCCCAAGCAGAGGTCAGCCAAGGTCGAAGCCTCGACAAGCCCGCTCACAACCCAGAAAAGTGCAGACAGCCATCACTGCTCATCAGAACGCTGCTGGCAGGAAGAGTGTTAATGGCACAGGTTTCAAAAAGAAGGCATCGCAGAAAGCGACCTCAGAAGACAGGAAACCCAGACGAATGGCAACCCACTCATGTCGAAGAGGTCCTTCCGCGGGCTGCTCTCTGCGCTGCTGCCCGACGCCGGCGTGGCCTGAGGCGGGAGGTGCTGGGCGTTCACGTACGTGGGGGCTTCTCCGGGGGCCGCGTGCGCTTTCCCCTCCGGCATGCCGTAGATATCCAGGGCCCCTGCAACAAGGAAACGAGCCGTCTCTTTCTCACAACGGAAAGGGTGGTCATTGGTGCGTCTGCCGGTAAGCCGCCCCCCGCGCCGCTCCCCTGGATGAAGGCAATCCTACAGGCTGCTAGATAATTCCTCCCGTGGGTCCCCATCGGCTCAATGCCCCTCTTCGGACCCTGTTCACCGCTGTGGTGTTCTGACCGGGACAGTTTCCCAGCCTTCTTGTCAAAATGCGACGGGGTGGCCTGCGAGGGTGACACATGATCACTAGGGCCTGACCGAGACCCTGGCCCTGACCTGGGTAGGGAAGTGGAGCGGGCACAGTGGGCCGAGGCTCCCGGGTCCCCGTATCCCCTTTACAAAGGCCGCAGAGCAAGGAACAGAGCAGAAGAAACAGCCTCATTTCAATTGCCCTGTTTTGCCTTTAAGTGTAAGTGAACGCTTTGTACGTTGACTCCATTCTAGCAGCGCAGGAGGCCCAGGGTGGGCGTGTGGTCGAGGACCCCCACCCACAGGCCGTGCCTCCAGGGGACCTCCTAGCCGGGCCAAGAGTGTGGCGAGCCCAGCCCGCCTCCCTTTGCCTCTCACCTTGCCTGACCGGTGTTTGCTGCCAGTCCTCGCCAAACGGGTCTCCTAAGTGTCTCCCCTGGTAGTAAGTTTGCTCTTTTCCTGCAAACTACAGACACATGTAAATACACAAAGAGAAAAGGCATCGTCTCCCCCTTCCCCACCTCTAAACGCCACAGTGCAGAACAAGGGACCCCGGCAGGGAGCAGGGCGCTTTCCCAGTTCCTCCCACTTTCCCCTGCATGCCTCACGGTCAGCGTTAGGATTTGGGAGTGCGTGGGTGTGAGGAGGAGGCTGCCTCGAATCAGAACTACCCGCGCCCATCCTGTTTCCATTTTCCGCCGCCATCCCTCCCTCCGCGTGGCCAAAGATGAGCCCTCTTAGTGCGGCGCCATCACTCGTAAAGCAAACTTCGGCTGGCGCGTTTCTCTGCATCGGATCACGCCTCCCATGGCCACGCACACCTGGCCAAACCCAGCCCGCCCGTCTCCGTGTCACAGCTATTGACGCTTGATGTCACTGTTATTTTGTCACTTTTTTAGCGTCGTTGTTATTTGCACAAAGTAGGTGACATCAAAAAATTCTCTATAATGAAATAGAAGCACTATAGCTCTAAAAAGGCAATCGCCTTACTGGCCTGTTGAGTTGGAGGAAAAGTCAAAGAAATGAATAAAAGAGAAGGCTCTTGAAATTCTCACTATTTTAAGGGCCCACATCCACTCTCTTTTCAGGGAACACAAAGCACCCCAGGCCTTTTAAAAGTCTTGAACTCTTTCTTCTTCTCACTGAGCTCCCATAATGGGACTTGTCCCAGGATGGAGGAGACCCCAGACTCGTATCTCCAGAACCATAGTATAGTTCCAAGACACTGATTAACACCGTAAGATGTTACAACAAAAGCCTCCCCTTCTTGTCTACTTGGTGTCATCCCAGGGGAGAAAACAGGTGCGTTATCCTGTCAAAGACTGGACAAAATGCAGCCTGCCAGTTAAGTGGAGGAAGATGAAAAGAAATAAAGCTCAGGTGGCCACGACCCAGGTCGGGGTCCCGGACTTACCTGGGCTATGTCGGGGGCATGGGGTCTAGCCTGCAGCCGCACATCCACGAAGCCCCCTGGAGGAGGTGTCTTGCTTGGGATGCTGTTGTAGTATGGGTGGTCTGAGCCATCCCCCTCCTCTTCAGTCCACGGCTCATCCAGACTCTGCATTCTGTTAGAAGAGGATTTTCCAGAGCTTTAGCCAAAAGTTGAGCTTGTCTTCAAAATGAACAAATCTAACGTGAGGACCTGCTACCCCAGAAAAGAGAGTTAGTGACTGTCTCCTCACTATCTAGATCTCAACCCTGAAAAGCAGATGAATGGTTTGGCCGGATACTTCAGCCTTATTTGCAGTTCAACCTTCTGGAAAATTTCAACCTTATTTGAAACAGGGAAGAACTCCTTTTTCAAAAGGACATTTAATTATGAAAGAAAAGATTTATAGCTAGAGATAACCAGATCCTCAAGAACATTCATTTCAATAAGTCAAAGCATAATCAACTAAAAAGTGGAGATTTTAGTGACACAAGAAAAAAATGACAGAGTGAAAATCTCTGAAAATTCTCTCTTCCATAAAACAAACAGGAAACTAGCAAAAAAAATTTTTTTTCAGGATCAACTTTTTCAGAACCCTGGAAATTAATCAGAAGTTTGCAGCAAACTAGTGTGTGTGTGTGTGTGTGTGTGTGTGTGTGTGTGTGTGTGTGTGTTTAAGCAAACAGCTATAACAACAAAATGCCACAGGAATTTTAACTTGCCCTATTCCTGTCTCCACAGTAGACTTGAAAACCAACAGCCCACAATCAGAGTGATAACCAGCAGCCTGACCATCATAGGAGGGGACCAAACATCACTGAGTCTCTTTCAAAGCCCCATTCCAGAGAATCTGACCTGTCTGGTCATTCCCTAAAAGACCCCATTCCAAGTCTGCCTTTATTTGACCTGATTCAGAGCTTGTCCAGGGGAAAAAGCCTCTTCCCCAGTGGCTTTGTCAAAAACAATTGGAGGCTAGTGTCCAACATCGTGGGTTCCTGAAACAGTGGAGTGCATTTGGTATTATAACAAACCAGTAGGTAACAAAGAGGGGTCTATCGAAAAGCTTAGAAGGAAAATCTGGGCAATAGGATGTCCATAGGACTTTGATAAGCTTCATTGTGTATCTAGAAGTAAAGAAGACCACATGTTTGTGTAATACGGTCTTCGAGATCTGGGTTGTGTGCCTGCTTAGGAAAAATGTGAAAAGGTCTTAGCTCTCACCTCTGGTTGAAGCCTGCATAAGCAGGAAGTAAAGGGTAAAGGAGAGTTGTCAACAGCTTGGCTGAATGTTGAAGGAGTGCCCCAATACACAAACAGCTTCTCAGCAAATATGGGGAGACTTAATGGTCCCAAGCGTTGAAGGAAATCTCTCTCTAACCATTAGCTAACTAATAAGGAAACCAAACAGAGTTGTCAATGTCATATAAGACAAAGAATACAGATTTTTACAGTGTTTTCTTGGAAAAGTCCTTAAAACAAACAGCCATGACAAACAGCAGCAACAAGAAATCCTGAGGAGGTGAGCTTCTCAAAATTTGCTACTGTATTATCTAAGATTTCCAGTTTCAATGAAAAATTAGAAAATATGCGAAGAAATAAGAAAGCATGGCTGATATGCAAGAAAAAATGCTATCAACAGAAAGTTTTCCTGAGGAAACTGAAATTGGGGACTAATGAGACAAAGATTTTAAATTGGCTACTTTTAATATGGAATAAAAGAAATCATCAACAAAAAATAAACATGAGACTGTTGTTTCACCAAATAGGGAATGTCAAAATAGAGGTAGAAGTAATTTTGTAAAATAACCAAATAGAAAAGCTATAATTTAAAATGTTAATAACTGGAATAAAAAATTTAGGGGCACCTGGGTGGCTCAGTGGGTTAAAGCCTCTGCCTTTGGCTCAGGTCATGGGATCGAGCCCCGCATTGGGCTCTCTGCTCAGCAGGGAACCTGCTTCCTCCTCTCTCTCTGCCTGCCTCTCTGCCTACTTGTGATCTCTGTCTGTCAAATAAATAAAATCTTTAAAAAAAAATTCGTAGAGGAGCTCAAAACAGGTGTGAACAGACTGAAGAAAGAATGACAGAACTTAAAGATAGGTCACGTAAGACTATCAAATCACAGAAACAGAGAGAAAAAAGAACTAAAAAAAAATGAACAGAGCCTCAGAGACCTACAGACCCCCAACATACACATGAGAGATTCCCAAAAGAGGAGGGATGGAAAGGGTCTGGAAGGACACATGAAGACTTCAGGGCCAGAAACTTGTCAAATTTAATTAAAATAATTGATTTACACATCCAAGGAGTGAAAAACAGAAAAAATACCACAGCAAGGATAAACTAAAAATGCTCCATACCTTAACACATCATAATCAAGCCGTTTAAAGCCAAAAAGAGAGAAACTTGAAAGCAGCAAGGGAGAGGCCACTCATCACATGCAAGAGATCCTCACTAATATTACGACTAATTTCTCTTCAGAAATAACTGAGGCCAGAAGACAATGGGATGGCATAGTCCAAGTACAGAAAGAAATACTGTGTACCAAGAAATCTATATCCAGTAAAACTATCTTTTGAAAATGAAGCAAAAATAAGACATTCCCAGATAAAAACCAAAGAAAATTCATTACAGCAGATCTTCCCTATAAGAGACACTAAAGGAGGTACTTCAGGCTGAAATCAAGCACTAAACAGAAGCACAT
>NW_019154117.1:1969359-2094294 GCF_002288905.1 Enhydra lutris kenyoni | reverse complement strand
ATCTATATGAGCAAACAGAGAATATCGGCAAAGTTAACTACGCAGGCAAACTTAAAACCCAAGATGCGAGAAACTATAGGTAACTACACCAACTAGATGACTTAGACGAAATGGAAAAATTCCTACCAAGACTCAAACTACCAAAACTTATAGAGAGGAAATAGAAAATCTAAATAGACCTGGAAAGAGACTGAATTAGTGACAATTAAAAAAAACTCATGCTCCAAGAAAAGCTCTGAATCATGGCTTCCTCGTGAATTCTATCAAACATGCAAAGAAGAGTTAACAGCAATTCTTTATAACTCTTCTGAAAAATACAAAAGGAAGGAATCTATATGAGCAAACAGAGAATATCGGCAAAGTTAACTACGCAGGCAAACTTAAAACCCAAGATGCGAGAAACTATAGGTAACTACACCAACTAGATGACTTAGACGAAATGGAAAAATTCCTACCAAGACTCAAACTACCAAAACTTATAGAGAGGAAATAGAAAATCTAAATAGACCTGGAAAGAGACTGAATTAGTGACAATTAAAAAAAACTCATGCTCCAAGAAAAGCTCTGAATCATGGCTTCCTCGTGAATTCTATCAAACATGCAAAGAAGAGTTAACAGCAATTCTTTATAACTCTTCTGAAAAATACAAAAGGAAGGAATATCTCCAAACTCAATCTATGAGGCCAGTATTGTCCTGAGACCAAAACCAGACAAAGTTATTACAAGAAAAGAAAGCTGTAGACCAATAACTGTTATGAAAATGGATGAAAAAAAAATCCTTAACAAAATACAAACTAAACCCAGTAACATATAAAAAGAACTATACACCATAACTAAGTGGAATTTATCCCAGTGATGCAAGGTTGGTTCAACATTTCAAAGTCAACTGTTGTAATATATCATATCAATAGAATAAAAACAAATACCAAATATTTATCTCGATAGACACAGAAAAAGCATTTGACAAAATCCAACATCTTTGCATGACAAAGATACTCAATAAACTTTGAATAAAGGGACATTTTCACAATAAAGGACAGCTATGAGAAGTCCATAGCTAACCATTGGTTAATGGTGACAGACTGGGTGTGGTGTTTTCTTCCTAAGGTCAGGACAGGATAAGAATGTCCCCTCTTCCTACTTCTAGTCACCCTTATACTGGAGATTCTAGCCAAGGAAATTATATAATAAGAAGAAATTAAAAGGCACTGAAGTAAAACATGTAAACATGTAACAAGTAAAACAGAAAAAAAACATGGGTATAAATTTTTGTAACCTTGCATAAGGCAATTGTTTCTTTTTTTGTGCCAATTAACCTCATCCATTTATTTTTTTAATTTAAATTTCTTATTTAATTCATTTGTTTAACATATAGTGTATTATTTGTTTCAAAGGAAGAGTTCAGTGATACAATACCCAATGCTCATTCCATCACATGCCCGCCTTAATGCCCATCACCAAGTCACACCATCCCCCCACCTCCCCTCCAGACCTTCACTTTATTTCCTAGAGTTCAGAATCTCTTGTGGTTTGTCTTCCTCTCTGTTTTTATCTTATTTTATTTCTCCTTCCCTTCCCCTATGTTCATCTGTTTTGTTCTTAAATTCCACATATGAGTAAAATCATATAGCATTTTTCTTTCTCTGACATATTAATTTAGCATAATCCTCTCTAGTTCCATCCA
Source organism: Enhydra lutris kenyoni (assembly GCF_002288905.1). Lineage (NCBI taxonomy): Eukaryota > Metazoa > Chordata > Mammalia > Carnivora > Mustelidae > Enhydra > Enhydra lutris. Next base: position 2,092,610 of record NW_019154117.1, on the reverse strand, counting down.
TATCACTGCAAATGGCTAGATTTTATTCTTTTAGATGGCTAAGTAATATTCCTGTGTGTGTGTGTGTGTGTGTGTGCGCGCGCGCACGTGTGCGCGCATGTGTGTGTGTGTGTATCTTCTTTATCTGTCATCTGTCAATGGACATCTGGGCTCTTTTCATATTTTGGCTATTATGGACTAGGCAATGGTTTCTTACCCATGACACAAAAAACAAAAGCAACCGAAGAAAGAAAATAAGCAAACTGGAATTCATCAAGATTAAAAACCTTGTACTTTAAAGGACACTCAAGAAAACAAAAGACAGGGACACCTGGGTGGCTCAGTTGGTTAAGCGGCTGCCTTCGGCTCAGGTCATGATCCCAGCGTCCTGGGATCGAGTCCCACATCGGGCTCCTTGCTCAGTGGGGAGCCTGCTTCTCCCTCTGCCTCTGCCTACCACTGTCTGCCTGTGCTCATGCTCTCTCTCTCTCTAACAAATAAATAAATAAAATCTTTAAAAAAAAAAGAAAAGAAAACAAAAGACATCACATGAAATGGGAGAAAATACTTGTTGATCATATATCTGGAAAGGGACTAGTATCCAGAATATATGAAGAACTCCTATGTCAATAAATGGGCCACAGATTTGAGCAGGAATTTTTCCAAAGAAGACACAGAAATAGGCAATAAGCACGTGAAAATGGCTTAATCATTGGTCATCAGGGAAATGCTAATGAAAATCACAGCCAGGGGGCCTGGGTAGCTCAGTGGGTTGAGTCTCTGCCTTCAGCTCAGGTCATGATCCTGGGGTCCTGGGATCAAGCCCTGCAGTATCGGGCTCTCTGCTCAGTAGGGCGCCTGCTTCCCGCCCCCACTTCCCCCGCTGCCCCGCCTGCCTCTCTGCCTACTTGTGATCTCTGTCTGTCAAATAAATAAATAAAATCTTTAAAAGAAAAAAAAAAGAAAATCACAGTCAGGGTAAGGTAGGATAGCTGTCATCAAAATGACATAGAGAAATTAGAGCCCTCACACTTTGCTGGTGGAGGTATAAAAAGCTACAGTCACTTTGAAAAAAAGTTGGCAGTTTCTCAAAGAGTTTAGCGTAAAGTTACCACGTGATCCAGCAACTGCAGTCCCTGGTGTTTACCTGGAGTGCTGAGCACTCTGTCCACACTGCGACTGGTCACAGCGCCACAGCAGCATTACTCACCCGAGCTAAGGGGTGGTCCCGGACAAATGGGGACAAAATAAAGAATGGCCATCTGAGAGGAGGTAGAGGTGTCCAGTGGAGGGTTATTTAGCCCTAAGAAGGGCTGTGCTAGTAAATTCTACAATGTGGACAGATCTGGAAAACATCCTCCTAAGTGAAGGAAGCCACTCATGGAACTCTGTATGATTCCATTTATACAAAATGCCCCAAACTGGCAAATCCACGAAGACAGAAAGATTAGTGGTTGCCCGGGGAGAAGGGGGAGAAAGGGGAGAAAAGGAGGTGACTGGTCATGGGCCTGAGATGATGGAAATGTGCTTGTATCATCTCTGAACATGTGAAGTATCTCTAAATTAGATGCTTTCCAAGAGTTTTATCTAAGAGTTTTATTTGTGTTTTATCACAAATGAATTATATATTAATTTTTAAAAGCAGAACAGGGAGCATTAGCTACATTTGAATTGTTTGTCATGGTCTTCTCTGGTTTTGTGTTGAAAATGACCTTGGATTTCCATAAGAAATATCACAGGGGAAAAAAAATCTCCCAAGGAAAATCAGACCACACCAAAAAAAAATCCCCATTCATTTGAAAGAACTATTTTTGATTTCCAGCTGGAAATGGGTACTGAATCCAAATGAGAGTCTCTCCCCCAATAATGAATACAATGAACAAGAAATAATTCACAAAAAAAGCCATCCACTCACCAGCCCCAAGAGAAGAAAGCGAATCGTGTGCTGCAAACATGTTACTGAGATATTCGGGGCAGCCTGGTGGGCCCTAACACTGCCCCACTCCCTCCACACCCATCTGTCCATGTCTCCGCTCCAAGTCGTGTGGGCGAAGGAGCTCGATGCACCAAATTCTCATACCTCTAGCTCTTATTAACCAAGTTGGAGAGACTTGGCTTGAGGGAGTGAGATGAAAACCCAAGGAGCACTCCCCACCAACAGAAGCCTCTGTGCTGCTGGTTCCTGGGATCTTGGCAGATCAGGAGAAAAACAAGCCATTGCCCCCTAGAGTCAGGTCCCAGGACAGGGGTGGGGGGTGTGTGTGGCGGAGGCTTACAGCGCCGCCTGTCCCCAGCTAGAAAAAAAGTAGCGTCCCCACCTCTCCCGTGCTCGAAGACCTGCTCAGTGGATGTGACCAGTAGCTTGTCAGATGAGGTCACGTGGGTGTCACTCAGATCCCCTCATTCCTGTCTGCTTTAGAAATGGTATGCCCGTTCTTGTGTTTGCAGTCGAAGCCTTTCTCCACAGACAAGATCGCATCTACTTCACTGTCTTTCCCCAAAACTTTTTCAAACTCGATATAAAAAAATTCTATAGAAAAATTCCTACCTTTGGTACGTTCCCAGAGAAGCAAGGCAACTCCCACACGCAGTTTTGTACCTACTTTTCATTTATTTATTTGACTTTGATGCAACATTTCCAAAGTACAGAAAAGCATAGTAATTAATATAAAAGACCATGGAGATTAAACAAGCGTGAACATTTTGCTCTGTTTGCTTCCTTTTTTTTAAAAAGAAATAAAATGTGTTAAACTTACTTTGGAAGGATAGATATAGCAAATTAACAGTAAAATGTGAATAGTGGAATCTAGGAGATGTTCACTGTAAAATTCTTTCTGGATGTTGGAATATTTTCACTGTGAAGCGTCAGGGAGGAGACACCTGACAGAGTTAAATCCCACCGCATCACCGTCTGGTCCTCAGATGCTGTATGATTGGTATGTAATAATCTTACATGTTTTTGTACTCTTCGTACACACGCTTTTATCCATAAACTACATGCACAATTTTATTTATGGTTTTAATACTTCCATAAATGTTTCTTATACTTTTTCACTCCTTTTAAGATTTTTGAGATTTATTCTGGTAATACACATATACCAATCTACTTTAATGACTACATCCCATTGTATGTAAAACTTAAAATCGGCAGAAGAGGATGTGAACTATCAAATTTCTATTCAGTGTGTACAGTTAATGGATAGATGGGTGTGTATAAAGAGTATAAAAACACAGTCGGCCACGTTCTATCCCCACTCCCTGCACACGGGTGTGTCTGAATTCTGGGACGTGGAATTTACCAACTGGGAAAAATTGGGGTCTTACCAGGCATCTCCCCAACGGGTGTCTTAAAAGCCACTTCCCAGGAGATAAGAGAGTGGATTAAAAGCATCAGTCATAGGCACCTGAGTGGCTCAGTGGGTTAAGCCTCTGCCTTCGGCTCAGGTCATGATCTCAGGGTCCTGGGATTGAGCCCCACGTCGGGCTCTTGGCTCAGCGGGGAGCCTGCTTCCCCCTCTTTCTCTGCCTGCCTCTCTGCCTACTTGTGATCTCTCTCTCTCTGTCAAATAAATAAATAAAATCTTTAAAAAAAAAAAGCGTCAGTCACGAAAGGGAGCAAGCTCAGAGGGAAGAGAGGAGTCTTCGTGATAATGAAAGTAAAAGTAGACACTGCCTTCACGAGGAAGCCACAAAACGGGGCTGCAGACATTGGAGCAAGAGTGGAAAACAAATTCGGGAGAAATAAGGTTTCATGGACGGTGAACACAGCATCAGAAGAAGCTTTCAGGAGGCCAGCCCAATCAAGGACAGACCATCGCCATGGCCCAGTCACTTTCTCTGGATGTTTTATGCTGCGCTGAATGCTCTTCTGTCCCCAGGAGCTCGGTGGTACCTCTCCCAAGGAGAAGGTTTACTCCTCGTGTTTAATCTTTCATCAGACATGAGCGTCAGGCTGTGCTGTTCCCACAGAGAGAGCTGCCATGGCTCATCCTGGCTACGGACGTGTGTGCCCAGGGCACAGGAGGCTCTGAGTCCCCAAGCTGCCCCAGCTCAGGGCCTCGAGGCGGGGCCGCGCGTCATGGCCATGCTAACTACAACAGCGAGGACAAGGCATGTGTCACACCTGTGCCATGCAGACGCAAGGAGGAAACACACAGGACCCTCAGCTGGTTGCAGAGGAAATGGCACAAAACCTATTACAATGCATTTCTGTAACCTTGGCTACCGTCTCTATAGTTTCTAGAAAATGTTTTCCTCAACATTCACAGCATCGCCCATATGTCGGCCTCCATCTGTGGGGCTCCTGAGCCGCAGCCTGGCCCCGCCAGGTGCCTCTGAGCCTGGGGCCCTGTGACCGACCATGTGTGTCCAGACCACACCCTGTGGAGGTTGTTTTGTGATTTTCTCCTCTCGAGTGATGTCGAGAGGCAAGTTTGTAAAGTACAGAAAGGCCACTGCGAAGGGTGTCACAGCACTACTCACCGGTCGTGGAATGCGGGCACCTTGGAAGGACACTGCAAATATTGCTTAAAGCGGAGTTCGAAGGCCTGTCCGATGGAGCCGATGACATCCTGGGCCAGCCCGTCGCAGCACTCCAGAATGTGACACGCTGTGGACACAAGTGGCACAGGCTTTTCAGAGACACCGGGGCCACCAGGCTTGGCCACGGGAGGGGTGCATGTCCCTCATGGACGGTCCCCCAGCACACCTGGTCCCCACGCCACTGCTGTAAGATGCCAGCACGGGGATGCCTCTCTTAACGGCTCTGCTCCCTTAAACTAACGGTTCTATTTGTAAACACATTTTAACATTTTAAATTTCAGATGGATTGCTCTTAAGAATTTCTTAACAGTCTATAAAATACCAACTCAGAGCCCAGCAGAGAGGACCAGGGTTTGGAAGGAAACGTTGATGGGTCAGAGAACCTGATCTAACAAGAAGCGAGGCCCGCCAGGGCCCCATGGCCCTGGACTGGACCTAACCCAGCTCTCGAAGAGCGAGACCTGAGCATTGCACAGGGGCAGCTGTCCCCGCACCTGCGACACCACCAAACTGTCCTCTGGCTGCACAAAGCCAGCCGGGCTCGGGGGAGCTCCCCCAGACAGCTCCCGGACAGCCGCTGCCAGTCCTGGGGGCCCCAGGCTTCTCTCCCCCCCCAGGCGGGAGGGGGTGCTCTGAGGACACAGGATACCTTGAAAAGAGCGGCATGACGGTATAGCGGCTCCAGATCTCAGTGCAAGCCCCCGAGAATGCTAGGGATGGCCAAGACGTGTGTCCCAAGGACACAGATGCTGGTTGATTATTGCTATTATTTTATTTTTATTGTTGATAGTGGTTTTTATTAAACATCAACCCAGATACACAGCGCAAGGCCGTATTACGTTGCTATTAGAGGCACATGGTTGTGCATGACGCGGTGCGAGTGCAGGTGCCCTCCCGCCCGTAAGGAGGCAGGGGCCCGGGTGGGAGGAGGGGGACACCCCGGTCCCCACCTGCCCGTTTCCAGCCAAGCCCACCCACATCCGGTCTGCACCTGCTACCAGGTCGGCACTTTGGAGATGGGTAGGCTGGGGAAGGGTCGAAACCCAGCAGCTGCCCCTCCTTCTGAAAAGCAGAGCAGCAGCCATGGTGAGGGAAGGACGGGGTTTCTGCAGAGCCGCCGCCGGATCCACCCACGGGTCCACTAGTCTACACTAGTCTGCCCGGCATGGAGCCGGAAGCCTGGGCGCGGCCCTCTTTAAGTTGGTTCTGGGGACATGTGCAAGGGGCAGAGCTGCGGGGGAAGCTCCCTGTTGGCTGAGGGCCCGTCGGTCAGGTACGAGAGGGCGGCAGAGCCTGCTGCTGCGGACCCAAGCCACGTCTCCGGGCTCCGCTCCCTCGCCGCGCTCCCTGGGAGGAGCCCTGAACTAGTGAGCCCTCGCCAGGGAGCCACACCCCCCCCAGCAGTCCAGCCCCGTTTCCGGCCAACGCTGTCGTCTGGGGACTCCGCATCCTCCGCCTTGCTCAGTGTTGTAGGTCAGGGGCGCGTGCGGGCTCGAGGTCCAGCTCCCCCGCACAGATGAGGAGTGCGCTGTGCCTCCCGGGCCCGGAGGCGGGCTCCCCACTCTCAGAAAGTCATCTCACACCTGTCTGACTGGCGGGCACTTAACTGCCGTGGAGTGGAGGTCAGGCTGGAAGATGGGGGGTGCCTAACCCAGGGTAACCAGAGGCCTTAGAAGCAGATGGCCAGGTGCAGATGGAAACGCGCTCGGGGCAGAGGCCGTGTGAAGACTGGGCGCTGGGGCCACCCGACCACCAGCCTGGACGTCCAGCCTGGCCGGGGCACCTCCAGGAGCTAGGCCAGGCCGGAAGGGTCCCCCTACAGGCCTCGGAAGGGGCCCTTCCTGCACCTTGCTCTTGGGTCTCCTGGCCTGGGTTATGGTGTACTGAGCAGGAGCCCCAGCCAACCGGTAAGGCAGCCTCTCCGGGGAGGAGCAGGCTAGCGTGGCACCCTCCTCCAAGCACAGAGAAGCCGTGGCAAGGTCAAGAGGTGTGGGCTCCATGGCTCGGCGAGGGGTTTCGGGGATGGTCCCCCTCGGGGGGGCTCATCAGGACCACCCATACCTCCTCCTCGTCTGAGCACAAAGCTTTGTGATTACCCGCCCTGTGGTTCAGAACTGAGAATCACACTCACCTATGGGCGCCCCCAGACACCTACACCTGCGGGAGAGGAAGGCTAACTCCGTAAGATCCCGTCATCTCTGACTTTGAGGAAGGCTGGTAGCCCTGCCACACCTCTGCGGACTAACCCAGGGCAGGAGGAGGCTGGATGGAAAATCACCCTCACACACTTAGATGGGAACGCAAATGTTTACAGCCTGACCAGGTGGTGACTTGAAAGGTATACTGACCTACCCACCAGCAAACCTCCCTGCAAATGCCTCTAGAAGGGGCAGCCCTACATCGGGGATAAGAACAGGGAAGGAGTCTGTACGTGGACCCCAGGGGGTCAGTGCACCTGGCAGAAGCGTCTCGTCCTAGGGCGCCCCCTCACGGACAGTAACCTGTTCCCTGTGGGCTGTCTTGGAAACGTGTCCAAGACACAGCATGCGGGAGGGGCCAAGTGCTAGGAATGCTAGGATCTCATTCACACTGGAGTTTTAACGTTAGAGAATGTATGTGTATGTGCGTAGATAAAAGTCCCGTAAAGCAAACTGGGAACCATTAACAGGTGGTACCTAGGGTCGGGGGTGGGAGGAGAGGGGACCCCGGGCGCAGTGAGGAAGCCCCCTTTTGTACTGCTACAAACACCAGCTGTGACCTTCTTCCGCCGGTTCTACGCATGGGCTGTGGGTTGACCTGTGTTCAAGGGTGGCGCGGGTACTCAGCCTGCCCCCCAGGCCGCTAGCACCCGTGGATGGGGCTTGGCTTTTGTACTTGATAGAAGGAATGGGGTTGTGGGTGTGGAGGTAGGGTCTAGGAATAAAGGGTCTAGGAGGATGGAAAGTGCTCAGATGCCTCAGATCCCCCACCCAGCCTGTGTCCGAGGCCCTGGCAGCCTTGCGGGCTGTGAGGGGACAGCAAGTGAGCTTCGCCCCTGAGCCCCAGGACTGTGCAGGGCCACAGAAGCTTCTGGGATGGCGGAGTTGGCCACGGAGCTGGACCTGGAGCTGGGCGGGAGGGCAGGCAGGCTGTGAAGGGGCCCCGGTGTCACGGAGGCCACCTGGTCCAAGGCCTGCGTGGGATCTGCGATGTGCAGTCCAGGTGCGCCAAGCCGCAGCCGTCTGCGAGCAGCTGTGTGCTTGATGCTCACGGTCGTCCAGGGCCTCCCAGCCCGGCCACTTATGCTGCCACACCGGACTGACCACACACCTCCGCTGTCGGTAGTAGCACAACGGGGCGCACGCTCGCCTTGGCAAAGGGTGCGGAGATGATGACGAACACCTGGTGCCCTGCCTCAGGCCGGGCCGCATGTGAGCAAGGGACCGTGAGCCTCGGGCGCCGCTTACCTCTGCGATTAACGGGGTCCTTCGCCACATATGCCACGTAGTCTGTTGTGTCCTATCAAAGAGAAACGAGACACCCCGTGACTAGTCACAGCCAGACACACAACGCACAGACCAGCTCGGGACGCAAACAGCCTGCTCAGACGCGTTCCTCCAGACTCCGTGGGCAAGAATCCCCGGACCTCCTGATGGAGGCTGACAAGCCCGGCCCTCAGCTCTGCCCAGCGGCCGTCCTCGGTCCGACCTGGCCGCGGCCTCTGTCCTGGGGCTTGTGGAAACAGACTGCGGGGCCCACCTCAGGGTTTCTGATTCTGTGGGTCTGAGGTGAGACCCCAAATGTGCATTTCTGACAAATTTCCAGCTGATGCTGGTGCTGCTGGGCTAGAGGCCACGGAGAAAGCCGGAGTTGGTGGCAAATGCCTTCGTGGGTGGATGAGAGGTGACAGCTCTTTTCCTCCCAGACCAGAGCAGTAATTTGAATCCTTTTAAGACGGTCCAACACACGAGCTCTGTGGAGTAGTCTGGCTGTTCCAGGGGACACTCAAGTCTGCTTGGCAGCCCGGAGGACACTCTGAACTCAGAAGTGGGCTGGGGCTGCCACGGGGGTTTTCGTTTCTAAACCAGCAGAGGAAACATAATTCTCTTCATTCTTCAAAACAGAAAAGTCGTCCCCGAAAAGGTGACATTTGCAACATTCAAAGAAGTCTCAGGGGGGCAACTGGTAAAGGTTCACCCATTCTGGCAGATACTTCCCAAATGTCACTGCTTCGAAGGTGCCAGAGTTAACGACGAGCTCCCGCTGAGTTCAGCATCTGACAGATTCTGTGTCGTGAGCTCCTCCGTTATTTCTCTCTGTGGGCAGGACACCCCGCCTTCTCGCTCTCTGTGGTGCTCCAGGAAAATGCTCTGACGGGAGGGTGAGGACAGAGCGTGTGAGGGCGTGCAGGGGTTACGAGCCCCCACTGCAGGTGGCGCCAGGTGCTGGGCCCTGTCCGCATGCCGTTTCCCAGAGTTCACAGTGAAGGCTCTCCCAGCAGCTTCTGACATGAAGAACCCGGGGTCCCTGTGGTGTGCAGCCTGCCTACACTGTTCCGTCTGCCTGCTCTGCTCACTGCCCACTGCCCACTGGTATATTCATAGACTGAGCTGGAAAGGATGTGGACATGGCTTCCGGTCATTTCTGTCCAGGAAGATCTGGTCAGGATCTGAGGTGGTCTGCAGCTCGGAGCCACAGATGTTTTTCATGGGTTCAGGGGCTAACTGTCGCAAAGGGTCCTATGACAGCACTTGTGTTCTCGTCTGAGATCCGTGGAACCCTGAAGCTGGGCAGGTACATTCCCCCTTGTTTGAGAAGGCATCAGAGTTTTTTTAAATTCGTGTTTTCATTTCCACGGTAATCATAAAAATTAATACAAGAATATCCAGGACCGTTCGAATGACCACTGTGGTGTCAGTTCTGTGTGCGATGTCAGTGCCAAGGTTGTCTGTTGGGTTTCCGATATTACATGTGCCAGGTTTATAAAGAACTAGAGAAAAAAGAACACTCAGGCTAGATGCTTTTGCCCCAACTCGAGCAATGAATGTCACATTTACACATAATGATGTATCACTGAAGGGCTTGCTTGAATAGAATATATTAGTGGAAGAACTGAGTCATCCAGGCGCCCGAGGTAGTGGAGAGCTGCTGACCTTGAAGGATCCTGCACCGTGGTGGCCGGTTCCAGAGGCTCACTGAGAGCAGAGATCCAGCGTCAGCAAAACCATCCATCAGAGCAAATTAATGTAACTTTGAATGTTGTCCGGCTTTATTGTGTTTATCATATTAAAAGTGAACTGGATTGGGGTTTAGTGCTCAATAAGAAGTCGAAACAGGAGTCAATACTGGATTTATATTTGTGCATATTTGGGTAACAAAATCAATTTGAGTCAGCACTAGTGGCATTTGCAAGGAAATTCTTCTTTTGAAATCCTTACTCCAGTCCGAGAAATGCTGCTCTGGGGAAGGAAGGCCAGGAAAGAGCTGTGACATGTGTCCCATCCCTCAGATGGTTCGTGGTGAACCCAGAGCAAAGCTCTTCTAATGTCAATATTGATCATTTTCTGGCACACTGTGGGGAGGGTGTGTATTGTTATTCAGGACATTTTTCTAGACATCACACGGCCACACACTGAACACCCCAGGTTCCGAGATGGGGTTTCCAGGTGCCTGTCCTGTGCCCATCCTGTCCCTGTCCCTGCTCCTCTAGACTTTCTGAGCCTGGCCGGCATTCTGACACTCCTCAGGGGCCTTGGAACGCTGTTAATCACAGTAGATTAAATTGTTGTGCACCTCTTGGGGCATTTGGATTAACAGCATTTTCACTGTCTTATTTGATATTTCAAAATGCTATTTCCTTACTGCGTAAACCAAAGCACAAAGTAGTAAACAGATACACACTTAGTGGCCAAACCAGGAATACAACTTGGAATTGTTAGTTTTATTCAAACGTCCACCAATTATAATGGTGACAAGACGGTCTGGAGTGGGAACTCATGCACAGCACGGACACGTATTTGATTGGTTACAGTGGAAAGTAACTGGGTTTCTGGTCCTCCTAGTGACATTTTCTGCATCAGAAAAAAATATTAAAATGTTATGAATTTCTTTAAGCGTCACTGAATGCTTCCTTTTTTTTCCTTTTAAATGATGAGACGATGAGGAAATACGAAAGCAGCTCACAGGCCTGTGTTCATCCTGGAGAGTAACACAATGTTAACACAAGCCAATGTATTTGGCTTCCAGAATTTTCCATCTCTTTGTGTCCACTTCTGATATCAGCATTAGATGAGGTTTAAGACAAGCTCTTGGAAGAATCTGTTGCCGCAGCTGTGTTCTCTTTCTTCCTCTTACTTTTCAAGCTGGGTTGCCTCCCAAATTTCAGAAACTGTGGCCCCAAGCATCATATTGGGCCAGCAGTTAGAGCACCTGTAAGTCGATTAGAGCCGATGCTGGCTCTGGGGGAGGAAGAGGAGGAGGAGGAAAAGAAGGAAGTGGAGGCTTTCTGATGACCCCGAAACTGAGCACGGACACCACCTCCTAGTGTTCCTGACCAAACGTAGGGAGCAAATTCCCTTGTGACCCCACCTTCTTAATGAAAGAAGCAATACAAAAATAGAACATTCTCATCCTGCTCTCTCTCTCTCTGCCTCCTTCCCTGCTGGCAAAGCAAACCAGTAAGATGACAGCATTAAATTTGGGGAGAAAAATTCTAATTCCAAACATCTATGAATAAACCAGACTAAGTAAATTCACAGCCTTCCAGTTGACTTCAAATAGGAAATCAGAAGGCCCTCGAGGAGGCCCAACAGAAAAAAAGGAACGAGGCAGGACTCGCAGTCACCAGATGGGAAACCCTGAGGACTCGGAGCCTGGGTCTGGTCCCATGAGCTCTTCAGAAAACCCTCACAAAGCCAACATTTGGAGGATTTTGGACAGCTTTGGGCTGATGAAATGAAAATTGGTGGGTGTCGAGAAGAGCTTATGACATCAGGAGGGGGCAGCTGGCATCCCAGTTACCCTTCCCAGGCGTGTGCTAAGAGGCACCCCTTGAAGCGAGGCCCCTTCTGGGGCATTCCCAGTGCAGGCACTTACCGGGTCTCCCCCTGACGCGAAGGAGATGGACTGCATGTGGTGGTTCGCAATGATCTGCCCAGAACAAGAAACGAGACACATCGTCAGCACCTGGCCCACAGTTCTGGCCAGCGACTCCCCTGCAGTGGGCTTTTCCCAACACAGCTGCTGCTGGCCCAGCCACTCAGCCGGAACCAGGTCACGTGGGTCTGACGGCAGCCCTCAAGGGAGGAAGGAGGGATTCCCGCTTCACAGACGGGGAGCCTGAGGCCCAGGGGCGACAGCGGACCATGGGCAGCACTGGGACCACACATGGGGGTCTCTGACCCCCACACCGAGGCACATCCACGGTGCAGTGTCTGTCTTTAGAGACCCAGGCGGCCTGCCGCCCAGACCCGCAGTGAGCACAGAGGGGAACCTGTCACCTGCTTGAATCCCGCGTGTGTACAAATCAAACAGCACGCGTCAAACGTGGGACCGTCTCGGGCACTCCAGGAATCAATGGGATCAATTGAAAGGCCAGCGAGGACATTCCAAGTTAATGTTAAACTGGGACATTCCCATTAGCATCGTGAATGGCAGCTCGCGGTGGGATTCAGGACACACTGAGTAAATTAGAAGCTGCCCTAAATTGAAAAAGCTACGTAAGTTTTCCCTGCTGTTTTTATCACTATTTTTATCATTTTGAAGACAATGCAATGACCCTGAAGTAAATTCCAGGGGTGGAAAGAGTGGTCCTGCCCCCACCCCAGCACCGCCAGCGTCATCTCTGGATGGCCCCCCGCAGCAGGCAGGGAAATTACAGAGGCGACACCCCACCATCCCGGGGGCCTCCCAGCCACACTCCTGTAACTCTCGAACCAAGACAATGACTGCGCTGAGAGAAAAATCAGACATTTAAAATGCCTCCTTGGGCTGTTGGCACTTGCAAAACCGCTTGGGATCTAGAAAGACCTGAGCGGATAACGGGATAGAAACAAGGAGGCTGGGCCTGGAGCCCCTGCGGAGCCCCCTCGGTCTAACCCCCTGCAGCCGCGTGCAGCCTTCCGAACCCTCGTGCCTCCCGTCCCCCGGCAGGAGCCCCCAGGACGGCAGCGACCAGCAGCAATCCCCAAGTGAGGACAAACTTCTAAAAGGTGTTGATTGTCGCGTATTTAGTTTTTGCTCCGGAGGCAGCTCACATACTGGGGTTTGGAGTTGACATGGATGTTAGGACTCGGGAAGAAAGGGGAATCGCTTTTGGTCGCCACGATGCCTGACCGTTACAGTGTGGCTGTTCTCAGCCCTTGGGGTGAGATGGAAATTAAACGGAGAGCAACAGCTCTGGAGGTGGTGAACCGCGAGCGGTTTTTCCATCCTCGTGGGGTTCTGGTGCTTCTCCTCTCTGAGCGCTCAGAGGGGAACGCTGGACCCTTTCATGGTCACTCTGCACGGGGCGGGGAGCACCCATGAGGCCAGCCCGCGTACACTCCGCCACGGGAGAGCCAGGGGAAGTGGCTGGGACACGCCAACCATCCTGGGCCGCAGTCCTGTCGTCTGGGAGGGTGCCTCCCTCTTCTGAGCCCAGCCCCACACCCATCCTCCACAGACAGTGAGGACCGGACCTGGCCAACCAGCCCCCATCCTTTCTGCTCTTCCTCAGTTTGCTTTTTTAAGGGAGGGCTGAGGGAGAAGAGGGGACTAGGAGACGTGTCCCACAGGACTGAGGGCATGGCCTGAGCATCCCTAGAAACTTGGGAGCACCCATGCACCGTGGAAGCGTGAATAGGGACTCGTGGTTCAGGGCCGAGGGGACCCTCCTTCCTCTGCTGCTGTGCAGAGCGAGGGCCTCTGCAGCCTGGGTCGCAGGCGCTCAGCCCCGAGACAGCCCCAGAGAAAGGCTGAGCCCCTGAACCCTCCTAGCCCACCACTAAATGACAGTCACCCCACCGGTCGGTGGACCAGTGTGAAAGACGGTGATTATCTATAGGGCGGGAGGGAGAGGCGTCAAAACAAAGCCCAGACGTTGCCTCTCGTTTCTATGCTGGATCTAGAATTTATCTCAACACCTCTGGTGCGGGGCAGACGGTTGAATGAAGCTGGGGTGCTGGGGGCGGGGCGCCAAGTGCCACACACCTGTTTGGAGTCGGGCGTCCGCAGGTTCAGGCTGGCGGTCGATACGGTCAGCGAGATGCTCATCCCCGCAAACTGGAGGTTGGTCTTGCCCAGGATGCTGGACAGCATTTTGCTGGGAGGCTGTGAAATCAAACAGTGGGATTTTAGGTTTTGATTCCAGTCGTCGAGGCCTCTCTTGGTTCTTGTGGGCCACACCTCCAAACCTCCACCCTCCCGCCCCCTCGATGCTCAGAGGCTCGAGCAGGAGACTGTGCCATGCACGAGCTGGGGTGGGGAGGGGATCCAACACCGATACACGAGTTCTGCAGCACGCAGCAGGCAGCAGTAACAGCTCCAGCGCACAGGCGGACGCGTCTCCTGTCCCTCCAGAGCCTGGGGCAAGTGCCACAGACCAGCACCTGCAGCTGTGAGGCCCAGAAATCGATGTCGTCCCACCGGGAGTTAAAGGACTTGGGCCAGAGCAGGAGGGCCCAGCGCAGGGGGTGAAGAGCGTCCTGGGGAGTCTCGAGACGGCTCGCTGCTGCGGGGTGTGGGGCACAAGCCCGCTGGCCGGAACTTCCTCCAGGCCAGAGCTCACAAGAGGCAGAATCTGCTGGGCCCACAGTCAGCACAAAGATGGGCCATCTGACTCAGCTTAAGTGAGGGTCCTTTGCACGGGGCCCGAGGGATGGCGTCTTCCCACCAAGCCCCTTCCCCCAGGCTGCCAACACCGGCCTCCCGTCCAGGGCCCACGGACCCTCCTTCCCTCTCAGATTAGCATGTGTCCTCTTCTGATACCCCAGTTAACGCTATCCCTTCACCAGGCACACCCTGCTTTTTAATCTCCCGACAGAGCTGTTTGAAAATAGAGACACCGCCCCCAACCCCCAGTTCTGATTAAGTCACACCAGTGGTGCCTTACTTCCACCACCTTCCCGGGGCTCTGAGAGGGGAGCTTCCCCAGCCCGGCCCTCAGGCTCCCTCCCAGTGACTGTATGTGAGGTTCACGATCCAGAGTTCTCTGCCCAAAAGCCTGCTGCCCTGTGGCTTCCCCAATGTTCCCAAGCCAGGAAGACAAAACCCACCCGCAGCCCGGGGAGTCGTGGGGGCAAACATGCCACCCGCCTGCAAACCTCAGCCTCAGGACAGACTCGGAGACAGCAGAGAGGCTCCCCGGATGGAGTGTAGGTGTAGACGGGCCCGATGGTGGGTACGTGGTTGGCACCTGCTAGACTTCTACCCGGGGGTTATTCTGAGCTTTCTCTTCATCCACATCTTTCTCTGTGGTCTAACCACCTCAGAGTGGAGGGGTCGAGTGACCTGGGCTTGAGCTCAGCCGACCACCTACTCACACTGTGGCTTTCTCTCTCTGTGCCTCTGTTTATGCCATCTGTAACATGGGGATATCCATGTGTTCTGGGCAATACCAGCTAATGAGAGACAACACTTACGTCGGCAGGAATTTTATAAGCTGGGCTTTAAAAGCAGCTGGTGTGAAAAACTAAAATTTCTGTAAACTTACAATGAAATAAGTTGCATTTAAAAAACAAAAAACAGTACTCAAAACTCGTCACATTCTGGCTGTTTCTGCTACATTATTGGTCATCTATGCTGTTCTGGCATTCGCGTCTACCACCCCTGGGCTCCAGGTGGGACCCGTGCAGTGTACTCCGTCATTCGCGTCCACGGCGCCCGGGCACCAGGTGGGACCCTGTGCATGGATGTGCGGCAGCACGTCTTCAGGGATGTCACGTTAGAGCTTGAAATCGGCCAGGCGGAGTACATACGCCATTGAAACTGGCAAACACTACTTCTGGTGCTTCTTACGCCGCCCCAAGAGCCGCTGGTTACATCTACCAGCACAGCATGGGCATCTATCACAAAAGTGCTCTAGTGAAGTGAATTCAGGCCCATAAATGCTTAGAGCAGCTTGGGCCCTGTCTCATGCAACTGTTCTCATCACTCTCTGCAGATTTAGGCCCACAGGGTGCAACTGGGGTCCTGACTTGTGTCGGCCAGTGACACCCAAGTGCATGGCAGGGGACCCCAAGTTCTTGTTGTTTTAGAAGTGCCAAGAGCCAGGCGGTGAGAGGGGGCCCTGATGGGTGGGGTGTGACTAACGGTGTCACGCAGGGAGAAGACATGGAGCACAGTACCTTTCTCTTCCTGAAGGCTCCTTTGGCACCAGGGACAGCTTCACACACACGGCTGATGGCTTCCCTTAAGGGGGCAGAAAGAGAGATCCATTTGTCACGTTAATCAGGATTCTGTGACCCAGAGACCACATGTGCACGTCCCCAGGGCAAACATCGGCTGTGCATTCGGCGTAGACAGTAGCCCCCCGCCCTGCAGGGGTCACCCAGTTCCCCTCGAATGAATAGGTCATCTTGAACCTCTGACAGGCAGCACCCGTGCTCTTCCTGGTGCTGGGGAAGCATCCTGACAGTGTGACAAGTACCGAGGCCACACCCTTCTGTTGTACGTTTGGTTAGGATTCCATCTAATAAACCGGTACCCGGACATGCGGCGTCCTGGTGTTCCCTTTAAGGCCACGGTCATGGCTCAGACCTGACCAAGCACTGCAATGGGTCAACATCGTTCCAACGTGGCTGAGGGAGGGGAGGTGCTCCAGCGGGACACAGAGGGTCAGACATGGGGTCTGTGCAGGGCAGCTCCCCCAGGCATGCGTTTACTGAGCAGCTACTATGTGCTGGGCACTGCCCTGAGGAATGGAGGCAAGGAGACTCTTCGGTATAGGGGGCGTGATGGGAGGCCCGGGGGTCTCCCAGGGCAAGACACCCTGAGAGGTGGGGAGCAGAGGAATGCACCACACGGAGGCTGCTCTGGTCCAGATGCTGGAGGTGGGGGACGGGTGCCTACAGTAGGGAGGACGAGGCTGGTGGCAGGTGCTTTTGTGAAAGCAAACAGGTCACTCTCTGAGCTGGCCTCAGTGGTGAGTGACAGGGACAGACGAGAGGTGGCTCTGAAGTCAGGAGCCCAGAAAGGAGCTGGGTGACTGTGAACCCCTCACCTTGCTTGTGGGGAAAGGACAAAATAGTAAGAGAACTCAGAAAGAAATAAACAGGGATCTGAACACGCCAAATGACAAGACAATGGGTCCTCAGAAACATTCTGCAAGCTTTCAACGCTACATACTTCTTGAAATGATTTTCTACTGTCTAGAAAAGAATCGCCACCACAAGACAATGGTCTTAAGAGAAATCTGTCCTTGTTAAATTAGGTAGGAGACTATTCGGGTAAGCCTCATCTTTGCCGCTAAATTCACTGCAGGGGTGGGGAAAGACTATTCTAGAAGTTCAGATGTCATGAAGACTGGGGAGTGAATCACCGTGACTCAGAAAAAGTGCATTTAAAAGGAATGAGTGTTTCTGAAGTTTATGCTTAGTCATTTATTTTATAATAACGTTCCAACTGTGGTTCTATCGAAATGATCACCCAAATACCTTCTAAAAGTAGATTCCTGTTGAAGAAGGTCAAGCTGTCTCTCTATAGGACTACATAAACCCCAGCATCGATATTTTATCTGTTTAATTTAAAAAACAGTTCTCCGCATCTCTGCACTGTGCTTATTACATCAAGTGACAGACTTGGCTAAGCCAAGCAGCCAAGTCTCTGATGGTCCCGGCAGGCCAGAAAGTCATCACCGGCAGGAAGCTTCCCGTAAGTCTCTCCTTACATATCCATAATGAGCTCCGGAGCTCTTTTCTGATCTGCCAACGTGGACAACGAGAGAAAGAAATCAGCCTTGGGTGGCAGTTTCCCAAGAGGATAACTGTCAGGCGTCTAACCTGTGTGACATCCGTGTCTGAGCTGGCAGGCCACGAAGCTCGGGCCACAGGCCTCCCTCCCGCCTGTGCACAGCTTCTGAGAGAGGTGGGCACCACCCGTGGATATAAGAATGGGTTGGGGAGAGACACGCATAATACACCAATCTCTCAAGCGAGTCCTCCCACAGAGCCAGCCAGCATCCCAGGGCATTCAGAGACTCAATCTTTTGTCCTTAAGATTTGCAAATGTCAGGAATTCCAGAAACTTCTCCAAGCGCCAAAGTCGAAAGGATCCCCTTGTGAGCTTTAGAAGCCTCCAACACGCTTGCAAATCAGGCTGCTCTTGAGAAAAATGTGTTAGGAGCACATCCTTGCTCCTAACGCT
The DNA here is from genome assembly GCF_002288905.1 of Enhydra lutris kenyoni. Lineage (NCBI taxonomy): Eukaryota > Metazoa > Chordata > Mammalia > Carnivora > Mustelidae > Enhydra > Enhydra lutris. Next base: position 2,074,769 of record NW_019154117.1, on the reverse strand, counting down.
CGTGTGCGAAACTGAGTGCGTGGGAACGGTCTGTGCGCCCAGGCTGGTGGCGTCTGTTTCCACTCGAGAAAGGGGTGTGATGTGATGTAGGAACTGCAACCCTTCAATGCCGGCTCCCTCAGAGGTCTGACCGCGGAGGCCACGATTCTCCTCCTCCCTCCTTGTTGTCTAGCACTGTGTGTCTGCGTGTGCGGTCCTGACTCAGCCTATTCATTTAGTAATAGTTATTTAGCTCTGCGTTAAGTCGCCGAATCCTGGCTCGATTCTCAGGTGGCAAGAACAGGTGCTCCCCGTCATTGATAACAGAGATTACGCCCCGACCCCACCTCGGTGAGCCATGACCTCAGAGCTCAGCTAACAGGGATCTCTGGCAGCTGTGCAGTCTCCGGGAAGTAGCTGATGCCTCCCTTTGTCATGGTCCCACCACCTGCCCCAGCAGCATGAAGCTCTCATCCCAGCCAGCCCCGCCCTCGTGTCGTGACTGTTGCACAGAGTGTAGCAGGATTTGAGAACTGGGTCCTTTGGACTCACAAAGCACCACTTTGTCCCCATTCATCCCTCTCGTGCTGCCCACTTACCCCTCCCCTCACACACATTCTAGAATAAAATCATAACTATAGATAGATAGATAGATAGATGTCCCAAATGGTGATTTTGCCGTAACGGGGTCATACTCTAGCTGGTGGAGGGGCAACAAACACATGTGATGGCAAAGTGCGTCCATTCCACGAAGAAACATGGTGACGGGAGCAGAACGTGCCACCCACGCAGGCCGCCCCACGCAGGCCACACAGGCCACGCTGGCATCGGGATTACTCTGCCCTGAAGGCCGCCGAGAAGCAGCTCTGCTCTGCCCTGCGTTCGCCTAGAAGCGGGACATAAGTTTGAGGAGAAAGCCCCCACTCTGTCCACGGGAAGGACGTGCTCGTGTCATGGGACGGCCTCTCTCCTTCTCTTCCTACCCCTCAGAGCCCACGGTCAGCGTGTCCGCCCCAAAGCCACAGACACAGGTGGGCAATGTCACAGAGCCAGACACCCAGCCACATGGCAAGGACAGAGCCAGGAAGCTGCCCGCCAGGGTCAAGGGGCAGAACGACTGGCTTCTGCTCGGTGCCATCTACAGGCAAAGGGAGCCCCATTCCCCGGTGCCTGCCGCCCCGACGTCCAGGTATAACCAAGCCATCGGGCACACACCGAGTCCCACGGTAATCTCGGCCATCAAAAATGCTTCAGTCTCAACTTCTAAAAAGCAATTTCACTGGAAAGGGTTGAAACCACCTAAGTCTTCCCAACGATAGGTCTGTCACAGGAGGAAGGGAAACCGTGCGTTGGAAGAGTGTGCTGCTCTCGAGAAGTCAGCGGGGTGCCAAAGCGACCTTGCCGATGGCTCGTGGCGGCGTGGACTCCCTGCCATCAGGACCTCGGCGTGCCCAGCGGCTGTGGTCTGCCTCCTCCGCCCGGCGCGTGCACACAGCAGGTGCAAATCAGTACTTGCTGGTGGTTACCCGGCACAGGCAAGCTCAACAGGTCCTGTAAGTCCCCATAGAACAGGGATCCTTAATCTGGCTGCCCAGTACCCCCAGAATGAAAGATGAAGCCCCGGGAAGGACGGGAAGGGACGGACCCACAAGCAAAGCCCGCCAGCGGCACGACCGAAGCCGGTATGCCCTTCAGTTACAGGAACTAAGGTTAAAGTACGCTTGAGGTCGCAGGGGGCAGCTTCGACAGATGAGGGCCTTCCTGTAGTCTCACAAATGCCTTCCCGAATCTTCTCACCGTGGGGTTACACGGGGTCCCCCATGTCCAACCCAACTGCTTTGTGACGCCAATGAGCCAAGTTCAGCGACAGAAGGGCACGGCAGCTGCTCTGTTAGGCAGACGGGACTTTATAAAGGAGTTGCGTCCTCAGGTTGGGTCCGTGGCTACACTGCCCTGCAGGTCCAAGGGCGCCCCTGCCTTCGGACTGTCACCAGCCGCCTGACCGGAGAAAAATCCACAGACTTGGGGACACCCAGCCGTATCGACCCCTGCTGCCAGATTTCAGGAACCACTTACCCGTTTGGAGAGATGTTTTTGGAGATCAAACCCCACAAGCATATGGAGCCCAATTCCATTGAAATCCGCTTCCGGCTAGCCTGGCAGGAATACTGGGGACGCGAGCAAACCTGACCCCAAAGTCTCTGGCCCTTTGGATACACATACCGATGACAGCAGGGGACACCCTGCCAGGCCCCGTCCCCATGCTCTTGACCCATGGCCTCATTTAATCCACACACAACTGGAAGGTGGGGCCATTCATGCTGGTGTTACAGTTGGGGAAATGGAGGCAGGCGAGCTAAGCCATACGCCCTAGAGCATGCAACCAGCAAGTGCCTGCCCCTCGGAGCCCTGGGAGTGGGACCCGGGACCACAAGCCCACAGCTACAGAGTCCGGCCACGTGGAGTTCTTCTGAGTGCCAGCCTGTGGGCCTCTGGGCGCCTTTCCACCTGCTCCCCGCCAGGCCACCATGACGGACTTAGAATCCTGTGATCCTCGCAGAATCACAAGAGCTTCGACGCCCTAGATGCCATTATAATCCACCGGGAGCTCAAGGGCTGAGGACCAGAAATCAGAATCTGTCCCGGGGAGTAAAGCAGCTACGTGAACCCATGCTCCATGGCCAAAGGAGCCGGCACGGGTGCGCCCGATGATGTGCCTGACTCTAGCGTAGCCATGCGGCGTGGGAGTGGGCGGACAACAGAGCGCGCTCCTGTTCACGTGTCAGGTGACCTGCAGGGACACAGCCGTGGGAGCAGCAGGAGGCAGGGGGCAGGAGGCAGGGAGGCAGGAGGCAGGGGGGCAGGAGGCAGGGGGGCAGGAGGCAGGGGGGCAGGGGGCACCTGCTTGCCTGCTCGGGGCAGGCCTCCCTCCTGGTCCCCGAGCCACCGCTTCCACCAAACACCGGCCTCCTCTTGGTCTCAAATGTTCCCGTGTCTGTACAAGCGTGGCTCTGTCGTCACCTGGCCGTGCCTGTCCTGTCCCGCTCGCCAGAGCCCAGGAGATGGAAGGCCATCTCCGTGAAGTCTTCCCCTTGAGCTCCTGCAGCTGGAAGGGTGCAGGTCTGAGGGCCGACGCGACCACCAGGCCCCGGCCTGGTTGCCAGATGCAGCCCTGTCCGGCGCCACATGCTGCCCACACGTGCCCCTCAGATCATCTGCTGTATGTCATGAAGTTTGGCATCTTAAAAAACAAAACCTCCCCAGCTGCGGGGGAGGCCCCTCCTGGACTGGCCGGTTCTCAGCCAAGGGCCAGCCCCAGGCAAGCCCGCGATGTGCAAACCAATGCACCCAGAGCCAGGCCTCCCCTCTGTGCCGTCTGCGCACCCAGGACACAGCATTCCTCTTCTTGAACTGCCCCAGGGCCGGGGCCGGCAGCTGGGGACACTCGCTCAGAGCCTGGCTGAGATGATCTGTGCTGCCCTTCCCTGCCTGCGAAACTACATGAAGCTATGGCTTCGGCTCTCCTCTCCTCCTGTCCTCTGCCTCCTGCCCATCCTGGCCCTTCCTGTGGCCCCACGTCAGGGCTGTCCCTCCTGTCTCAGGGACATGGGAGGATACTCGACTGTGTTTTCCTGGGCTTCTCCTGTGTCAGCTCTGGTGGCCGTACCTGACTGACCATCACATAAAAACAAAGAACAGGGGGCCTCGTGGGTTTCCATGGAGTTCTAGGAACAACAAGAAGTCTGATCCTTCCATGATTAACTATGTGGGGAACATTCCTGAAATATTTCTGTTAAGTCTTAAGGGGGAAAAGTCTTTGTCACTTTCCCCAGGCTCCAGACCCTGGGTTTGCCGGGAATGGAAGCTCTCTTTCCCAGGAGCTGGGACAGAGGGGAACACGACTGGGGTCCATTTCTCCTTGTCTGCAGCCAACAAGGACTATGTCTTCGGGCTCCATCTCCCAGCCGGGGATGAGGGTGTCCTCAGGACAAGCAGGGCACAGTGGGTTGGGGGTGCACCAAATCACTCGTGTCTGGACCTCTAAAGAGATGAGATCAGAAACATGTCACTGAAGTGGGGACAAAGGGGATTCTGACCTACACCACACACCGTGACTTTGGGCATTAGGAAGGTGATTTGGGGTTGTTTTTGTTGGTTTCTTTTTCTTTTGTTTTGTTATGATTTTTTTTTTTTTTTTGCATGCCTCATGTATTACATTCCTGCGGACTCATTAAAATGCACCCCAGCCTTTAGGCTTTGGTTCTCACAGATCAAAGCTGGAAATGATAAATCCAGAACGTAGGTGACTGTTTGCCTTCCGAGTGACTATGCTCGGGCATCAGACATTCAGCGCCTGTCCGGGGGTGTGGCACAAGTTCCAGGTTGTAAAGGTTTGGCAAGTGCTGGAAGTTCCCATCATTCGGACGTCTCATCAGGGCCCGTTTTCTTCCGACTTCCGAAGCTGAGAGGTCTTTGATCACAGCACCAAGCAGCTCTCTCCTTCTGACTCCCACTAAGAGAAGGTCTGAAGGACCGGGTGCGAGAAGCCGCCAGGCAGCGGGCTGGGGTGGAGGGGACCTAGGGGCCGATGCTCTGCGCTGATCAGCTTCCCACGAGGCTTTCCCAGGAACACGAGCCTGAGGAAGGGAACACAGAACCTACTGCCCGAAGACACACACTTTCCAAATAGGGATGCACAGCTCTGTCAGCCCTCAAGGTTGTTAGCGATAGAAATGCCTCTGAGTCCCGGCACTGTCTGGGCCGGCGAGGAACAGACACGTGTTTCTTCGCCAATAGGACCCTGTGGATCCCTGCACCAAAGGAGATTGACAGGTGGAGGTTAGGGTGCACGTGTGAATTCTGCCCCCCCGGCACCCCGGCCGCGTGAGGCACACTGTCGTGGGCTGAGGGCCAGACGAGGTCATCCAGGAACCCATGGAGTCTCCTCACATTCATGGTGCCTGGCATGGGCCAAAGGCAACATGTCTGTTCATGTTGCTGTCATCAGTATCCACGACAAAGCTCCAAGAACACATCGTCCTTCAGGACCAAGAGGAGCTTGGACCGATGGACGTATGCGAACTGTTCCTAAAACTAATTATACGGTTGGCCCCGAACCACACGGGCTGGAGTGGCACAGGTCCACTTGTATGTGGATTTTTAAAAATAAATGCGGTACAGTCCCATGAGTGTATCCTCTCTTCTTCATTATCGTTCCAATGACATTTTCCCTTCTCTAGCTTACTTTAGTCTAAGAATATGGCATATGATATATATAACATATAAAATATGTGTTAATTGACTGTTGATGTTTTTGGTAAGGCTTCCAGTCAACAGGCTATTAGCAGTTATGTTTCTGAGAAATCAAATGTTGTACATGGGTTTTTAACCAGGTAGAGGGTCAGTGCCCCAAGCCCTGTGTTGTTCAAGGTCAGCTGTCTGTACATAATCACATACATGTGCCCATGCGCACATACAGACAGAGAGCGTCAGAGACACAGAGAAGGACATATGTAAAGTCCCGGCAGCCTGCTCTGGCTCCAAACACGACGCACGTTCACATTGACCATAATCAGATTCGTTTGCAGACATATGGTCCCTAGAAACATATGGTCTCTAGAAAACCACGGGAAAATAAGTAGACCCGTGTGTAAGCGTGAGCTACTGAGGAGTCCACTCTCAGATTGTACGACATCTTAGTCTTAGTCTCCCGCGCCGAGATGACGCGAAGGGTGGCTGGGGTGGCCGGTCCCCTCCGGCGCTGTGGGTCTTCTGTGCACACGCCCCTCCACGCACGCAGACACACGTGCACGCATCCAGTGGACCCAGACATTCTTGTCTGAGGTGCACAGATCCTCAGGAAGTCAATGATGAAGCAGAAACGAATTTTCCTCTTTTCCAGTTGAGGAGACTTGGATCCATGTAACAGGAACGGGGTTGTCAGCACAGCCGATGCCAGACGCTCTTTCCCCAAAGAAGGAAACTGTGTTTCCCTCCTCACCTCGGCAGGATTTCCCCGCCCTGGTCCCTCATGTCCAGAGAACCGGGTGCAGATACCCCAAGACGGAGCAGAGCAAAACACTCCCGACAGCAAATGGCACTCATGCCTCATGGCAACTTGGGGTCCCAGCTGGCTCCCCTCCTGATCATGGGGGGCTGTCCCAGCCAGCTCCCCACTAAGGGCAGCTGGAGTTCAGGGGGGTCCCTGGAGTACGGAGTCGGGCCACACCCCACACTCCTGCCACTTCCGGGGGTGCTCCTGGTCACCACATTATTAATAATGACAACCGTAAATTATTATACACACTAGCTCTGGAAGAGAAGGGACGTGAAATTTAAAAAGCCAAAGAACAAAGCCCTAGGAATAAGCACTCCATGACTCAATGGGCTTCTCTTCAAAACTGCGTTGAATGTCAGGCAAAGAGCTACAGGGCCATCAGGGAAAGGAGGTGGATGGGCAGAGCCGGCACCGCAGCACACCTGGCTGGGAGAAGCATGGGTGGGGCGGGGCACGGAGACTTTGGGGTCAGGGACCCTGGGGTGGGGCCGGCACCGGGCTCCTGCAGTCCCCAAGTCCTGCAGGAGGGACCTTGCAGGGAAAGAGCCCATCTTCAAGGAAGAGAGAAAAGTCTGGTTCGACTGGTCCTCATTGAACATTGCACTCATCAAACCCCTTGGGGCGCCTGGGTGGCTCAGTCGGTTAAGCATCTGCCTTTGGCTCGGGTCATGATCCCAGAATTTGGGGATCGAGTCCCTCATTTGGGCTCCGAGCTCAGTGGGGAGTCTGCTTCTCCCTCTCCTTCTGCTGCTCCCCATGCTCCTGCTCTCTCTCTCTCAGTTAAATAAATAAAATCTTTAAAAAAAAAAAAATCGTACCCCTCGTGTGGGCCACATGCGCACCTGGGGTATTTACTGAGACAAGACGTACCTCCCTTTCCTCATCAGTCTGCTCATCACAGACAGTCCATCAGGAGACCTTCTGTCCGTATCTACCTGCTTCCATGAAGAGGTGAGAACAGAGCCCTCTGACTGGAGAATAGGAGGGGCCCCAGCAAAGCCCAGGAGCCACTGGTCAGCCTTCGGAGAGTATGTCTGTCAGTCACTGGGGGTGAAGGTGTCCTCGATGGGAAGGCAGAGCCAGAGGGGGCGCCTGGGGCCAGAGGGCAGCGTCCGGGCTCACGAAGACAGACTCCGCAGTGTAGGAAGGCAGCTTGCACACGCACACTCGCACACGGACACACAGAGGTCAAGAAGAGCCAGCACCCCAGGACGGGGACAGCTGACCTGTCTTCATGCCCCTCAACAGCCTGAGCCACTGAGATGTAGGAGCCGCTCTTCCCATTCAGAAAAAAATAAGTAACTAAGATAAAAGGAGTTAAGTTTGGAGACGGTACGTAAGACTTCCCAGAGCCACACAGTAGTTCAAGGAGTCAAAATCGGAATTAGATCCTCCGGGGTCTGGAGCTGGGCTTTCCCGGGCTTGAGTGTCCTTTGAGTCTCACACAATGCACACAGTGGCCCAGGGGCCGCACTGCCCTCAGCTCCCCCATGAGCAAGCCAGCGTGCACCCCCAGGCTCTCCCAGGAATGAGGGGTGCCTTCCGGCAGGACCCCAACCCACAGGACAGGGCAGCACAGTCACGTAGGCCCGGCTGCCTGGCCCTGTTTCAACACCACGGGGATTCGGGGCGGGGACTGTGGCCACACTCTCCCACAGCGAGCGTCCAAATACAGAAAGTAAAGAAATAAAAGTATTAGGAGATCGTCTGCATCGTCCCACCACGAGGGAGCTCCTCAAGACAGGAAAACGTCTGGGATCAAGGCGCTCTGCTTTGAACCTTTCATTGTCATACAAAACAGTCCCAGCACACCTGGACGTGCAGAAGGTCCCCATGAGTCGATAAGGAAATAGAGAGGAACCCAACAGAGAGCGGACAAGTGGTGTCACCGGGGAGGTCATCATAGAGGAGATGAGACCAGCCGGCAAATGTCAGGGACGAGGTGCCAGACACCGAAAAATCAGCAGCAACAGCTTTTGACCATAAAACTGGTTACGGCACATGACGTGAAGGCCCAGCACAGCAGCCCTGAGAAGAAGGGGCCACTCGTGCTGGTGGCCGTCAGCCACGGTCAAGGCGGGCGCCCTGGGGGACCACACGCGGGAACAGAGGCCCACAGGTCCTCAAGGCGGAGCTCTGTCAGCTAAGCCACCCAGGACCGGAGGGGTGACCCGATCAGCGCTCAGGTTTCGGGACTCGCAGCTGCCACAGGATGAGTGAGACCCAAAGCTCCCGACCTGCCCATGAAGAAGGACACCCGGGGAGTGATGGGAGGGTGGGTGCCTGTGCGTGTGTGTGTTTGCGGGGTGTGGGGGCGTGTGTGTGCGTTTGTGGGATGGGATGCGTGATACGTGTGTGTATGATGCGTGCTGTGCGTGTCTGTACGAATGCAGAAAGACGAGCTACCTGTCCCCGCACCGTGAGTGGGTGTGTAGAACAGGGAGAGACTTTCTCTTTCGTCCTGTATGTCTCCCTTGTACAACTTGTTATAAGAATACCGTTTTAATAACGTTTTTAAAAAGGAAGAATATTTTTTTTTAAAGATTTTATTTATTTATTTGTCAGAGAGAGAGAGGGAGAGAGAGCGAGCACAGGCAGACAGAATGGCAGGCAGAGGCAGAGGGAGAAGCAGGCTCCCTGACGAGCAAGGAGCCCGATGTGGGACTCGATCCCAGGACACTGGGATCATGACCTGAGCCGAAGGCAGCTGCTCAACCAACTGAGCCACCCAGGCGTCCCGGAAGAATATTTTTAAAATAGAACAAGAAACAAGTCCATATTGTCACGCGCAGCATTAAGTCGCTCCGTTCTATGGCCGAGTGCATTTATAGCACGCACAGAGCGGCACGCGCTCGTTCTCTCCCGGCGGGATGGGGCCCGGCTGCCTCTCCCTCAGGGGCAGGGGGACGGCGCTGCTGGGGCGCTGACGTCTGCGGCATGTTGTCAGGTGGGGCTGCACGCACGCGGAGACTTAGCTTTGTGAGAACCCGTCCAGCTGCATCCCACCTGCCCGCGGTCACACACGCGACACAGGTGGCCCTCCTGGTGCTGATATCGTGAAGTAGGGACGGCCGCGGACGGCCGATGGCACAAGGGAAGTGGAAGGGGAGGGAAGGTTCTGTCTGCTTTGCAGTGCTGATTAGTGCTTCTATACAACCGCCCACACCATCACAGGGCACACGTACACGTTGCTGGATTTTACTTATGAAATCAGCAGTGACGCTAGGGGAAGGTATAGTCCCATAACAATTTTTTAATGAGGCAAGAAGCAAAGCCTACCGTTTGCCCAGCAGGGCACCCCGGGGCCATGTCCGGGAGAAACGTGCACACGCGGTCCCCAGAAGACACGTGCAAGAGTGAGTGTGGTCTCGCCCTCACTGGGCGCCCCTGGGCAGGGAAGAACACGCTAGTGGGACAGCCGAGAGCATGAGTGACGGTCGCAGACAAAAGGACGAGGGAGAGGGGAAAGGCAGGCCCAGGGTACATCGCAATCCCCCCGATTACGAGTAGTTCGAGGTGGGCTTCGGGGGCCGTGGGGTGCGTTCGGGGCCCGTTCTGAGTCCTAGACTGGCTGACGGCCAGCGGGTGTGCGCCGACGCCTGAGAGCCAGGTTCTGGTCCGCTGATGCCGAATACGGATGAGAGTCGTGGTCAGGTGAGAGCAAGAATTTCGCCAAACGTACAAAACGGTACCCGCCGATTAGTGGGCATGACACGGTTCTTGATTCCCGGAGAACCGGGACATCATTACTCGCGTGTGTCCTGGATTCGGGGAGCCGGGAGGAGATTGCGAAGCCGGCCCCACCCCAGCACCCCTAAGCGAGGTCTGCGCTCGACTCAGCCCCCCTGATTTGGAGGCCTGAGTTCCTCCGCATCACCACGAGGAGAATCCACTGGGCGGGGTAACCTGGAGCGCACATGTCCACACCACACGCAGTTCCGTTACTCTGGGAGCCCGAGTACTCACGAGGACCTGTCGGCACAAAGGAAGAGCCCGAGACTCGGCGAAAGCGCTCTCGTGAAACGTGAAGGAAAACTGCCCCTTCTCTTTAAGCGTACTTTTATTTTCTGACGTTTCTCTAGGGACGATGCGGTATTTATAACGACACAGAACCGAGTTTGGGGGCATGCAGGTTAGGGGTGTGCCGTGGTTTTGACCTGGAGACACCGGGCAAAGTCTGAAGACTCCCGGTCGTCACAAGGTCAAGGGTGCATCTAGCCGGTGGAGCTCGGCAGGAGAGTTGCTGGATGCCCCAAACCGCCCAGGGGAGCCCCCAGCACGGAGCACGGCCTGGCCCCGGATGGCGGGGACTCCGAGGCCGAGGAGCCCTGGCCGGGAACTCGGGTTTCATCTCTGTCCAGGGCGCTGGCCGCCAGGACCCAGCAACCATGCCACCAGCATTGACGGGACGGCGCGGGGAGGCACCATTCACACCGGAGAAGGGTGTCCCCGGAAGGAAGGCTGCGGGGACAGCCCCACCTTCACCGTCAGCTGCTTGTCCTGCAGGTCCCAGAGGTCCACAAGGGCTGTGGTCCCAGCAGCAGGGAGGGTCGGCTGCTACTGTGGGCGCCTACTCACGGGGGTCCAGAAACCAGATCCCTGGGAGCCACCTGCCGGCTGCCTCCCCCCTCGCCCAGGGAGAGGGACCCAGGCTCTGGACAGGGTGCCTGTGGGACAAGGGGTCTGACAGTCACCTGTGTGAGGCTGGGGACTGAGGAGAGGAAGAGGCTTTGCCCCACAGAAGAAAGCACCACGAGGACATTGGACGGGCCGGCACGGTTCAGGGCAGCCTCCTGGCACAGGCCCACCCCGACCCCGGTGGAGTGGAACAGCTAGGGTCAGAAGATCCACCAGAGGGGGCTCTGCAGAACTGGGGTCCTGAGCAGACGCCCCAGGGTAAGGACACCTGCCCGCCCCTTCAGGCATCTGCGGGCATCCAACAGAGAAGGCTCACTGCCTTAGGACACCAGCCGCCGAGCACGACCTCCAAAGGCAGGGTCAGACCCACGGCTCGGCAACACGTCTCTCGCGTATTTTAGCGCATTTGAGTAAATGAGAGCAACCTACAGATTGGCTCGTGAAATCTTCTCTTCAGCGCTGAAAGGCTTTACTTCACCAGCAGTTATAAATTGCTAATTCTGACCTGATCCGCGTCTTCATTCTTCCAGGTGGTGAGCAGTAAATAAGAACTTGAAGAGAAAGAACATTATGCCCCCATGTCACCCTCAGAGAAAGCTGTGTTTTCTACCATAAATGACTTTCACGCTGCTCATCACAGGCAGCCACGCTGATTTTTCCAGAAAAGGCCCTGGGGGCAGAAAGGAAGGAGAAATGATTTAATAACACCTTTCCCACACGGAGTTTGTCTCACTAATCACATCCTCTGGGCCGCCACTATTAACAATCTGCTTTTTCTGATGCTTCATTTTAGCCATTTCCCCAGACTCCTGCAAGCTCGAGATTTCGACAAACATTGGTTGACCACCGACCATGTGCTGGGCCATGAGCTTCTGGAGGGCCCTGCTGGGAGTCCCGTTGCCTCGGTGGGTTCTGACAATGCCTCACCCAGACCTCATCCAGGAAACTCAAACCCTGTGTTTATTTTTTTTAAGATTTATGTATTTATTCGAGAGAGGGAGAGCCCATGCACGAGAGCACAGTGGAGAGGGGCGTAGGGAGATGGAGAGAGAAACTCAGGCAGACTCCATGCTGAACATGGAGCCGGACGTGGGGCTCGATCTCCCAACCCTGAGACCACACCTGAGCTGAAAGCAAGGGTCAGACACTTAACTAGCTGTGCCACCCAGGCACCTCTGCTTTTTATTTGTTTTTAAAGATTTTATTTATTTATTGAGAGAAGGAGAGAGAGAGAGAGAGAGAGAGAGAGAACATGAGTAGGGGGAGGGGCAGAGGGACAAGCAGACTCCCTGTGGAGTGGGAAACCCAAGCTGGGGCTCGATACCAAGACCCCAAGTTCATGACCTGAGCCAAAGTCAGACGCTTAACCAGTTGAGCCACCCAGGTGCCCCGAACCCTGTGTTTAGAAGGCAGTGGGGTTCAATCCCCTGCCCCACTGGATTCAGACACCTTAGACTTTGTTATAATGACCAACAAATATGAATAGATTTTGATGATGGGAAAATGCTTATGATTCTAAGGGAGGATTCGTGAATATAAGCTTTTATATACAGTCTGAACATTGTTATATCAAGAATGCATATGAAAAACACCTTAACTAAACCACGTCAAAAGTGACATCATCGTGACTGAGACAAAGTGACATCATAGGATGAGAAGGACACTATTTCTATACTGCCAGAAATACGTGACCCAAAGGCAATAGACAAATTGAAATTGAGGGAAATTCTACAAGAAAGTCCACTTTTTATAAATGTCAAGACAACGGAAGGTTGGGCATTTGTGCCGGTGGAAGGAGACCAGAGCCGTGACAACTAGATACAATGGGTGATTCTGGCTGGAGCAGTCTCTTGATGTCAAACCAGACAAGGACACTGCGAGAAAATTACAGGCCAGTGTCCCTGGTGAACACAGATGCAAAAGTCCTCAACAAAACGACAGCAAACCCAACCAACAGTATGCTAGAAGGATCGTTCACCTGATCAAATGGGATTTATTCCAGGGACACAAGGGTGGTCTGCAAATCAAGCACTGTGACACTTCCCAGCGTACAAGATGAAGGACAAAAACCACACAATCATCTCAGACAATTCAGAAGACTCATTGGACAGAATTCAACATATATTCCTGGTAGGAACTCTCAGCAAACTGTGTACAGGGAAGTACCTCAGCATAATTCAGGACATACGGGACAAGCCCGATATCACACTCAGTGGGGAAGACTGACAGCTTTTCCTCTAAGGTCAGGAGCAAGATGGGGATGTCCACTGTCCCCTCCTTGAGTCAACATGCTGTTGCTTTTTCAAAATTGTTTTGGCTACCCTAGGTTCGTGACTGTTCTATGTACATTGAAGAACCAGCGTATTGATTTCTATAAAAAGGTTAGTGAGACTTTGATGAGAATTGCATTAAATGTATAGATCAGGGTTTTGTTGTTGTTGTTGTTTTTAAAAGATTTTATTTATTTATTTGACAGACAGAGATCACAAGTAGGCAGAGAGGCAGGCAGAGAGAGTGGGGGAAGCAGGCTCCCTGCTGAGCAGAGAGCCCGATGCGGGGCTTGATCCCAGGACCCTGGGATCATGACCTGAGCCGAAGGCAGAGGCTTAACCCACTGAGCCACCCAGGCGCCCCTAGATCAGTTTTTAAAGACTACATTTTTACAACGCTGAGTTTTCTAACCTGAGAATACAATGTTTAGTAGTTTGTTGTATATAAATCTCACATTTTCTTAAAATTAACACTGAAACAGTGTGGAGGTTCCTCAAAAAATTAAAAATAGAGCTACCCTATGACCTAGCAATTGCATTACTGGATATTTACCCCAAAGATACAAATGTAGTGAAAAGAAAGGGCACATGCACCCCAATGTTCACAGCAGCAATGTCTACAATAGCCAAACTGTGGAAGGAGCTGAGATGCCCTTCAACAGACGAATGGATAAAGAAGATGTGGTCCAGATACACAATGGAATATTACTCAGCCATCAGAAAGGATGAATACCCAGCTTTTATATCAACATGGATGGGACTGGAGGAAATTATGCTGAGTGAAATAAGTCAAGCAGAGAGAATCAGTTATCATATGATTTCACTTACTTGTGGAGCATAAGGAAGAGCATAGAGGACATTAGGAGACGGAAGGGAAAATTGAAGGGGGGAATCGGGGTGGGGGACGAACCATGAGAGACTGTGGACTCTGGGAAATAAACTGAGGGTTTCAGAGGGGAGGGAGGTGGGGGAATGGGTGAGTCTGGTGATGGATGATAATAAGGAGGGCATGGATTGCATGGAGCACTGGGTGTTCTTTTTTTTTAAAAAAAAACTATTTTTAAAGATTTATTTATTGGACAGAGAGGGATCACAAGTAGGCAGAGAGGCAGGCAGGGGTGGGGGGAAGCAGGCTCCCCGCTGACCAGAGAGCCCGATGCGGGGCTCGATCCCAGGACCCTGAGACCATGATCTGAGCCGAAGGCAGAGGCTTTAACCCACTGAGCCACGCAGGCGTCCTGGAGCACTGGGTGTTCTATGCAAACAATGAATCATGGAACACGACATCAAAAAGTAATGATGTACTGTATGGTGACTAACATAACACAACTAAAAATATTAACACTAATTCGTGTTTTTATGCTATTCTATATGGTCCTTTTAAAATTCCATTTTGCAATTGATTTCTGCAACCTCACTTATTAGTTCTAGAAGCTTTCATGTAGATTCTTCAGGATTTTCTGTATAGATGGCCATGTCACGTGTAAATAGAGACCATTTCATTTTTTTCTGTCCAATTTGTATGGCTTCTACAATGTTCTTATCTTAGCGCACGAAGATCTCTAGTACGGTGTTAACTAAGGGCTGCTAACAATGGTGTTGGCTGTAGGGTTCTGTGGATTCCGCTTATCAGATTACGGAAGCGTCCTTCTACTCCTAGTGTGTTGAGAATTTTCATCATAAACGTATATTGAATTTTGTCAAAACCTTTTCTTCGTACATTAAGATTTCCATATTTTTTCCTTAGTTTGCTGATAAGGAGAATGACATTGATTAAATTGTTAATGTTGAGCCAACCTTGCAGTCTTCAGATAACCCTCCAGCATGTGATGTATTATTATCTTCTTGATAAATTGGTGGTCCAATTTGCTACCGCACTGTCAGGGTTCTCTGTCTATTTCACAAGGTTTATTTTTTTTTTTTCTTTTCATGCCTTCGTCTGGTTTTAGTATCAGATAATGCTGGCCTCATAGAATGAACTGGGAAGTTTCCCTCCCATTTTCAGGAAAAGACTGTGAAGAGCAGGTGTTATTTCTTCCTAAACGTCTGGTGGATTCCACCAGTGGAACCATGTGGCTCTAGAGCTTCTCCATGGGGAGTTTTGCTTGTTTGTTTTTAATGATGATTTTAATTTCTTTAATAGATAAAGGTTTATTCAGGTTATTTTTTTTCCTTAAGCCACTCTGGTTATTCTAACTTTCAAGGAATTTTTCCATTTCATCTAAGTTATTCAATTTATTGGCACCAAGTTGTTCATGGTATTTTGCTATTATCCTCCAGTGCAGTAGTGGGAATGTCCCCTCCTTCATTCCTTCTGTTTGTGATCCAAACTTTCTCCCTTTCCACGACTCATCTAATAGTTGATCAATTTTAATGTTTTTTTTAACCACCTTTTGGTTTTGAATGTTTTCTCTATTCTTTTTCTGATTCCAATTTTATTGATTTCCAGTGCTCTTGAAATGGCCTAAAGAACAGTGAAACTTAGAGAAAACACAGCAATGATTCTGAGTCAAGAAATGGTTCATGATATTCAGACTCTGAGTTGGAAAAAAGTTTTAGGGATACCTTTTTCGTATTGCTTATATTTTCCTTTTAACAGATGTACAAGGGTTATGGTGATAGAAATCTGTGCCTTCAAAAATACAAAATAGCTTTTTCAGTATATATAGAATTTGATATGATTTTAAATATATATAAAAATTGAAAGCATTGTGTCATATTTTAATAGGCAGTGCTTTTCTTTTAATGCTTTCAAAATAACGAGTTTTTTTTTCTTTTTAGAGGAAACAGTATTTTGGAGTGGATGGAATATGGTCTATGTCTTCAGATGTCTACTACAATGTCCAGTGAGGTAAGAGCAATTCAAACCATGTGGTCTTACAGCTCAGGGCAAAAGTGGACGCTCCCGTAGCTGGATGCTTGGCCTTGAGGCAGGCACCAGGGCCGGGAGAATGAGGTGGAGCAGGTCAGCCTGGTTCTGCAAAGGAAGCCTAGTGGGGCATCCTGAGAGGTATATTCTGGAAGGTAGCTGGGGTGGGTCAGGCAGAACGCTGGCTGCGAAATTAAGAATTTTCCATTGTGGGGCACCTGGGGGGCTCAGTCAGACCATGGCCAGCAAGACGCAGGTCTGTTTGGCCGCTCTTGGCGCAGGACTCCGAAGATTCAGGGGTGCAGACACAGGTCTGTGGCTTATGCACCCGGATTATTTAAGGCAATGAGATGGCCAACCTGGACAGAATATCATGAATGTGAAAACGTCGATATCCACGAACACGTCTCAAGCTCTTCTGTGCACTAGACGGCACGTTAGGTGCTTTTCAGATATTAACTCAATCACTTCTCGACCCTTTGAAGGAGGCACCATAATGATTCCCGTTTTAAAGATGGAGAAACAGAGACGCAACTTATTTAAGTCACTTCCACAGCTGCCCAGCTGGAAAGTGGTTTAGTGCACACAGAAGCCCAGATCATCTGTCTCCAGAACCTACAACACGAGACTGTTCTCTTACGAGGGCAAGGAGACCTTTACGGAAGGATATATGGGGGCGGGGGTGGACAAGTGAACTCCGAGAAAGAGACAGAAAAGGAGCAATCGGAGAGGTACTTCCTGACACAAATGTGCTTCTGGCATGAGGATTATAAATACACACCATGCCAGATGGTCCCAAAGGAGAGTATGGAGTGAATGCCATATACTCATCTCATGGGTTCTATTTAAACCATGCTAAGCCACCAAGTCAACTATGCTCTCCATTTTTAAAATCTCTGGATGAGTGGGATCACTTGAAAAAAAAAGATAAATGGACTCATTTTCAAAGCTGTGGTTTCATAGATGGGAGTTGCAAATGGTTCGGAAGTTATAGATAGATCTCTGGAGCTCTGCTTCTCCAAGGGCGGTACCTGGCCCGGGGGCAGCAGCATCCCCTGGAGACTTGTTGCAAATGCAAATTCTCAGCCCCCACTCCAGACCTGCTGAATCGGAAACTCTGGGGGCAGGGCCCAGCCATCTGCCCGAAAATGCTGTCCCCGTGACTTCAGCAGATGCCCACGTTTCAGGAGGGCTCCAGAAAATAAGGCGATGTGTGCTGTGCAGCCAGTCTCCGCAGCCCCGCCCCGGGTCGGAGCGCTGATGGAACGCAGACCATCCCTGTGGCCCCTCTGCCTAGCCTGCTGGGTTCTGAAAGGAATCAGAATCCAGGGGCACCCAGGTCAGATGGGGGGTCCCTCCTCGTGGTGCAATATGGTAGAGGAAACACAAAGGTCCTCCATGCCTGCTGCTGCCTTCACCCAGATCTTAGCAGGGTCACGGGCACCTGGGTCTCGCCCCCCTGCGCCACGGCAGAATCCACGGGAGGGCACCTGGACCATTAAGAAAGCGCCTGCGTCCTCAGCAGCCAAGTGTGACATGCCTACCACGCAGAAGGTTCTATCAGGAGCCGGCTTAGTAGGCTGCCAAAGAGGTAAATTAACAAACCAACAAATCCTGAGACTGCGCGCGAAGCTCTATGAAGTCCTCACCTGCTTTGCTGACACCGCAGACACGGCATCTAACCTTTCTGTGCGTTCCAGAGACACCGGGGCTCACCCCAGCCACCTGCCCTTCCTTGCCACGCGTCCTGCGAGAGCCTGGCTCACCCGCACGCCCCAGCTGCCCCCGAACCTCCCAGCCGACAGCCAGCCTCTGGCTGGATGTGCTCATGCCCGCGGGTGGTGACCACAGCGGAACGTGTGCCCGTGCTCTGTAGCCGCTTACCAGAGCGTTAGGACCGCAAGGCCGGCCTGACGTGCTGTTAGCCAGGCCTCAAGAGGAAAGGGGATGCAGGGAAGTAGAAGGATGTCTGGGTTGTCCAGGTGGGGAGAAAACGAGAACCAGGCCCATTTACGCAGGTGTTCAGGGCAAGAAGAGGAAGACACCTGTCCCGGGACGTCCTGGAGACAACCACGGCGCGGCTCTCGGTCCACCTCCCCCAGCCTGCCCCAGCCCATCCACCCAGCTCGCCCTTCCTCACCTCCTCTGTCCCTGAACCCCATCCTACCCCAGCCCCATCCTATCCCCCTATTGCTTCAAGCTGAGGGGGTTAGAACCTCTCTTCTCTAAACCATCCACATGAAATTTTTGGTTATGAACACTTTTATTACATTTCCTCTTGTTATTTGGAGAAAGTTCACGGCAGTCGCTGGAGCACAGGGTGGACAGCCCCAGGATGGACTGAGGGAGTGGAGCGGGGGCAGAGCCCCGTTTGCAAGTCCACGCTGCCTCCAAACGGACCCCGTACTCACGACTCTGCGGACCCTGTGCTCTGGGTCCTGTCCTCTGAGCCTGCTCAGGCCATCATTCCACGGCGGCCAGTAGGGGCATTTGGAACCCGCAGCGCCCCCTCTCCAGTGGCATCTCGGGGGCTCGCCCGGCAGTCGTGTGCTTCCCAAAGGACGCACCTGTCCCCGTCCCTTGTCCCTCGACGGGGCTGCAGCACTGTGGGGGCACGCCGTCTGAGGCCGCCGCTGTGGCTCAGGTCTCCGCGGCCACTTGCCAGCTTGTGCGGTCTCAGTCTGGGAGAACTTTCCAGTCCCATGTCCTCACATCTGGGAGCGCACAGCCCGCCCCAGGGCTCCTGAGCAAAGCCTCGCACAAGAGGCCACTCTGAGGTCGCTCACCAACACTTGACAGTGCTCACCCTTTCACTGACAAAAACGGCAAGGGCTTGTCGTGATGACGGGCTCTTCCCCGCGCTTTGTTCTCAAAATCCAAACGGCGGCCAGACACGGGATGTGACACATGGTTGTTGGACGAACGAATGACACGCTCATTGCAAGGCCGGGAATGTGGTAAGTACTTAGTACGAGAGCCATGATTAGTATTATTACCAATTATTATTAGCAGCTGGCAAAGCAGGGACACGATAAAATATTAGACAATATTGGCTCAAGTGAAAATAAAGACACATTATTAAATATTTCACCCTTTTCAGTAACTTAACAGTTTTCTCTTCAGCTAGAAAAAATATCTTGGATTGAATTGATATTGATAATTAGTAATAATATCAACGAGCAAACAATGTTACAGACTAATCATTGTATCAATTATAGTTACAATAATTATACTATCAGTGTTAATATCACACAGAAAATCAGAGAGAGGAATCCGAGCCCAGAGAGGTAACAAGTAGATGGGAACCAGAGCTCGGCTGGAGCCCAGGGTCCCTCAACTCCCCCACTGGATTAGGAGCTCCATCGGGCACATGTAGGGTTCTGCTAGGAGAGGTCAGGACAGGACAGCTGCTCAGAGGGGCCACAACTGAAAAGTCCAATTCAGAATGGACAGACCAGGAACCATCATCTTGACGTCCCTGAGCCCACTCTGGGGTCCATGGCCGGTGCCTAAGACCCCGTCCGGCTGCCTCAGGGGCCCACTCTGGCACGGGCTGCTCTGACAGAGGCTCCTGCTGCATCCTCAGCCTGGCCAGGGTGCCCCCAAGTTGTGCGCCTCTGTCTCTGTCCAGGACAATCCTCAATTTCACTTAACTTGGTGGGAGGCAGTTGGTGGGGAATGGCACCAGCATCCTCATCCCTCTGGGAGAAGGAGGCCAGCCAGTGATGGGGCCTCTGTCAGTGACCCTCTTCCCTGCTCATCAACCAGGCCTATGAAAGCAATGGCCTCCCTCCTATGCTTCCTAAGAATCTACTGGCTTAAATGCTCCCTCCTCCGGGAAGCCTTCCCAGACTTGCTCAGGCCCTGGGGATGCTCTTCCAAGTGTCTGTGGTACTTCTGAAGGCTTGCACTGAACGCCTGTAGGACTGCCTTGTGACTCCGGGCCTCTCCTGGGGTGTGGCCTGCTAAGCAGCTGTGCCCAGTACTTTCTCACACCCGGAAGCTGATGCAGGAGACATGGGCATGGAGTTACCCTGGGGGGTGACCGTAGAAGGACTCAGCTGTGCTCCAGAGCTGGGGGAGCTTGCACACGGGGAGCTGGTGTTGTCAGAGGGACTTCTCAACTGGAAAACCACCAGCTCCCTCCCCACCCGGCCTCACCCCAGGGGCACAGGGCTGCCAGAGGCTGGGCCCGTGACATGTGTTCAGAACAAGTAAATTTAGAATGAAGCAGTAAGGCTAAAGTCACAAGGGAGTGGCTCTGAGTTCCCCGAATACGCAGGGACGGGTGGGCAGGCTGTCACACCCGCCGTCGCCTTTCTATATCTGGCAGTCAGCTCGCCCCGGGCCGAGCGTTACAGATCCGCGCCCCTTCCACGCGCCGAGATCCGGTCGACAGGAGAGGTGTCTGTTCAGCGGAGAAAGGAGCCCGGAGAGCCATCATCCGGCGCTCTAACTGGGAAGCTGGAGCAGCACCCAGGCGCCCAGCAAAACCCAGCCTTGCTCACCGTGTCCCACGCCACGTGCTGACGCACCCATCTTCACACCGCTGGTAGGGCGGATTTGCAAACACAGGACCTTCCGAATTACTTCCTCTGGGTTTGCGAAGGGAGAAGCAACAGAAGCAAGCCCCGCCCACTCGGTGTGGCGCATGGCCGTCACACCACCATTCTCAGACTGAGCAGATGTCCGGAGCCTACCACCCCGGGCTCTCCATCGTCCTACCGGAGGCGGGGGGTGATGCGATCAGAGCGTCAGTCCCTGGACCGCAGGCGGCTCCCCCAGTGGCCAGCAGCCCCACGCCTTCCTCCGTGTTCATCTCCGGCCACAGCAGCCGCTCAGAGCCTGATATCACATTAGCAGGTGCAGCCTTGCCCCACACCGCGCAGTGCGCTTGCTCTGATCCCCGACCGAGCTCATGAGGAAGTGGCCGAGCCACGCAGCCACACTGGAGGCATGATGGGACAGGCTCAGGGCAGGTGGCTTGCAGGAGTCCAGCAGGAGCGCAGTCTCAGGAAGGCCCTCAGGCACACGGATGATGGACGATGGGGGGTGGGTTCACCCTGGACTTGGTTCTTTGAGGGCACGTAGAGAACGCTGGAGCCAGAAATGCCTAGAGAAGCCAGCGCTGCCTGGCCTCCCAGGTCGACCGGGAGACGGGGGTGGGCGGGAGGAGACAGAGTCTCGAGGCCAGGCTGCAGGCCTTGGGCTTGCCTTTTGGGTCACCGATGGGCCCCTGCATGTACAGGGTGGGTGAGAGACCAGTCCACAAGCCAGGCGGCACCCTCCACTATCACAAGCCCCCACGATCAGAGCACCAGGTCCCCAGGGCCTCTGACCCCAGTCATCACGTCACCAGGGTGCGTCCACTACTCTGTTCCAACTCAAGCCCCTGCAGCCACCAACGGCCTGCCCAGCACGTTCAGACCCAACCACATGGTCACACTCCCGACCACAGTCCACGCTTGAAACCTCAGACAGAAGAGATGACAACGTCACAGCGTTCCCACCAGCAGGCTGACAGCCAGTCCCGCGTTCACTACCCTCTGCCCTGCGCGGACAATGTGAGGAGTGCGTGGCCGGCCCACACTCATCTGCTGGAAGAGAACAAAAGGGGAATAATTTCCCGAAAGAGAGGTGTTTTCCTTACCCAAGCTTTGATTTTGATTTTCACACTAAAGGGACCTTATGCATGTTTCTAGAGAATTTTCCAGAAACGGTGATTCTGGAGCAGAATGGTAGGTGTGCACGCCACTGGGCATGCTAGGGAGCCGGTCACATCCATGCAGTGGTGCTGGAGAAGGTCTGGTCCTGACCAGGGTCTTTGGGGCCCACGGAAACTACAGCAGCTCTTAAAATAAGGGAAACAAAATCACAAAACCAGATCGCACTGCCGACTCCACAATTCCGAAGAATGAGTTTATTTCAGGACCCAGACGACGCACTGACCGTCCACGGGAGCACCAGGAAGAGTGGCGCAGGTGCACGTGGCTGTCGACGGGACCGTCATCTGGCGAGTCCAAGCAGTGCAGAAGGTCAGCCCGGAGTCATTTAAAGCCAACACGGATGGCTGGAGAAGGGCCACCTCGCTGAGAACTCTGGGCTTAAGTGGTATGTCTTTATAGCCTTCCATGTCCTAAAAATGGCTTAAGATGACTCCCAATAATAGATAAAACTTAACACGATGAATAGCATAAAGATGAGCAGAGGAGGAAATCCAAGGGAAGAAGGAAAGACACGGTGGTCCAGCAGCCAGAGGCACGTGGAGAGCCTCGCATCACTGTGCACGGGGCGCCCAAAGGGCAGAGACCCCGCTCTCCCTCAGGTACTCCCCACCTGACATGGCTCGTCCCGCCATAACCCAGTTCAGCTCCCCACACCCACCCCCTGCAACAGAGGAGAACCGTCCCGAGAGAGGACGTCTCAGGGCGGCGAACGGCGTGGTCCACTCAGGCGGTCATCTGACCCCTGGGTTCAGGCCAGGCAGCTACTCTCGGGAGCACTGCTGACCACTATCACCTGGTTTGGAAATCCAGCTTGGTCCTCCCTGCTTGTGACTCTGCCCCCCACCCCCTGCCCCTCTCCCTAGGTGATGCCAGCCAGAGACCCTCCCTCGGGCCCTCCCCCGGGCTGAGCCGCCCCCTCTGCAGGCCCCGGCCCGTGGGCGTCAGATCTCCCACCACCGCCACCGAGGTGGGCATCGTGCTTGCATCCTGTTCACGGGTGTGCAAGCTGAGCCCAAGCTTGCACAGGTGGAAAACGGCAGAGCTGGGCCCCACACGCGGGACGTCCCTCCACGCCTGGGCGGCCCCCGGCTGCTCTGCCGCAGGTGTTCCAGTGCGAGGTCATTCACCGCGATCACCACAGCTAATATATAGTGGCCGGCAGCCTCCCGCCTGCTTGCGAAGTTACCCGCTCGGAAGCGGCTGGCAGTCCACAGGCGGCTCTGTGGAGAGCGTGACAGTCAACCTAAACTCAGACCCAACACTCAGCTGACCCCCCACAGAAGGACACGTGGTTGGCCTCCAAGAGGCACTTACATCTACAGCTTGAAACCCTCTACCAGAGGAGTAGGGGCTGGTCACTTGCTCACAGAAATACATATTTTTATGAACGGTGTGGCCGGGGAGCCCTTGAAAACTCGTCTTTCCAGAGCCTGTTGAGAACAACCTAATCATGTCTATACCCACATCCCATTTTCCGGCAACCTTCAGCATAGACAGCAAATGCCGCGGGGGCTCGGCCAGCGCGGGGAGGCGGCCTCGGCCTCAGCCCTCTGCCCGGCGCCCCCCAGTGCTGCGCAGTCTTCTCCTGGAGCTTTGCAAAGGCTTCTCTCTGACCTTGACAAGTCACGACCTTGATGTGTCACATTGTTTCCCAGGCGTGGAATGCAGCTATCCCCTAAAATAAGGACTGTGCCACGTGGTAGAAGCAAGGCAAGAAGCAAAACGCATCGCGGAGACAACCACAGAGAGTTTTCAAAAAGCCTAACCAAGCCAGAACTCAACACCAGTCTCCTGAGTCCCAGAACCGCGTCCCCCCCCCACAGCCCATTACACTGCCTGCCTTTGCCGAAGCCTGGATGGAACGGGATGCACACCTAGACCTCCACATCCACCGGTGTCTGCCCCGCAGCTTCCTGCTACGGTGTTACCGTTGCTCCGGGACCCTGACGGAGGGAGCACCGGGATAGTTCCCGTCCCCCTAACCCCTGCTCCCCAGGCCTGTGCCCGTCACACGCCCCTCTGTCATTTGCCTATGCACCTTTCTCCCCGGAGCAGGGGCCCGGCAACACAGGATGGCCCACGCGGGCCAGCACATGCCCAGCTGGCACGAACCCTTCGATGGATACACCAGGAGAACTGAAATGGAAGGAAGCCGTCTCAGAAGTGAAAGGAGCTATTAAGGGAATTCAGCAGAAAAAACCGACGATTCTCTTTCATGAAACCACCAGCATACACGTGATGGCAAACAGTCCCGTGGTCCCCGAGCCCAGCACTCTGCTCGCCGGCGCCACTCTGGTCCTGCCACCACATCTGGAGGATCAAGCACTGGCTCCGTAACCTCCTGCTTCTCTTCCGGAAAACTCTGTTCAGAACACCGTTCCTTTGCCTTGGCGACTTCCATAAACCATCCTGTACCGACCAGCGGAGGCAGATTCTTCCTTTAGTGCGGGTTAAAACGTTGGCGCGTTCTCACCCTGCACGCCTGGAGTTGCTTCAGAGGAGACAGAAACATCACTTCTTCTGAACACGGATTTCTTCAGCGAGGAGGACGTACCACAGCGGTGTTTACCACAGTCAAAGTGTGTACAATATTTAGCCGCTAATGACTACAAATAACGGCTTCCTAAAGTTCGGTCATTAGTTTTTGGCTTGCTAGCCCAAAGATATGCACTAGACTGATGGAAATGCCGTAAGTAGGAGGCGTTTTCTGAGGTCACTATTTAGACCAAGTAATTCCACAAACACCAAAGCGAGCGAAGCTTGTGGCCCAAAGCAATGGGCTCTTTCACGAACCCCTCCTGGCTTTCCAGTTCTCCTCTTCCAGGTGACCTGAAACGGGCGTTTTTCTAAAGGTTTAAGCTCTACGAGGCTACGATTTTATTAAAAACAGTACGTAACTATGGAACTGGCCCTCGAGGAGTTTAGAATCTAGTTGACAGCGGAGGACCTCTGTACACCTGCTCGACGTCACTGACCCCGTAAACAACCAGCTACTTCTGAAACTACTACCGCCATGAACATCTCTGCCTGGAGTCCATGCATTTTATTCTCTGTGCGGCTCTCCTGACACCTTCATTTTCTCTTTAGAAAGAAATAGCACAGTTCAGTACATTTTGAAATATCAATCTGGGTTAAGAGTTTCAAGTATAAAGAAACATTCACAAGCTCTACACGTGTCTGCAGCTCCATTATAAGGACAGCTTTGGAAGTGGGAACATCCCCAAGGTTCTTAAGCCTGAGGTGCACCTCACAGATGTGGGCAAACACATGGAAATCCTGAATCCACCGGGCTCTGACCCCCTGTCACGGTCACCAGCGCTCAAGAGGCAGACTCTCTTTCTGGAAGTTTCTAGGCTGCTAATGCTGCAATCATTCCCTCCCGAAGTAAGATTACAGGAGTGCATGTTCAAGAGGGCTTACCTGGTAATCTGTGTTCTTGTGCTGAAGTCAAGAGACCTCATTGAGCGGAGAACTTCAATGCAACCCAAGTACTGCAAGGGAAAAAACATAATCATGAGCCCGGGGGGTCGAGATGAAGAGACAGCTCCTAGCCACATCAAGGGCATTCCTGGAAGCTGTGCATGCTTCTTAAATCACATTTTAACTTTATGTGCCTCTTGAGGCTTTGTTCTCTTTCTGGAAAAGCAATAACTCACACCCATGAGAAAGTATCCTTGAAGCCTACAGGCTACCAGACTTGACTCTCCCAAGATCCTTGAGTATTTGCATTTTATTCAGGAACATATTTTTCAAAAACTTCTGTTGAAGTATAACATGTACCATAAAGTGCAGAAATCTTAAGTGCATAATTCCATTATTGCCTAAACACGTCCCAGCGTGGGACCACCCCAACATCCAGACCTGTATTTCTAGTCCTTTACAAGGGTCTACAGGGTTATAATTTCTGAAGAAAGAATGAAAACACTCTAAGACCAACATGTTGACCAATATTAGACTTCATTATTTAACCAATATATTTTGGGTTCTGTCAACAAACTATATATCCATGACCCTCCGAGTTGCTTTATTTTGGTTTACCAGAAAGCCCTCTTCTGCATTATGTAACACAAACTTTCAGAAGTTTCAATTTACACATCTAAATTTGTAGCTAAATCTTTAATCCGTTTCACACATGTAAGCGTGTGTGCGTATGTAAATGTGCGGACATAACGAGAGCTGTACATAAACAACTAGATGGTGGAGATACAATATTTGTGTGCCAGAGCCCTTGGGAATTTGAAGGACAGATGTTTTATACCAATGCCTTTAAATTTAGACTTCGCAGGAAGAGGCCTCATGGTGTAGTACAGAAAAGACTGCATTTGAATTATTCAGAAAACTGGAATTGGAGCCTGACTTTGTCATATCTAGTTATGTAACTTTGAGCAAAGCTTCAAAATTCTCTGAACGGAAGCCTCTGTACCCATACAACGTGACTATGCCTCCAGCCCTTGTGCAGCCACGTGACACCACAACCACCACATTGCACAGTTGCTGGAACACCACCACCAACACAGCCATGTGGATACAATGAACAACATCATGGAGACACACAAAGTAGATGACCACTGGCACGGCAGAGTCTCGTGACTACAGTAACCAACATCACAGACTTCTGTGCCTGCCAGGACGAATGTCTCGGGACCATACGGCTCCTAGCACCACTGCCATCACACAGTTACACAAATCCCACATCCACCGTCACAGAGTTCCGTGAATGACCCACTGATCATCCTCCATGACGCCGCAAGTCCCTTGAGAAGTGGGAACAACACTGCAGGGTTGGGGGGCAGGTGTCGCTGCTAGTACAGCTGTGCGGATGCCATCACCACCACGGCAGGGGTATGTGACTACCACTGCCACTGTCACTCGGATGTGTGAAGACCTCAACCCTCTTTGCAGAGTTATGGGATTGCCACATCCATCACCGTCACAGCATGGTGACATCACAGCAATGTCTCAGAGCTACGTGAATACCACCACCAGCAACGCTACGAAGTGAAGTAATTAGAATGACCGAAGTGGCAGAATGGTGTCAACACCACCACCGCTGCTGCTCAAAGATCTGTGAACACGTCACCCCCACCACACAGAGTCACGCAATTACTCATCCATAACTGTAGACATACAGGACTACCCCACGACCACCATCACAGACGTGACTATGACGAGAACCACCGCAGATACCTGATGAGTATGCTGCCCATCAGAGAGCTGTTGAATACCACAGCCAGTGTTGTCGTTATGTGAACACAACTGCCACTTTGCAGAGAAATGGGAGTACCGTGAACACCCTCATAGGTATGTGAGTCCACCGGCAAGTCTGCAGTGCTGCTGAAGGGATCATAGCCATCATGCAGGATTGTCTGAATGTGACATCCAGTCTCACAGTAGATGCTACCACAACTGAAGCTGCAAAGCTGTGTGAAGACCAAATCCTCCAGCACTGCAGCGTTACACGAACGCCATGATGAGCATCACCGAGTCTGATGGATAACACTCCTGGCTGTGCGTCAGTAGCTGTATCCCCACGTCACCACTGCAGTTATGGAAACGTGGCACTGCCACCACTGTAGACTTATGCGAATACCACCAACACCACAAATACCCCACAAGCACCACTATAGTTAATTAAACACACCACCAAGAGCATCTTGGATTCGTGGGAAGATGATCAAAAGAATTGAAGAGGTCTGTGAATACTGTCACCGACTTCAGAGTTATGTGACTTAACCAACAGCCTTGCAATTATGGGGATACCATGACCCGCAACAGAGGATTATGTGAAGGTCACAGCAGCCCTGAAAAATTATGGGAACACCGTGACCACTCTTTCCGAGTTCTGTGAAGACCATGAGTGACTCTGCAGAGGTATAGGATTGGCACAGCCAATACCATCTCGGAGCTATGTGAAGATCACCACTATGGCCGTGTGGAATTTCCAGAATACCAGGAGCACCATGGCAGAGCTAGGCGAATACCACCACATGGCCATCCCACAGACACGTGGACACCACAACTATTGTCACAACTGCCACCTTGTGAATACCATGATCACCAACCAGGAGACCCATGTCTCCTGGTTGGTGGTCATGACCAAACCAAACATGACTGTCCTGACCAAAGTCACAGATCTACACAAATACCACCACCTTGCAGGGATGCACTAATGCCAACACAGCATCATCACAGATTTGTGTAGACATCATGACCAAGTCACAGGGTTGTCTGAATTATACCATCAGCACTGTCACAAGATACATGACTGGCACCATCAGTTTTGCCCAATGCTATGACAAATGCTACAGGGTGGTAGGAACACCATAATGAGCTTCACAGACCATGTGAACACAACCTCCAGCAACATTGCAAGGTCATGGGGAGAAAAAATCTCTGTCACATAGTTATTTGACTACCAACTCTGCCACCATCCTGCTGGCATGAGAACACCATGTGGTTACACAGAGTCAGCAGAACCACACCAGCAACAACATCATAGAGTCACAGAAATGCGACTACCACAGTTGAAGATGATGTGCATGGAAACACCAGCACCATGCCAAGGCTATGTGGATCCATGACCAGCTCATAGAGCTAGAGCTATGTGAATAGAGAGCCAACGATGCAATTATGGGAGTACTACCATCAACACAGCCATAGAGTTCTGCAACTACCAGGACCAACAAAATACGGATATGGAGACACCATGACCATCATGACCAACTATGTGACCGACATGACCAATACCACAGTGACATCTGAATGTCATCACCACCACACCACTGCAGGAATGGAATATCAGGACCACCATAGCAAGCTTATGTGACTACCATGATGAACTTCACAGTCGTGTGGGCACTACCACTCGGAAGGAGAATTACATGAACACCATCACCCCAGTGCTGCAGAGTTATGTGGTTACCACCATGGCACAACACAATGATGTCCACACCATGACAAATGTGCACACCTCCACCACCAGCACAGTCGTGTGGAGGCCACAATGTCAGAGAATTATGTGAACACCAGCAAAACCATCATAGCTACATAGGTATCACCACCAACAATACGGAATTCTGTGAGCACCATGACCAGCACACTTACATGACTACCACAACCACCTCTGCAGTAGTGTATAAACTGACTTCTCAGAGCTCCGTAGGTACTGCCATCCCCACCAGCCATGTCGTTACCCTCACCACTGTCAGAGTTGTGTGAATATAGCCACCACCGCCATCCCAGAGTGACATGAAGGCCACGACGAACTCCAGGGAGTCACATGATGACCACCACCACCACCCTTAAGAGTTAGGTGAGTGCCTCCACTAGCATCATGGACCTGGGTCATGCCCCCAGTGTCTGCCGTAGTTTGCCCCCTTACCATCAATGTGTCAGCAAGCTTATTTCTATCCTTCATAACGCTGTATAACACTGATCTCTGTATCTTTGACTCTCTCATGGGCGAAAGTACTTCCTTTATTTTTTAATTTGGATTTCCCTGATATCTGTAAGGATATGTGATTTTTTCTCACACATGTGTTGGCCATTTTCACTCCTTTTTCTTTTCTTTTTTTTTTTAAATATTTTATTTTTATTTTATTTTTTTTATTTGACAGAGAGAGAGATCACAAGTAGGCAGAGAGGCAGGCAGAGAGGAGGGGAAAGCAGGCTCCCTGCTGAGTAGAGAGCCTGATTCGGGGCTCGATCCCAGGATCCTGAGATCATGACCTGAGCCCAAGGCAGAGGCTTAATCCACTGAGCCAGCCAGGCGCCCCCACTCCTTTTTCTGTTAGCTGTTGTTATCTTTGGCCCAGTCTCCTACTATACTCCTTATCTTTTTCTTGTAGATTAATGGGATGATAATCTCTCATTCAGTCATTTTTCTTTTGATGGTTTCTACATTTTACCTGACACAAGTTGTTACTACAGGAACACTGTAGTAATTCCTGTCATCATATGCCTGTCATGTTCCGTATGGCTCGGGAGGGAGCTGTGTTGCTCAAGAAGGTCATGATATTCTCCTAAATTGTACTTAACAATATTTATTTATCACTTACCTATGCATTCACTTCTTTACATGTTTTTTAAAATTCATTTATTTTGGGGGGGCATGCACATATGCAAGGGGGAAGG
Source organism: Enhydra lutris kenyoni (assembly GCF_002288905.1). Lineage (NCBI taxonomy): Eukaryota > Metazoa > Chordata > Mammalia > Carnivora > Mustelidae > Enhydra > Enhydra lutris. The sequence goes on along the minus strand of NW_019154117.1, from coordinate 2,045,096 downwards.
GGCAGAGGGAGAGAGAATCCTCAAGCAGACTCCCCACTGAGTGCAGAGCCCGACACAGGGCTCAATCTCATGACCCTGAGATCATGACTTGAGCCAAAGACTTTGTGGTCTTTATGACATATGTCCCATACTTTTCTTCTCCAATGTATTCCAAGGCACTTTTTTTTTTTTAAATTTTGATTACAATTAGGGATAACATTTTGGATTTTTGCCATTGCACGTCTATCTGGCTTTCACCAGCAGAGAGAAAATTATTGATTTAGGGTGTACATAGAAAATTCAATCTGTAGGCCCAAGAAATGTACAAAGAACTATGGAAACTGGACAATGGGACCCAGAAAACATCCCAGTGGGGCTAGAAGACAGACATACAAAAGAAACTGTAAAGTCTTGGAGCTTGGATCCAAAGGTTCCTGCACCTGCCTCATACGAAGTCCAAGAAAAGGAAAGAAAGAGAGGAGAAGAAATATTCAAGAACAAAGAGAATAGAATGTTGAGTGTTGGACGAAACAGGAGTATCTATATTTTCAAGGCATGCAGAAATATGAAAAGACCCACTTGTGGACGCATGGCAGCTCTGTTTCAGGACAAAAGGACCCAGACAGAAATATCGTGCAAACGTCTGTGAGGGGAAGGGAAACAGGTTCCTCACGGAGCAAGTTCTCTTGCACACCCAGTACAAGAAGACGAACTCCACCATTGAAAGTCTGAAGAACAGTGGTATGCAGCCAAGAATCTTAGATCCACCCAAACTGGCATTCAGGTGGGAGGACAAAGCGAGGACTCAGAACGTTAACCACCCACAGATGCTCCCCAAAAGAATTATTCCAGAAGAACAATGAATACAAAAAACAGGAGGACGTGGGCTAGGAGAAAAATAATAAGGAATGAATCAACAGAAGTCACAGGTACGCCTGGTGCTTCATCATTACTGACACATAAGTTTAAATATTTTTTTTACAGTGACAGGGAGCTCCATCTCAGAAGACCCCCAAATCGGCTGGCCAGGGCCGACAGAAAACAGAAGCTGGAGCTGGGGAAGCATGAGCAGGGGAAACACGCAGCTCGGAAGGGATTCACGGCAGCAGCGAAAACAACGTGCAATTACATGCATGTAAAAAGTCTGTAAATCCGTAAAAAATAAGAATAGGATGACTGAGCTCCAGACTGCTAGAGAATAGAATAGAAGGAGGAAGCAAATAAAAGCAGTCTAGCCAGCAGAAAGAAGGGGAGAGCCAGAAATACACAAAAGACACGGGGAAAACAGAAGTCAAAACAGGAATGGGTCCAAACATCTCAGTAATCATAATCATCCTGAGTCGATCAAACCCAGTGGTTTAAAGTCAGAGCTTTCACCCGGGTTAAGAACAAGGTGGGTTACAGGGAGTGAGTGACAACGACAAGGTTGACCAGACGGAGCAGATTCTCGACTGGGCAAAGGCCAGCACAAAAAAAACAGAGATCTAAGGGGGTCATTGTCTTGTTTACAAGTGTAGGAAACACAACATGAATTAAGTTTGAGAACAGTGCAAGATCATCTCTGCTCAGCAGCGAGCCTGCTTCCCCCTCTCTCTCTGCCTGCCTCTGCCTACTTGTGATCTCTCTCTGTCAAATAAATAAATAAAATTAAAAAAAAAAGAACAGTGCAAGATCAAATTGAAGAAAACCTTGAATGAAGGACAAATAAGTAAAAGAAAACCTGCATCTGTGGAAAGATATATTATGATTTCAGGACTCATGAAAATTGATCATTTTTGTTAGAAAAGACATGTGATGAAATACTGTGGAAAGACAAGTGAAAGATTAAGAAAAATGCAATCAATTGAACAGGAAAAAATTAACGATCAGGCTACTCCACGAGGTTCTCTGTCGTTACGTGAGCCCATCAACTCAAGAGAAAACAACGGGCAAGAAAACACATGGGAAATCCAGAGAAAGACACAGCTGGCCAACATGCCCCCATAAAGACTAGTATCAGAGCAGTTAAAATAAACCCAAACAGAGAGATCATTTTTCACCCAGCTGAGTGGTCAGACTGGGTGAGGAAGCAGGAAAAAGGGCTCTCCCTCATGCTCGCCTAATTTGGTGAAAACTTTTTAGAAGACTGTCTGGAAGTGTCTGTGGAGATGTGAAACGTGGTTCCCTTTGACCCAGCGACATCATTTGTAGAACTTTACTCATGTGTAAGTGCGTGAAATTGTACGTACAAAACATTCATTGCTTCACTGCCTGCATCGTGATGATGTGAACCCCCTTCTCGAATGTTCATCCATAAACGCTTGGCTAAACATTTCGGACACATCCAAACTATGATTCCGAATTTGGCCATTTTTAAATGATTGAAGCTGAGAGTCTCCAGGAAACAGTCACTTCCTTCACATTGTACTGGTTGAAGTAAGGCACAGGGTCACCCCAGATTCGAGGGGAGGGGCTCAGTTCTCTGCATCCATCTCTGGAGACAGGAGAGCAGAGACGAAGATGGAGCAAGTGCTCCACGAGGAGCCATGGGTAGCAGGCCCTACCTCTGGTGCTTCTGCCTTGTTTAAACTTTTTATAACAAGAACATAACCATCTATACCTTGTACAATTACAGAATGATGAAAAACTTTAAATACTTTCTTCCCGGAAGAAAAGACCACGCTTATAAACATGGACCTCCATGTTATGATGCAGACTTGGTCACAAAGCCCCCCCGGACATCTGGACACTCTAACTCCAGGGAGCTGGGACCTCTGTCCTCGGCCCTCTGGGGCGTCCCCTCGCTCAGGTGTGCTGGAGGAAGGGAGGCGCTCGGTGAAACCAGCCACGCCTCTCAGATGGGCCTCCTGAATTCCATCCCTGGCCTCAGCCACAGTCAAGGATGGGTGTGGGATCCCAGCCAGGCCAACAAGTCATAGTCTCAGGGGTCTGGCAGGAACTGCCTGCCCCGTCTACCATCCAGGAGTGACAAGGTCCAACGCAGCTTCTGAGAATCAACAATTAACAGGAAACGCTCCTGATCCACCAAACCTTCAGAGACTACGTTAAGTCTTGGGTTGTGTCTGAAAAGGACAGCAATCTGAATCCAAAACCCCATGTTGGTCCAGCTGATGGATGGAGCCTGGAGGAGGGAGGGCGGCGATGGTGGGGAACAGAAGGATGGAGCCTCTTGTCCCCTTTGGGCGAGGACACTGATTGCCCACATCAGAGCTAGCGTTAGAGAAATGCTGGCAGGTCAAGTTGCGCATTTTGTTTCAAGGTAATTTCGAGGGACAGATGCACCGAGGAAAGGTGGCTCCTGTCTTCAGCAGCAGGATAAATGCACATGCTGGTCCAAGTGAGGATGAGGGCAAACTCTTAGGGAACTGTGCGGCGTTCTCTCCGTGCCAAATGTGCGCCTCCCCATGACCCAGCACCTCCACCGCGAGGGAGATGAGCCATGTGCCCGCCAAACAAATGTGCGAACATACTCACAGTAGCTCTGTTCGTGAGACCCAGCCCTGGAGGGACAACCAGGGATCCATCCATGGCATGATGAATCAATGAACAGCAATAGAGTCCCACGAGGCAGTGGTGACACAGCAATGAGGACAGAAGAGCCACCACCGCAGGCCACAGCTCTCTCCGGCCGTGTCACTCCCGTGGCAACCTCAGACTGAGCCCCAACGTGTGCCTGACCCTCGTCCAGGTTCCAGTAGGACACCAGCCAACAGGGTCCGTGACCAAGGATCCATTCTAGTCAGGAGAGCAGGTGAATCATCGTGAAGAAATGGCCAGTCTGTTGTTCCCTTGCCATTTGGGCTTCACATGCCACGTCCCCACCCGCGCTCCAGCCACACCAAGCTTTTCATGCCTCCCACGGTCTGTGTCCACATATGCGATTTACCCTGCCTGCAAACTCTTCTCCCTCCCATCCCCTCCTCTCCTCCCCTCTCGAACCCTGCCGATCCCTAATAACCCCCCCCACCGAAGATCAGACACTGAGAATCGTGTTCCTGATTCCATGAGCACACAGCCCGTGTTCTGCGCCCATGGAACCCGGCTGTGACCACAGTGCCTCCTCACCATTTGACCACGTCACAGCGCTCGGTGCAGACAATGTAAGAAAGCCTTGTTGTCGGGACTCAAAACCGAGAAAAGTAAAACCTGTCACCCCTCCCTTCTTGTCAGTTCCCTAAGACCACAGCTCACCTCCAAAATGCCCTGTGCCCTGTGCTATGGTCACAAATCTACTGAGGGCTCCAATACTCACTTACACAGCGTCCCCCAGAGGACGCTGTGGGCTCCATCTCTATCCCTGTCCACTTTCCTAATGCCTTGCGCGTAATGGGTACAAAATAAATGTTTGCTGACTGCATTCACCAAGGGCTAACCAAGTTAGAGTTGCTTCCCACATCCCTCCAGTGATCAGAAGCAGATGGCTTACAACACTTCATTCGTTCATGCAGGAATCTTGTGAACCGTAATTTCCTATTAATTTTTTTATTTTACCTATTAGCACCAATCTGTGCTGGTTTGTGGTACGTAATGTATTTGAACATTCTGTTTCTGGACTTCGGACATCGGACCGTGCTGTGGCCTTCCCCCGAGCAGTCTGAGTTACTGCTCGAGGGTGTGCATGGGAAGGTCAGGAGCAGTGACAGAGAAATGGGGGATGCTGATCCCAGCCTCCCAGCATCCCAGCCTTCCCAGAAAGAGGGAAGTAAAAGTACATTATATTTGCAACAGGGAAGTCTGTAATTATCTCCCAAAAAAGTTTAAAAAATGTTTTTTTCAGGGAAAAGAAACATAGACTCTAACCCTACTGCTATAACCTTCAACATCTGCTCTCAGGTTACCCCGGTGCCCATTTCCCCATCTAGAGCAGAATCCTGCAAACACTGCAGGGAACCTGCAGTTGGGGCTACAGGCATATTCCCTAAAAGATCATTAAGTCGACATTTTCACAATTGAATCACACGCTTCAAGTTTCCCAACGATTCCTTATCATTTTAAGATGAATACACACTCCACAATGTGATCCTAAATCTGAACGTTGACTGGCATGTGGCCTCAGAAGCCAAGTATAAAATAATCACACAATTCAACATGTATTCGGTGTTTTACATGCCAAGCACGAGACAACAGTTGCTGGTCTGGCAAATGACAAAGCCCCAAAGAACGTATCTGTGCCTGTTGCTGGAAGGTCAGGCGAGAGCGGACTTCGGACACACACAGCCCTGGGTTACAGACCCACTTCAGGGCTGACCACCTGCGTGCGCCTCAGCAAATCCCTGGACGTTTCTGAGTCCCCGTTTCTCCCTCTGCGGATGGGATGACCGTGAGAAATACACAAGACGGCGTGGGTTTTAAGCAAGCAGGATTATGCCTCGGGTCACCAACACAGGCCCTAGACTCCGTCGTCCAAACACTGACTCTTCATCCACAGCACGTTTCTGTGATAAGCATCTCCAGTCAGCTTTTCCTAAAACTTGCACCAACGGGCACATCCACTCTCAGGCTGTGAGGGCGTCTTTCCCCTCCGTCCTTGCCAACTCGGCAGGATGCCGTGGCGGGTGACTGATTTTCATTTTGTTATTTATCTGAATATCATTATTTTTACAATGAACTTTACCGCCTCAGAAATAAGATTTTACTGACAGTTCAATGCCGCGTCTCTTTCATCTGATCCAGGGCAACGACGAGGGCCACAGTAAGAACAGGGACCCTTCCCCCCGTGCCCCTGTCACGTGGGCCACCTTCCTCCCTCTGCATCCAGACAACCGCTGCTCGCACTCGGACCTCACATCCTCACCAAGTTGCTTACCCCTGGCTCGTTTTATTTAGCATGACTGCACTTTTTTGTGATGATGTTTTATTGATATATAATTCATGTGCCATCAGAATTCATCCTTTTGAACTGTTCAATCTTGTCATTTTCAGGAGATTCACAAGACGGTCCAACCACCATGACTATTTCATTCTGGAACACCATCACCACCCTAAAAAGAAGCCTGGATAGGGCCCATCGGCAGTCATCCCCACCCCCAGCTCCTGCCAACCCCCAACCCACTTCCTGTCTCTGTGGAGTTGGTGGTTCTGGACATCGTAAGCGGAATCACACGGTACATGCATGCCTTTTTGGGTCTGGCCTCCTCACTCGTCACAATGTTGCAAGGTCTGCCGTGCTGTAGCAGGTGTCAGCATTTAACTTCTTTTTATAGCTGAATACTAATCCATTATATGGACAGACCACATTCTGCGTCTCTGTCCCAGCTGGTGGACACCTGAGTTCTTTCCAGGTTGGGCAGTACGAGCGAGGCTGCCAGGGACATCCACGGAGGGGTCTTAGTGTGAACATATGTTCTCAGTTGTCTCGGGCGCCCCCCCCACCCCGCGAATGGAATCATGGGTCACGTGGTAGCTCTGTTTACCCTTTTCAGGAGCAGCTGCAGTGTTCTACATCCCTGTCACTGGTGGAGGAGTGCCAATTACCGACGCCCCTATCATTGCCTGTCATTTTTATTTTAGCTGACCCAGTGGGCGTGAGGTGGGACGTCGCAGTGGTTTCAATTTGCAATTCCCCGATGACGCTGAGCACCTTTCACAGGTTCATGGACCATCTGTACATCTTTTTCAGAGAGATGTCTGTTCCAGTCCTTTGCTTATTTTTCAATTGCGTTATTTTTGTTTTTACTGTTGAGGTGAAATAGTTCTTTATGTAATCTGGGTGCCCGTTACTCATCAGACACACGACTTGCAAATATTTTCTCCCATTCTGAGGTTGCCTTTTTACCTTCTTGGTGGTGTCCTTGGAGGCACAAAAGTTTTTCATCTTGATGAAGTTCAATGTATCTATTTTTGTTGTTGTTGTCTATGCTTTTGGGGTCATATTTAAGAAACCATTGCCTAATTGAAAGTCACAAATATTTACCCTTGTGTGTTTTCTATGAGTTTTAAGGTTTTAGCTCTTACAATTAGGCCTTTGATCCATTTGGAGCTCACTTTTTTATATGATGTGAGAAAGTTTCCAACTTCATTCTTTTCCATGTACACATCTAATTGTCCCACACACCCCATCTACTAAAAAGACAGTTCTCCGTTGCATGGCCTTGGCATGCTTGTCAAACATCAATTGATCAAAAATGTATGAGCTTACTTCTGGTCTCAGTTTTGTCTCATTGATCTAGGTGTCTATACTTAGGCCAGTAACATATTTCTTTAAATCAGAAAATATGAGTTCTCTAACTTTGTTCTTCTTCATCAAGTAGGTTTTGTACATTTGGGGCATTGATGAATTTTATAACTTATCTGATTTGTGGCTTAATTAAGTCTCTATTTGATTAGTTTATTTGTTTCATCTCTGACTTCTTCACCAGAACATAAGCTGTAGGACAACAGAGACGACATCTCTTTTTTAATTCCCATATGTGCCTCAGGACCTCTACAGGGCCTGACATATAATATCAACTCAGTGCAATCTGTTGACTAAATGAATGAATGATTAAATACTCAATTTTTATAACGATAAATAGGAACAAGGTAAATACTCAAAACTAGGACAATGTTTAAGTAAGTTGTAAAAATCAATGGGACAGAATGTCATGCAACTATTAAAAGCCATGCCTTCCAATGATATTTAATGATTTGGAGAATCACTGAGCCTGACCTCAATTTTGCATAAATGAAAATAAAGGACAGGGAAAAGTCATGGGAATTTTAATAGAAGTCATCATGGGAGACTGGGATTACAGTTGATTTTAACTTCTTCTTTTGCTTTTCTCTATTTTCAACAATTAGCATGTGTCGCTCCCATAAAAGAAAGCTAAGTACGGGTAACCAGAAGCATCCATGGGCATCCAGCTGTGCATGGACGTCTGGATTGGCAGTCAGAACAATTCCCCTGCTGGGATTTTGCTGCTCATGAGGCCGACCCCTAGTGCCTTGAATAGTTTCAGAGTCCATCATGGAATCAGGGTCGAGGCCATGGGGTATCGAATCGGTGTCAACAAGTCTCTGCCCTGGTCCCATCCATGACGTGGTGACGCATCACTCAGCAACCTGAAAGGACCCAAGGCCAGGGCGAACTGTGAACTTCACCTCTTCCAAATCCCCAGTGGAGCCAGCGCGTCTGGGCACGTGGAGGCACTACCGTCCACCCAATCAGAGTTCAAATGTCATCAACCAACAGAGAGCGTGGCAACTTCAGATTCAAGGGAAATTCTGTCCACCATCGCTATTGAATAATCAGGGTTCCAGAGTGACTCAATTTTGGGACACTTATTTGTTTGACTATTTATATATATTTGAGAAGAGGCTAACTCTAGATTTTACTAATTTGCCCAATCTACTTTACATAAGGTTATAGATCATTAAAGGTATATACTTAGAAAATTTCCTACAAAAGTAACCTTCAATTTGCTGAAAAGTTACTATTCACACTAAAGGAATGGCCCTACCTAACAGCCCCAATTTGACCATTATTGTTAAGTATTTTTTTCATTTAACAGGTCAGGGACATAAACTAATCAATGGTAGCAGAGGTCAGGATACCGGTCCCCACCGTTGACTGGCTGGGGACTGAGGGAGCCCAGCAGGGCCTGGGAATACAGTCAGGTGTCTGCGTGGGTGTCACATACGTGTTTATGTGCTCACCGAGCTGAACTCTTAAGGTTGCATGGTTTACTACACACGGACCAAAAAAAAAAAAGAAAAAAAAAAGATCATTGCTTTTAAGAGAGCCGTTGAAGTTATTTTACAAAAATAACGCTCATCTTTTTCTGAAAAATAATGTGCGTTCATTCTACAAAACTTTGGAAAATACTAACAGCATCAAAAAATAAAAATCGTTTCTCATCTACTCTGCAGAACAACTTGGCATGATGATAGATGCTGCTCAGAGCCCCGCGACAGCTCAGCTCTGCTCGCTGGGTTCCAGGGTGGCCGGCAAGCTCTCTACCAACGCCGGTCGGCTTGGACCCCAAGGCTCTGGCTGCAGCCACACAGACCCGCCCACCCCGACCATGTCTGGGGCCACCGTGCAGGCCGCTTCCTCCCAAAGGCTGCCCGGCAGCTCCAGGCTACTCCCCAGTCACTCACTCCCCTCCAAGAGAAGCCCGGGCCGGCTGCTGCTGTGGCCCAAGGACCATCTGCAAAGGCTGTGAAGCTGAGAGCCCGAGGCAGGGGCCAGGAAGACCACCGGTCCCCTCTGCCGTCCCCCCAGCTGCATCTCCACACCTGCCCATGGAGCAGGGTCCCCGGCGTCAGGAGGCAGGCTGACTGGTCTCATGACAGGACAGAACTCTCTCTCCAAGGAAGGAGTCACCGACCTCGCTCATGCAAGAAGGCAGAGGTCAGCCCTCACCCCCGGAGCACTGGTGAGCTGAGCCCTGGACTCAAGGACGAGGGCTACGGGGGCCGGACAGCCAGCATTCCTGTGCCACTGGCCAGACCTGCTGCCAGCTGCCCCTCCGCCACCGGGGCTGTGCCCTGCCCCACGTCAGATGAGGGACAAGAGGCTCAGGGGCACCCCAGGGAAGAAAAGGTGAAGAGTTAAGCGAAGCCATTCTCCCACCCAACGGCCAGGGGCACCCGGGACCAGACACATGCTCGTGTGGCGGGCACAGGGCCGTGTGGGCGGGTGCCGCAGGACAACCAGAGTGGACACGTGGGCTGGCCACTAAACCAGGGGCCGGCTGGCCTTCAGCTTGCCCGTCTTCTTTGTGAGGGTTCCTCCCAGAGAGGGAGGAAGCTGGTCACTTGGGTTCAGCCAACCCTGTATCCAAGCTTCCTTCTCTTTCCATCTTTCATCTCACGGAGAAAATTATACTAACACAAGTGCCATCCAGGCTCTCATCAAAGGAGCCAGGAAGCCTTTGTGAGTGCTGGCTGGTGGCGTGTGTCATCCGTCTCACGTATGGCAAGGACGCTGAGTCAGAGGGAGGAAGGGCGACCGGGGCTCGGTTAAAAGGAAACCACTGTGCTCCATTTCATCTGAAAATCACAGCAGTGCAAGAGGCCGCATCTGGTCTTCAAAGTCAAAGGAGGCAAGGGGAGCAGTACTCCAGAAGCACACACCGGTGCTGCCGCGAGAGGTGCATCACAGCGGATGTGCGAAGGACGCAAAGCAGACTGGCCCTTTCTATCCAGGTGTGTCCCCATTTACCCCCATTTACCACAGTCATCCCCACTCGGGACACCGAACTAGCTGCTTGGTCTTAGAAAATGCCATCTGTCCCTTTGAGCATCGCTTTTCCTCACTCCTCCTTCTCCCCAAAACAAGCTGGCCTGGGCCCCAGTCCTGGGCCTCTGTTGGACGGGAACACATGTTGCACCACAGGCCCTTTGCACAGAGCCAGCTGGACTCTCCTCGCCCGGAGGAAGCAGCCATGGGCTGTGCCTGTGCTGCAGAGCCCTGGGGCTGGCCGGGAGCCGTGGCGGGACCTGCGAGACAGCCCCCACCCCATTCCTGCCACGCCGATCTCAGTCTTCTCTCTTCATCGCTGTCCACCTCACCGGGTTTATCCATCTCATCGATTTCTTCCAATTGATTTTCTGTTTTTCATTTCATTGATTTCTGCCTTTACCTTTGTGATTTCCTTCCTGCTGCTTTCTTGCCGTATACTTTCTTCTTCTTTTTTGGCGTCTTGAGAAACACACTTGGGTTGTTGATGGGAGAAATGTTCTCTTCCCGTGCAAGCATCTGGTGCCGCGCACGTCCCTCCCCTCTCTGCTTCAGCACACCCCGCGTACTTCGATATGTGGTGCCTTCATGTTCATTTAGTTCTGGGTATTTTTAAATTTCCTTTGAAATGTCTCCTTTGTCCTCTGTTATTTATAGGCATGATGCCTAATTTCCAAGTGTTTGGAGATTTTCCCGTTGTCTTCCTTCATGAATTTCTAATTTGAATCCATGCTGGATCTCGGTCATTTTGTTCAGGGTCGTTCTCCGGCTCCAGCTATGGTCTGTCTCGGCGGTGGCAGCATGGACACCTGATAACACGCTTCCTCTGGCGGGCTTCACTGAGCACTCTATGCGTGGCCTCTGGCTCCCGCGTTTGAGCGTCTCTCGGTCCTGTATCCCCTGCTGATTCTCTGCGCGGAGCCCGGCAGCGGCTCCGGGCGGGCTGTTGGAGGCTCCCGCCGGCACTGTGCTAGTCCCTGTCTCGAAAATGGGCGGGGGTGACACACATCATGGCTTGTGCTCTCCGCTCGCCTGACCACCCCTCATGAAGATCCCTTCTAGTCAACCACGGCAGGACTCTCCCGTCTGTCTTCAATGGCTGCACGTGGCCACAGGGTGTGGACGCATCAGAACTCACTGCCCACCCCACCCCACCCTGTCTGTCACGGGACATTCACTTTGCGGGACAGCTGGCATCATCCCAGGGACCACTGCACCGGCCTTCTCCATTGCAGTTCTGAGCCCTGAGGGCAGAGGCCCATAGGAGTCAGACCAGCGGCCTGTAGCAGGCAGTGGGCATGGAGGGTGGGAGGCAGAGGGGAGTGAGCACTGAGCCTTTCAATAAAAGGAAGTGTGACTCTGAAAATCATGAATAATGCTGCTTGGAGATCACAAGGAACCAGTCGTAAGGAAAGCCCTACCCCCCTTTTTTGGACCTCAGGCGAAGACGAACTCACTCTCTCTTGTGTCACCATATGAACCAAGGCCCAGATTATCCTCAGGACAGGGCAAAACTCTAAAAATAGCTTGAACAGCAATCCCACCAGGTTCCTTCTATGGGCGGAGTCTTACATGAAATCTACAGCTGGGATGTGAGCGGATCAGGGAAGCCAAGAAACAGTGAGGTCCACGGAGGAAGAAATGTTAGAGAAATGGAAGAAGGGACGCATACCCTCGGGGTCCTTGCCCGATGTGGAAGGAGATCCCCCAGCAAACGCCAGCAACCAGCCAAGGGCCAGCAGCGCAAGGGCCCCTCCAGTAGATGGGGAGCTTCCCGACTCCGAGGCACCACAGCCCGAGCCCGACACATGGCGGATGATGTCTCACTTCCTTCTGACCTGGGCCACCCCAGCGGACCATTGTCCCTGTTCCTGGGCAAACGCCAGGCCCGCTCCCACCTCCAGTGGGTTTTCTGTGCTGACTCCCCCTCCTGGAGCATCCGCCAGCCCCTAACTACCCAGACCCGCCAGTCTCCCAGGACTGGCCCCCACCCCTGCGGGAAGCCTCCCTGCCAGCTCCAGGCTTGCTCCGCCCTCCCCAGGTGACCAGCAGCTTGCTGGCACGAACCTGTCTCTGTGTTTCCAATGGAACATCGTCTCCCACTCAATGGGATCGTGTACTCCTTTGGGAAAATAGTCCTGAACCTCCTTGACAACCTGCAGTGCCTTCACAGGGCATTAATGGCACCCTCGAAACATTTCCTGCATCCACTGCCCCCCCCACTGGTCTTTTTCATAAATCTGGTGCTTTCTTTGGAGGAGGGGAGCACCAGGAAGTGTTTGGGAGATTAGCTTTCTGTGTGGAAACGTCCTGGTGAAATCTGGCTCTACAATATTTGACTTCATAATGACCACTCACGGCTCTCATTAAGGCTGATCCTTTCAACGAAAGCTTCCCATAATTAGCTTCAAAGAGAATTCGTGGGTCTGCTAATTGCGCTTCCCATCGACGGGACAGCCTGGGAGGACCCTGGCTGGGCCATGCAGACATGCCTGTTCACAGAAAGAATAATTATCGAGCCATTTTTTTTTTAATAGAAAAGAGTTCAAAATGTGCCTCTTTGGAGTTACATTCTTAATAGCCAAGTGCATGTGAACAGGCCCAAGGTCACCCCCTGACCAGTCCCCTCTGCTCTGTCTGGTTCCCCTCTGGCCCTCGGCTGCCTCTCTCCCTCTGTCTCTGCCACTGTCTGCCCACCTGAGGCTCTGTCCCCAGTGGGTCTTGGGAAGAGCTGACAGACCACCTTCCCCACAGCTCCTGGCCTCATTGTACATGGAACCCACTTAAGGAGTGACGTCCCCCCTGGAGGGCAGGGACCATTTGATTTCTATCGGCTTCTCAGGGGTCCCAGTGGTAGGCACCTGCCAAGGATGGAGGTGACGAATATAAAGGCAAACACACAGAGCCTGGGACCCTCACGGAGAGACCCCCAGCTCACAGAGCTTGATTGGAATGAAGGCCGAGATGGGGAGAATGTGAACGAAGGCCAGAGGTGCATCTGGTCTGGGGGGTCCAGCTGTTTCCTGTGGCCCCAGTGTTGGGGCTCAGGGGACAAGAGACAGGGCCAGACCATGAACGTCTGTGTCTCTTGCCGAGCAGCAGGACAGACTTCTGTCTGCAAAGCCCAGCAGCAGAGACGCTGAGACATGTATGTTACAGAGATAAGTGATTCGCCACATTAACAGAAAAACGTGAAAAATACCTATTTATTTCACTAAATGCTGAAAAAACCCTTGGTAAAATTCAACAACTATTTCAGATTTTTTTTTTTTTTCCAGATTAAACTAGGGTTACAGGAAACATTTCTTAATGTGAGTTCCACCCATCACCGTGCTGGGAGGTGCAGGCTGGGGACTTTGGTGGCAGGCGAAGCCACACGGCCACAGCACGGTTTGTGGGGTTTTGACCTCAACTAAAGATCGGTCCCTGTGTGAGGCCCACCCACCCCGGAGACCGCCCCTGCACTCAGTGCCCCGCCGTGAAGACATGCCGTATCCACCCCATACTGTATATCTTCTATGCTAAAAGCAAATTTTTCTCTTTGTTCTTTGCTCTGGAAACATGCACACCTGGCCATTTCTCTCCACATCATCTGAAACCATCTCACTTCTGAATTAAATAATTCTATATGATTTCATGGGTCCTTGACGATTTCCCTTTAACACGCTGGGTCCTCACCGCACGTCCTCTGAACCCACAAAACATACCGGGTAGCAGCGCTGTGCACTCTGGCCCCCCAGCAGCACGGTCTGAACACCACAGAGCAGGCCCCTCTCTGCCAGCCCAGGATGCTCGGGAAGCAGGAGCTGTCCTGCCGTGACACCCGCCGTGACACCCTGCTGCCCACCCGCTGTGACACCCACTAGGACACCTGCCGCGACACCCATGGTGACACCCGCTTGACACCCGACTGCCCACCTGCCATGTCACCTGCCATGATACCGCCGTGACACCCGCCACCTCCAGAGCCATGCCACCCAGTGAGGCCACGTCCCTGCGCTGAGGCACTGCATCCAGGCGAGGGGCTGCGGGCTTTGCACACCCTTCGGGGCGAGCCTGTTGGCTGGAAAGCCCGCCTCTTCTATGGGTTTGCACGTTCACTGCCCACGTTCTCCATTACCAGGGCTTTGTTTACAAAACGTGTATTGCGCATTCCTCACCAGTAAGACACAATCAAAGATAAGCTTGCACGTTTCAGGATTGAAGTGTGATCAGTAGCTTATCTTCCCCAGAATACTTTTCTCTTAACATGAATATGAAAAAATGAATGAGATAATCAGGTATTTCTGGAAATAGGACATTTAGTATTTTCTAACAAGAAAGAAAATCACCCCTGTCCAAAGTTATCACAAGTTGTCTACCTGTGGAGTGTGTGTGTGTGTGTTTGTGTGCATGTGTGTGTACGCACACGTGCGTGTCTGTGTGTGGTATGTGTGCAGTGTGAGTGTGCTGTACAGGGCACACACATTTAACACACTTGCTATACTGTGTCACATAAAAATAGAGATGATACACTTTCCAGATTAAACTAATAATTTTGTCTATTAATCTCAAAAGAATTTCTCAAACCTTTTAAGCCATTTAGATAATATTTACATGTAAGCCACCCATATTATGAGATTTTAAAAAAAATTCTTACTCCACATCAAGGAACAATTTTGTTCATCCAGAATGAAAACAGAATTCAATCAATCCCACCATGATGACATCTCCCACCGTGATAATGTCTCATGGCTATACTTGAAACAAGTTTGCGATGACCTTTGCTTATGGTGTCATAGGAATACAGCGCTAAAACACGGAACATTTGAAGTATTCTTTTAAATGATTATTATTTATTTATTTATTTGACAGGGAGACAGTGAGAGAGAACACAAGCAAGGGGAGTGGGAGAGGGAGAAGAGGCTTCCCGCTGAGCAGGGAGCCCAACGTGGGACTCGATCCCAGGACCCCAGGATCATGACCTGAGCCAAAGACAGATGCTTAACGACCGAGCCACCCTGGTGCCCCTATTTAAGGTATTTTTAACGACACTGAGGCAAGTGGAAAAAATACCAATTTAGAATAATTTTTAAAGTAAGTGCCGTTTATAAAGGCCATCTATAAAGAGCAATAGAACATCTATAAATAAAATGAATAATTTATACCACCCCAAATATCATCAGATTCACAAATGGGAGATACAAAATAATTCTTAAAGGAATTGTAAAAACAAGGCTTCGTTCCAGAAGAAAAACAGCCCACAGTATCAGGAGGAAAGTCTGCAGCGCTGATTCTTAGAGTGTCCTTCAAAGAGCCCCTAACAGAGACCGCGGTGAGAGCAGACGGCAACCTGCAGACATGCAAAGGGGCCACCACGGTATTTGGCAGCGGGTCACCGTTCCTGTCTGTGTTGAGAGTGACCAGTGAGCACCCCAGCTCACCGCTCCTCACTCGGCTCCCAATTCTTGCCGTGGGCACTGGAGTCAGCCCTGAATGCGGTCATCTCCTTGCCCGTTTCGAGCGTGTGGCATAATGTGCTCTAAGGAGGAGCCCTTCTCCTGGGGACCCTGGGTGAGCAGTGTGCCCCCAGGCAGCCCCACAGTTACTGCCGCCCACCAGGCGGGTCAGAGCTGAACCTCAAGGCCATGCCAGCCTTCAGATGGCCCTCCTACCTTGGCCAGTGGCCTGTCCATGCCTGCCTGTCCTTCCTAAGTGGTTCACTCTGCGGGCCTGTGCGTGGAGCACCCCAACATCACCTTCGGAACCTGTCGAGGACCAGCAGCAATCACCATGGACGCCCAGCAGTAGTCTGCTTGGACTCTGAGGCCAAGGACATTAAGGTGGGCAGAGTGTAATCAACACAATTTCTATCCACCTTCCATGTCCAGATGTGGTTTTGAGATGGAATTGTCCTGAGAATATTCATCGTTTCTTTGCGGCTGTTTTACCAAAAGCGAAAACCAAGGGTCAGACACACCTAGTGCGTAAAGGACAGGCAGGCCTGGGTAGGGAGAGATGGGTAGGGGGTTACGGGACCAGGCTCCCAGTAATCCCTGATGTGGAGAAATGCCAGAGACAAGGGAACATAAGGAGACCCCCTTGTTGGTCTTAAATGTCATAGACAAGACGTTTTCATAATAGCTACAAGCTGACCACTGAAAGTAACAAAAGGAGACCGGTCGCGGGTGTTACCAGTGGTGACCTCAAGAAGACTTAAGTTCCCTAGTCAATTTGCTATGAAAGACCGGCCCTAAAAGCCCACAGTGGCCACCCATTTGGGACCTCCTCTCGAGAGAGAGCTTTTTTCTTTCCTTCCGGTTCTCACCTTCACTTCATAAACTTTCACTTCACTTCACCCTTCTACGTCCACAAGATTCATTCTTGGGCTCCGTGAGATGAGAGCCCTGCACCACAAAGCGCTAAGAGGGTACAAAAGTCCTGCCAGCGAGGCCTCCTGACGCCCATCCAACCCCGGAGTCTGCATCTGGGGGAGCCCAGGGTCCTAGGGGCGTGTCAGCGGCAGACTCCCTGGGGGAACGCGGGACGAGTGAGAGCCACTGAGCTCAGAATTCTGCTGCTCGGGAGTGTCTCGTCTCTGAACTTCATACCCTTCGTTAATGAAGACGACAACCTGCTGTTGGAATACTTTGATGTTTCCTAGGTGAGCAGCCCCCAACCCCAGACTCCCTCACAGTTTCCACTCCCATCTAAGCAGATGGAGTTGAAATATTTTTTAATAAAAATCGTGTAGACGGCATCCTCTGAGTGCCATAGCAGGTATGTCTACGAGGGGGAAATCCTATAATTACACAGCATATGGGTTTTCCAAAAAATAGGAAAACATGGCGGGGGGGTCCTTAATTTAGAAATAAATTTAAATCCAAGACAATCATGAGTTCTTCCCCAAACCCTCAGCCTTCAGATTGACGGCTGCAGGGCAGGCATGTAATAAACATTGCCTTTTTCTCTCTACCAGTGAAAAAAAAGCCAAGATACTGATAAAATTCTTCGAAGATCGGCAAGCAATACCGAGTTAAGAGGTTTTTTCCCGCTTTTGTGATTTTTCCAGAGAGTAAGTCCATGATGTTCAACTCAACACGGGCAACGCAGGAATGTGCCCCAGCAGAGCGCCGTGGGATCATGGGAATCAAGTGTGCACATGGGACATTGTCCTTAGCGTCCGACCCCCATGTCCTTAGTGTGCTTCCAAACTTCTCTGGGGAAGCCTGAGCTGATGTCCCCGCGACCACGGTTCACGGCACTGAGCACTAAGCAGGCACGCTCGGTGCCTCCGGGCACTGCCACCATTTACTGGGGGCACAATCGTGTGATTCCCCCCCAAACGCAGAGGCTCAGGCCAACCCAGCTTCGGCCCACAGGAGCTCTGCTGTCGCCGGGTTCACAACCTCACACCAGCAGGTTGGCCTCGCAGCCCCGACTCGCTCGCTTGGCTCCAAAGCCAACCACAACTGACCTTTGGAACCAGTCGCTCCTCAAAAAGCAACAGCAAAGCCCTAAGCCAAGGGAATGATTTTATTTTTTTAAAGGAAAACTTTAAAGGCATAAGTTTGAGAATTCTCCCTCTGTTTGAAAACTACCTCCTATGTTCAACATGACAGGAATAGAGAGAGAGCTTTGCCAAGGTCTGTCTATTTTAAAGGTAGGCTCTTTTTCTGGTGCTTTTTAATGTTTCTTTTGTTTGTTTGTTTGTTTGTTTCAAAAAGGAGTCCTGCTGGCCCACTGGAAGACATCTACTCCAATGGTTTCGCCTCAACGTTCTCAGGATTTTTTGCTTGATTTTTTTTTCCTTTTTATTTTGGCTCCTGGTTATATAATTTAAAGAAGGGCCACAAGGAGAATATTCACTTTCTTTTATCATAAACTCAAGCAGGCATGCATTTTTCATGCCGATCTCCATCCCTTCTGTAAAGCAAATGGGTCCATTTTCAGAAGGGAAGATGAAGACTCAGAAAGCAGCCTCAAACGGGTGAGAAGCCCCGCTCCTGCACCGGGGACCACATTCCTTAGTCAGGTCTGTTGAGACAGTTAAAGATAACCCACAGCTAACCTCTTCCTCTAATAATTTGGGCTCCCAACTGCCAAGATGCAACATTTCACCTGAGGCTGGGTCTGCTGAATGTCTGAACTGAGTCCATAGCTGATGTGTGGAGGCTAGACGCCCTGGCAGGCTTCTCCGCACGCTTGACGAAACACCGTGGACAGTGTGTGGGTTTCACCGCTTTTTAAACGCATAGCCGTGCTTTGGAGTGACCTGACAAAGAAGAGACTCCCAGCCCTTGCCTCTTTTGGCAGATGTCTGCCTGGCCACAGGGCGCAGGGACAGCTCACGACTATCCATCAGGCAGGAAGACATGAGTGAGAGGCAGGACCGAGGACAGGAGCTGGGTGCTGGCTCTTTAAGCATCCCAAAATATTTGTATAAGGGAGGAATTTTATGGACCACATTGGGCATGATTGTATAATTCTTTGTGTTGGAGGAAAAACCTCCTTTCCAGCCAGCAGCTCCAGACCCCATGCTTTTAGCCTATTTAAAGGGAAAGCTACAGCCCCAGGGAAAAACAGTCCCAAATTCTCTTCTACTGCTGTGAACCAAAAACCCTTAGGTATGGAAGGAATGGCAGACACACCGGAGAAAACCTTGCTGGGTAGGAAACCACTACCAGCTTACATAAAGCAAGGCAGCCTTTGGCCTGCACTGCTAGGAGCTGCGGGAACCGAACCACCCACCCTGCCTCCTGGGGCAGACACAGCAAAAGTAGTGACACCCACTGCGTTTCTCAGGACAGGGATGTGCGTTCCTTCCAAGTGCGTTCACTGTATGGGCCTGATGCCCACTTCCCCGGGACAGGGGCCCATGCCCAGAGGGCCACTGGCCGGACACATGGCACAGCCAGTGGCCAGGGAAGTGGAACCAAGGAGAAAGCAGGCCAGAGTGAGGTCACCCACGGCGAAGCTTCTCTCCGCGGGTGCGCAGCGGGCGCGTTGGCAGAACCCCGGCCCCGCGGCCCCGCGAGCAGGCCAAGAAGGAGCGCGCGCCTCCCAGCCTCCGCGGCGACCCACCCTGCGGCCCGCGCCCGCGCCCGCACCCACCTTGACGACGTAGGTGACTCCGGCCCCCAGCACCTGGTCGCTGGCGTGCGGGGCGCGCGGCGGCGGCTGGTCGCCGGGCCGGCCCTTCCTGGCGGCGCGCATGGCCGGGGCGCCGGGGCCGGGGGGCGCGCTGCCGTCCGGGGCGGCCAGGCTGGGCGCGCTGCAGCTGCCCGAGAGCCGCGCGCCCGCCCGCGCCCTGGCCGCCGAGCGCCCGCGGAGGCCCGAGCTGGAGAGTTTCAGGTGGGACACCTTGTGGAGCAGGTGGCCCAGGCTGCCCGGCCCATCGTCGGGCGCCCGGCGCAGCGCGTCTCCGGACACCAGGTAGGGGGCCGCCGCCGGGGCCGCGCGCGCCGCCGAGACCTTGCCGCCGCCGCTCACCGACAGGTTGTGCAGAAGGTCGTCGACCGATGTCACCGAGTCATTCCTGAAGCGGTTGTACTTGGTGCGTGGAAGCATGCCCCTCCGTGGGCTGGCCGCATCCGCCCGGGCGCTGCAGGGGCGAGCGCGGCGGCCCGGCGGGACGCGGCGGCCGGGACAGCGGGGGACAGCGGCGCCGCCTCCCCGCTAGCGGCCCGCGCCGCCGCGGCCGCGCAGCCCCGGCTCCGCGCTGGGCTGCGGAGGGCGGCACGCTCGCGCCGCTCCAGGCATCGCTTCCGAAGGGGAGCGCCCAGCGGCTAGGGCTGCGCACAGCGAGAGCGTGACTCACTCCAGAGGAGACCCTTCTCAACAAAGGCCCGGGGAGCACTGCAAATCACTTCCTGTAGCGCACACACGCGCACACACACGCGCGCGCACACACACACACACACACACACACGAAAGAAAGAAAGAAAAAGAAAGAAAAAAAAATGCATACACCCACTGACTGCGCACTAGAGCCAATCAATTCTCAAACTGCCTTTTCTACCTTCCCAGAGATTCCCTTCCGACCTTTGGTTGCTCGCCTCCCCATCCCCCGATTCAGCATCTGTGCCAGAGGTCAGTCCGGTCCCTTCGGTCAGTCAGATGAACTTTCTGAAACCCCTTCTTCTCTGCTAAAGCTTCCTGTCCCCCGCTCAGCCCTCCGTGGGGGCCCCTGAATGTCTGACAGCCATGCGTTAAAATGTGACGAAGGCTTTTTAAGAGTAAGATCTTCAGCCGATCCTCATGAATTCTGATTTGGAAAGCACCAGCAATTGGTAAATAGCCAAAAAAGAAAAAAAAAAGAAAAAAAAAAGAAAAAAGAACAGAAAAGAAAAGAATATTTACTCCCAGGTGAACATAAAATACGAATTTCCTGGGTTTTCCTTTTTTCAAGTCAGCAGAGGAGCCATGACAAGTGTCTTTATAGCAATGCAGCTCCTCCAAAAAAAAAAAAAAAAAAAAAGAAGAAGAAGAAAAGAAAAGAAAAAAGAAAGAAAGAAAGGTCTGCACAGAGCTGGTGAGGATGTGTCCCCTGCTAAGGACAACAGCCTTCCTCAGTCAGGGTTGGGTTGAAAACCTGCTTCCAGAAAAGAAGAGGACCTCTCTGAGGAATGGTAGCCGGCTCCAGACATCCATTCCAAAAAGGGGGCTGGGCTTGAAGCTTTATCCCAATTGAATGTGCTCGAGGTCTGGAAAAATGCCTACCAAACGTACAAATACATTTCAATGTCCCTTCTGTTGCTGCCTTGCAACCCTGCATGAAGGAAGGAAAAAAATGCAGCTGCTCTGGTCACACAGAAAATCCGTTTTAGGAGTCAGGCTCGGCTTCGAGGGAGAGGCAAAGGCCTCCTTCCTCTCAGCGAGGACAACGGGGCGTTGGCGGCCCCCAGAAGGTCGGCAGAGACTCAAACCCTCCGAGCCCTTGCACCCGGGGCTCTGCCGATCTCCGCCATGCTTGGAGATAACCCACCGGACACAGAGAAACCACCCTGTGTGAATTGCCACGCAACTCTGTGCAAGCAAATAAATTTATCTCCAGCACCCTGCCTTCTCCCACCCACGACTAGGCGTGTGTCCCCGGAGGCACCAAACCCAGCAGAACTTTATGGCCCAGGTGCCCGGAGGGCAGCTCCTGGCCGGCAGGTGAGGCCGGCTGCCTGGATGCAGGAGCGCAGGGCCGCGGCGGCTCCCCTCCCCGGGCGCAGGCTCTCATTCTCGCCCTTCCCCTTGCTCGCTTAGCAACAGCAAGTGCACACCCCATCCACGATGGTGATGGTGAGCGGAACTCCCCCCAGATCTGAAGCAAAAACGCCCTATCATTCCCAAACCCCGCTCTTCATTAGAAGCAGACAAAAACAGCAAAATGTGAATGAGAGGCTGTTTGTGTGAATGGAAGGGCTAGCAGCGAGCCAGCGATTCTGTGAATGAAGCCGGGCCCTGCGAGCCGGCGCCAGGCAATCCCCTGGCTCCCGCGGCCGCAGCCAATGAGCAGCCGCCCCGATGACTCATTGAAGAAGGCTTGCTCAATAGTGGAAGATTCCATTTCAATCAAAGGCGGGATCTTTATTCCAACGGCAGTGTGGGAAAAAAAAAAAAAAAAAGGCCAGCCTGATTACAAAATGCATGGGGGAAGGCAGGACTGTCATGGACAGCAGAAAAACTAGTTTTTCAAGAAAATTCAAGAACCGTTGTTCAGCTCCCAGTGTGAACAGGACGGCCTCTGTTGGAGGTGAGCTGTGCCCCAAAACTTTCATTCAGCAGTTCATTTACAAGCAAGAAACAACCATGAATGTGCCACTCGGTTCAGCATTTATCATGAATGTACAGGAAACGCACATTCAAACCCTAGGCATCTCGCCCTCGATTCTTTTTGTGAAAGGATCATCGAACACACGTGCACGTCCTGAGTCTCCAAAGAAGGGGAAAAAAATCCAAATCTCCATGGTTAACCCTTTAGCCAACAGGAGATTTTTTATTCCTTTTATTATGATGAGCCAAGTGGAGAGAAATTGGCCATTTTAAAATATCACAGTAATAGAAATGTACTGCATATGAGAAGATCTGTAATCAAAGAGTCTAATTAATATTCCAGGGATGCAGTAGAACGATAAGACCTCACTTTCCGGGAAGACGATGGGGGCGGGGGTGGGGGGACCATGGAGACAGAAACTGCAAGCCGAGCAGGAAACCCACACTCTACCTCCCAGGCCATGCCCGGCGCCCTCCCCCAGGCTGCCCCTGCCTACTCTCAGGCTATAATGGTGTAGAGACCAAAGACAGAGGAGATTTTCATTGTTTGGCAGCACAGAAGGAAAGCAAAGGAAGGAAACCACTATAAAATCAGCCTTCAGACTCAAGAATGCCTGAGGTCATTGACAGTAGTTTTTCCAGAATATTGTGGTTTCCAGAATACTGTGGTTTCCCTTTTTAAAATCTATTCACTTAAAAGTGTATTGTTTTTCTATTGATGTCATAATCCCAAGATCAGTGGTTTAAAATGGTGTTTTATCTGCCAGTGCTGCAGGCAGAAATCCGGCATGGGTCACCCGGGGTAGAGTCCAGGGTGGACGGCAGTGAGTTCCTTCCAGAGTTTCTAGGGGAGAACCCCTCTCCTCGCCTTTCCTGCATCTAGAAGCTGCCTTTACCTGCCTGAAGATGGCTCACGAGCTGGGCCCTGGGGATGGTGGCTTTGCTCCCGAGAAGGTTTCATTCTACCTGGAGAGGCAGAAAATCTGACATTATCACAATAACCCGGTACACTACGCAACAACTTAAATGTATGTGGGATACGAAACTTGCGCAGTGGAGCCTGCTGACCTTGGCCGCAGGATGTCAGGGGGTCCTCAGCGGGGGTGAGGGATTTCTGGAATCTTCCAGGTACATGGGGGCGAAGAGATACCTCCAGAAGAGGGGCTGTCTGGGGAGCAGCCCAAGGCCTGCACAGCTCAGCATTTCCAGAACCCATGTAGATGGTCAGATGGGGGCAATGTTGGGAGGCCAGGCCGCTGAGACAGCTGGACGTGGAGGGTGTGGCTATAACTCGTGTCTCCCTCATGATGTGGGATTGGAGGCTGCATGGTGTGGGCAGGTTTGTATTTTATGTGGACACCTTGAACAGTAATGCGGGGTGCTCTGGGGAGTTGAGATGGTGGCAGATAACAGCACAGGTGAAACATGATGGGGTCTCAAAGGAAGGCAAGGGCAGTGGGATGGAAAGGAGTGGGTGGGCCCAAGATACGGTGAGAAGGTTGAATAAGCGGATGGGGCAAGTGAACAGGTCAGCTTGTCTGGAGGCAGAGCTGAGGCAGAGTCTGGAGTAGCAGGAGCTCCATGGGAAGCAGGGAAGGCCATAGAACTGGGCCGAGGGAGAGGTGAGCCTGCAGAGCCCCCTCCTGGCTTCCTCAATCCTCACTCGTCCTCACTCAGCAGCCACCAGAGCGTGGCCGTCCAGCCAAGTCCCTCTGTAGCTGAGCTCCTGAGGGAGGGGGCCATGGAGACCTCCTGTCTCCCCACACCCCTGCGGCAGGGAGGAGGACTGCTGGGGAGGAGTCTGGGCAGAGTCCTCTGCTTCTCCCAGGGAGAGGGATACAGAGCAAAGGCCATGCTTCTGATTGGACAGTGAGGCTGAGTGTGTCTCATCCATTGGGACACAGAGTACAGGTGGAGGAAGGAAGGTGAGGGCTGGGTTCTGGGTGCATGGGAGTGGCACATCCGTGGAGAGCTGCCCCGTGCTGAGGAGTGGAACTTGAAGGCCATTGGCTTGCAGGTCATGCTGAGCTCTTTGGTTATTGGTGCACACTTAGGAAGGAAGAGGGACAAAGAGGGATCCCAAGGAAATGCCAGGCTTCCAGGATGGGAGCTGAGAAAATGTGACCAGGAGTTGGAGGCATGTGTGGAAGCCTGGTTGGATGGACACCCATCCAGCCAACCATGTCTTAGCTCGGCTGCTATGACAAAATGCTATAGACCGGGCAGCTTTAACAACATTTATTCCTCCCAGTTCTGGGGGTTGGAAGTCCAAGATCAAGGCTCCAGCAGGTTGGGTATCCGGAGAGAGCCCACTCCTGGTTCCTAGAGGGCTGTCTTCTCAGATTTCCTCACACATGGCTGATGGGGCAGGGGGCTCTCAGGGTCCTTTTATAAAGGCACTAATCCCATTCTGGGGCTCCACCCTCAGGACCCACTCACCTGCCAAAGACCCCACCGCCTCACACCATCATATTGGGGGCTAGGTTTCAATACGCATTGGGGTGTGGAGGGAACCACACTGGTTTCAGGAGATGATCGGTGATGGTTATCCTGAGCACTGTCGCAGCCGTAAGTACTTAGAGAATCCCGTGCCGGGCCCTGAACACCTGTCATGCCCCTCAGCTCCCATGGTCTGTGAGATTGTACTTAGATCCTGTTCTGCACAGAGAGAATCCAGGGATCAGAGGGGTTTATGAAGTGAGCCAGGGCCACACAGTGTTAGGAACTGGCCAGGCTGCCTGACTCCAAATCCACGCTTACGGCCAGACCCTCACCCAGTTCAGAGAGCTTGGGTCAGGTATGTATTGAGAACCGTGACACTTCAGCAAGGAGAATGGAGGGGCTACCACTTAGGTCACAGGATGGTGTCAACCACATGAGAGATGAGAAATAGATGAAAAAAAAATCGTGCTTTCCAGAAGGCAGAATGAAATACAAGGGAAGATCTGAGGCCATGGCTAGAGGTATAGCATGGAGTGTAGAGCGGGTGATGGAAGAAGTAGAGGTGCATTTAGGGGGAGAACAGGATGGGAAAGATGAACATTTAGGGAAGGGGGAAGGCCAGGACGGTGGGCAGAACTATCACCCCAGAGGGGATAGGTTAGAGAGGGGGGAACTGGGGACCTGATCATCGGGGTTGAGTAGGAGACAGGGATTCTAAGGAAGAGACCTGGGTAAGCAAGCACTTCCAGGGGTGGGGTTGAGGGAGTCCAAAGGGCGGTGACACTCCAGGGATTCCTTACATCCACCTTACTGTCTCACTAAGGGTTCTTACCACTCCCACTTATGGCGCTGATGGAAGACAGAGAAATCTCCGGAGCCAGTGGAATTCCAGCTGGGATTTTGGAGGAGAGCTGACGGGAAGGCAGAACCAGTGATGGGAGGGAGTGGAGAGGAAATGCTCCATCTTGTCTCTCACTCTCCCGTCTCCTGTAGGTGCCTTCTCTTTGCCAAACCCACAGGAAGCCAGAGTGCAGGAGCCCGGCAATGGCAAGCTGGGCGGGGCAAGAAGAGCTGGATCCCAGATAACTTTCTCCGTGGCCATGGTAAGCAGTCAGAAGTTCTTTATGCCTGACTTGGATGCTGTAACCTGGTTTTCTGTACAACATGAGAAAGTGAAGTTTGTACTTAAAACGTGAGAAGGGTTCATTCTGGTTGAGGGGGATTTGAGTTGAGTGGTAACAGAGGATGCCACCAACCATGAGGAAGAGGACGGTGTTGCTGCAGGCAGTATGTGCCCCCCCAACTCTGCGGTGCCCCTCAGGGCAGAGGGCTGTTTTTCTCTGATAACGTGCATCTGCCTACACATCAGCTGGGAACAAAGTGAATTGTTGGCTGGAGACTCATCCGAGGATGCGGGTGGGGGAGGAAGGGCAAGAGGACAGCAGGCCAACAGGGGTGGGCAGGAGGCTGGAGAGAGGAAGGACAGAGATGCAAGTGGCCACCGAAGGAGAAACAAGTGCAAACCCAGGGGTCTTGAAGGCCTGGGGAGGCAGCAGCCCGGTTTCTTGGGGATGCACATCCCAGGGAAGTGGATGGAAGCAGAAAGTCCCTGGTGGTGCCCCTGAGGCATAGGTGGGGAGAGGAAGCAGCCACACCAGAGGGCCGGGGTGGGGTGGGTCTCAGCTTCACTAAAGCCAGAGGTTGGGGGGTCATCCTGTGAAGAGGCTGGAAACAGAAGGGAGCTTATTGTTGATGACGATGTGGGAAGGGGTGGAGAGCTGGACACTAGGGAAAGGGAGAATGAGGGCACGGAATGCTTAGAGGGGAAGAAAAGCAAACCACATCTAGAACTAACTAGTAAACGCATTGGGTGTCAGAGCCAGGGAAGGGCCCCCAAGGTGGCAGATGTGCTCTCTGCAGGGACCCTCAGGTGCACACCCTTCACCTGCTGGGTGTAGGAATGTTTGGGTAGGAGATTACTCTGTAACAGTTTCCCTGAGGTGGAAACCCAGTGCCCAAATCATTGAACCCAAAAGTTCAGCACTACGGACAGTTCCCTGAGCTTGGCCCCGGGCTCCGATTCCAAAGACCTTTGGCCACTCCAGGGAGGGCTCTCTCAAGTGCTCTCTCTTCACTTCTAAGCCCAAATGTTGTCCCTCCCTCCAGAGGCTGCTCCAGCTGCCCACACCCACGTGAGCAGTCGGGGCAGGGCCGCTCGCTGCGTCCTCAGTGGACACGACTCCACTGCCCCTTGCCCAGTAAGCCTTGGGCTGAGAACCCTTCATGTAGAGGTCTGTCCAGTCCTGATGAGCCTGTCCTGTAGATCCTACTCTTGCCCCATTTGACAGGTGAGGACCGTGAAGCCGGGAGAGGTTGAGTGACTTCACAGGGTGACCCAGCTAGTGGGAGGCAAGCAGGGAAGCCAGCCTGACCTCAACACTCACAAACACAACCCCACCACAAGGCGGGGGATCCTCATTCCAGCCCTGCCACTGCTCAGTCCCTCTCTGTGGGAGGAGCACAGGAACACAACTACCACCTCCGTGCACCGTTGCCATGGTGACCAGGCAGCAAACCACAATTCCGTGCAGGGCTAGCACCAGGTGTTTTATTATTGGTGAGGTAAGACAGGTCACCGTGGACTGCACACGCAGAGAGGGGAAGAAGCAAACTTCTCCTTTGGTGGGAAAGTGGTGGAAGTGCTGGCCCGGCGGGGGGGAAGATGGAGCAAGGAGGGGACGGCTTCAGTGCACGCTGAGGACAGACCCAGCAGAAAACAAACTGGTTCTCACTTCCCAGAGAGGAGTCTGAGGGCCAAGCCTCAGGGAAAGAGGGAGAGAGAGGGCTGCCGGGACTGGCCCTCGAGGGGCTGACTGGGCAGGCTCCACTAAAAATGCAAGAGCCTCACTTCACTTGGAGAATAAACTGTGGCTTTTCCTGAAGAATTAATTCATTCAGAAGAATTTCAGTGGATTCTGTATTCCCATCAATTCCTTGACCCATGCGCATGTCAAGTTTTACGTAGAAATGATTTTGTGCTTGTGTTTCCTCAAAAGAATGTATTTTTATTTTTATTCTTTTAAGATTTTATTTATTTATTTGTTTGAGAGAGAGAGCGAACGAGCGAGCAAAAGCGGGATTAGATGCAGAGGGAGAGGAAGTGGACTGCCCCCGAGCGGGGTGCCCGACATGGGACTGGATCCCAGGACCTGAGCTGAAGGCAGACGCTTAACTGACTAAGCCACTCAGGCTCCCAAAAGAATGTATTTTTAGAGACTTCTCATTTTATTGTATGATCTCCACATCTCATGCATCTCATGGTTCAATAATGTTCCATGAAGTTGAGATGTGATTCCCTCAGGCTCCCCATCAGTGGACTCTGGTTTTTCCAGTGTATGAATGTTGTGACCGTGCCATGATGGGACCCTTTGGCCCTCCAGCTCCTTCTGTTTCCCTGAATTGGTTCCCAGTAGAAGTCACAAGGGAACGCAGACTTCTGAGCTCTTGACTGGTGTGGCCCGACCTCCTGGGGACCCTCGATGGGTTTTTACTGCCGGCCGCCATCAGCAGGAGCACACCAGGCTCACGGCAGCCTCACCAGACTTGGGCTTCGGTACTCTGTAAATGGTTCCTTGAGGATTGGGACTGAGATGGGTGGAGAGTGTGCCAGACTTCGGCCTTCAGTCTGACTGGCTGCTTCCCACCCAGGTGGTGAGATTTGCGCAGCCCTCGATGGGGGTGATCTGCCTGCAACTGGAACCTGAGCACACCTGGCCTACACCTCTCCCTCAGGGGCTCCCTTGGGGCCTCAGACTCATCCTTCACGGCTCACGTGATCATTTTGGCTATTTTTTTTTGAAGATTTTATTTATTTATTTGAGAGAGAGAGAGACAGAGTGACAGAGCATGAGAGGGGAGGTCAGAGGGAGAGGCAGACTCCCCATGGAGCTGGGAGCCTGATGTGTGACTCGATCCCAGGACTCCAGGATCATGACCTGAGCCGAAGGCAGTCGCTCAACCAACTGAGCCACCCAGGCGCCCCTCATTTGGGCTATTTTTAACTTGGGTTTTTTTTTCTGCCAGTCTCTGTGTGTGTTTACCATCTTAGCTGTTTTCAAAAATATTTGAGCAGATATAAACTTATATTTATAGATATTAGTTACATTGTGTTATGTAATTATTTACGTACTATCTGCTATATTAAGTGTTGTGATTTACACATAATTATGTTACTAACATACTTAGACGGCCATCATTGCTATAACATCAGCATGGATTAGTGATAAGCGCTGATCCCTTCCCATGGACACGTGCTGTTTACGCATTAACTACGAACCTGTACTTGTAGAACGTTTGTGTATCTTAATTATATGTATTACTGCTCTTTCACAGGGGTGCATTATGTCGTGATTTGTACATAATTAGATATACTGACAACACATCCAGTCTGTGTTGGTGCCATATTTTTGCACATAGATTCTATGTATTGCTTCTCCTTAATATGGAGACACAGTGACCACACATGGACATCGATATGAAGACAGCTAGAACCCCAGATGGCCTCCACTGTCTCAAGGCTGAGAAGCAAAGCCACCAGTGGCCACACCGTGTCGGTCTCGAGTCTCAGACTTGAGGATACTCTGGCAGACTTGTCGCCACACAGAGGGCTGGTGTCACCACCCAGGGTTTCTGCTCCAGTGAGAGAGGGACGGCTCCCGGGGACCTCAGTGCTGCCCTGTCAGGACAGAGCTGCGTCACAGGAAGGGACAGATGAGGGGAGCATGTTCGAGGGGTGGGTGGGGGGGTAGTCTAGTTGGGTTCCAGCATGATGGACACCCCGCGGAGATCCCATGGAGGCAGCTGTGGGTGTGGGTCTGGACTGTATGGAAAGGTTTGGAAAGAACGAATGCAGGTAAGTCAGGACGCTTCGATGCCATTAAAGCCACAACACCAATGAGGTCAGCATGGGGGTGAGATGCTAAGGAAGGAAAGTGGTTTCACAATCAAATCTTGGGTCAAAACTAATGCTGGGTGGTTTGAGAGACAAACAGAGCAGGAGAGGCCAGTGGGACCAGAAGAGTACACACAGCAACAAGAACAGAATCCCACGGGGCGCCTGGGTGGCTCAGTGGGTTAAGCCTCTGCCTTCGGCTCAGGTCATGATCTCAGAGTCCTGGGATCAAGCCCTGCATTGGGCTCTCTGCTCTGCAGGGAGCCTGCCTCTCCTTTTCTCTCTGCTTGTCTCTCGACCTACTTGTGATCTCTGTCTGTAAATAAATAAATAAAATCTTAAAAAAAAAAAAAGGAACAGAATCCCACAATTGTAAACACAGTGGAACGCACCGCTCTGGAAACAAAGGGAGGGACAGATTTCGAAGAGAGACGGGCAGACTTCGTCCAACGGAGCCAATGCGGGAAAGACGGAGGGATCTTCTCATTGCAACAGAATTGTTTCAACAGGGGATTGTGACTGAGACACAACTCTGCACAAAGGAAAGGATCAAAGAATGTTTCCTAAGTACATGGACTGACAACATAAATTCTACCTCAATAACTTAGTCTCAAAATAAAAGAGAATTCAGCATATTTCCACCACGACACCCACCCCCTAGATATTCTTTACCTGGGGCAAATGAAAACAGACTTATTTATAAAAAAGAAAAAAAAGACATGAGCATAAATTTTGGCAATATCTTTATTCATATAGAATACTAGAACGAACACAAATGTCCATTATAAAGAGAATGGATATTTTGTGATATATTCTTACAAGGACAAATTATTCAGCTCTAAAAAACAGGATGAACCACTCATTCAAATAAAATCATGTGGGTCTCAAAAACATTTCTTTGAGCAAGAGACAGACATCGAAGCTCACAGTGTGACTTACCTCATTGTCAGAACATTCAACCACCGCAAACTAGAGGTGTTTCATCGACACTAAAACAGGCTGCCAAAGTCCTCAACAGCCAAACTACGGAAAGAGCCCAGATGTCCTTCAACAGATGAATGGATAAAGAGGATGTGGTATATACATACAATGGAATATTATTCAGCCATCAAAAAGAATGGAATCTTGCCAGTTGCAATGACGTGGTTGGACCTAGAGGGTACTATGCTTAGCAAAGTAAGTCAAAGAGAGAAAGACAAATGTCATATGACCTCACTCATATGTGGAATTACAGAAACAAAACAGATGAACATAGGGGAAGGGAAGGAAAAATAAAATAAGATGAAATCGGAGAGGGAGGCAAACCATAAGAGACTCTTAACTCCAGGAAACAAACAGGGCTGCTGGAGGGGTGGTGGGTGGGGGGTGGGGTAACTGAGGGATGGGCATTAAGGAGGGGACATGATCGAATGAGTACTGGGCGTTACATGCAACTGATGAATCATTAAATTCTACCACAAAACTAAAAACAAAAACAAAAACAAACAAAAAGCAGGTTGCAGGTGCCCAGGTTGGTAGCACTTTAACTGAAATCCTGCCGAGGGCTCTTTTCTGGGTTAATGAATCTAGTTTGTATATTGATAGAGCTTTTGGAAAACGTAGAGAGTCACACATTTCAAAAATTGGTCAAGTCATACACTTAAGCGCAGGTTTTCACTATACTTTCATTTTGTGTTGACGCACAGACATAGACGAAGAGGTGAAGAAGAATGCTCTCCACACAGTAATGGGATGAACACATTTTATTTGTAGATCTCTGCACACCGCCAGCCAGATGACTGACCTATCGGCGATGCCAGTTGCCGTTTGGATTCCGGATGGATGTTGGGTGTTCTGCGGGGTTCCACGACGACCAGGCAGAGCCTGTGTCGGGCAGTGCCATGGAGGGGCTGCCTTGCTCCGTGGAGCATGGCTTTGGGATGTCCCGTGGGCAGCTGGGAGAGGAGGCAGTGGAGCTGCTGCCCAGTGACTGTCTCTACAGCTGACTTTGCATAGTCTCCCATGGGAGCCTGGGGAGTGTCTGCCTGTCATGGGCTTATTGATGGTCTTTTATTTATGCTCAGACTCATTCAGTCCGTTAGAAGTGAGCTTTATGTAAGATGTGAAAAGCAGCTTGCGAAAGCCTGGCTTCAAGGGTCACGGAGAAAGGCCAATGCATCGACAAGCTTTGTGCAGCCAAGTAGGAGTGCGCCGTGGCTGAGATGTCTCTAAGGAACGCCCCGAAAGGGCCACTAAATGCACCCAGCCTTGCAGACGCTTACAGAAGGGTGGTGAGGGCCGCCTCGATGCTGCAGAAATTAACCTCTGTGCCTCGAGAACAGAACGAAGAGGGAGTCCAGCGCTCCCAGCCAGAGATGGTGAAAGATGCCAGAAGTGTGAAGTCCCTGGAAGAAGAGGCTCTGAGAACCGCCACACCCCAGGGAACTTTTCCTAACCTGCCTGGAGGCCAGGAGCCAAGCCCTGGCGGTCCCTTCCCCTGGAGCAGCCCTGTTCCCTGCCCTCCACTCTGGCCTCCCAGCTGCCAGGCTGTCTTGGCCACCCCCACCACCACCTGACCGTCCCTGAGCCCAGTGGGCACAGGGGAGCCCCTCCCTGAGTGGGCGTTCCTGGAGCTCTGGTTGCTGGGCTCGGGCATCAGCTCCTTAGTGGACCTTCTCCAAATCTAAAGCATATTAGACTTCAGGACACGTCAAGAAATGGGAGACCGTCTTTATATTCACAGAATGTTCGGATTCTCTCCTGTTTGCAATGGGAGAAAAGTACTGAAGAGACTAATCGTTTACCGAATTTGAGTCATTAAACCACATTTCTCAAAGCAGTTTTGGTAAGTATTATTTCTATATTAATCTTACAAATGAACCATTTACATTTTGTTCTCCATGTAAATATTGCATTATAATTTGGAAATATACACAGCTTATCGATAAGGACGTTTAGTTGGCAATAGCAATATTTTCTCTAGAGTGGAATTCCCCACAGTCATGAACTGCTAGTCAAAGCAACTTTTTGCCTGAGTGTGTATCATTGAAAAAGAAAATATAACTGATCTCTTTTGAGGTGGAGTTAAGTGGTGCACTTGGAAAGAAATTTTTATATTTTAATACTTATACTCTGATGCAACAATGGTAAATTTTTAAAAATAAGTTGGATACTTTACAGAGAGATTGCTTGCTTTCCCTACAAGAATGCTGCAGTAAGTTTCTCTGGTCAAGAAGAAACCCAGGTGGGCAATTTTGGGGAACCTGCATTTTGTGCCTCTCACCGCTCTCTCCCTCACCAGCTGACACTCCCCTGGAAAGCCAGGGGGAAATCTCCAATGCAGATAAGCCTGAGCCCTAGGTTACTGTCACCATTACCATCATGATCCCAGGGTAAGGATCTGAGCCACCATAGAGTCTAAGAAGCCACAAAAGCTTTTCCTTGTGTAAGATTGTCCTGAATCTGGGTCCTCACTGACCCTGAGGCTGGGGGTTAGGAGTGGTGCCTGGAAGCCAGACAAGGACCAGGGCAGAGATGCTGGGTGCAGGGACTGAACCATGTGCCCACTACCGGTCACGGGTCAGGGTCAGGAGGCCACATCCCTTCCAGGCCCAAGACCTCAGGGTGGGAGCCTGCAGCAGGGCCCAGGGGGAGGGATCCGCAGAGGGGAGGTCCCAACCCCGCAAGCCCTATAGCAAGAGCGGAACGTTTCTGGCAAGGACAGGATTCTTTGTTCCAGGCTCAAGGGTAAAGGGGGGCTGCTCCCAAAGATCTCCATCTCAGTACCAGACCAGGAGCTGGTGGGGAGCAAGAGAAGAGGGTCTGCTCAGCTTCGTCATGGAGACAGGATCCATCCAAGAGGTTGGGGCGAAGAAACAGCTTGGAGGGTCAGGCTCTGCAGAGGCAAGAAAACATTACCCCCCAAAATCTATTAAAAATATCCTCCAAAGGCTAAGGTTTGCCTCTGTGAAATAAGATCCCAAGAAAGGAAGGGAAGAAAGGGGTGGAGGGGACCCCCACTGCTGCTGAGGTGTGGGAAGTAGGAAGAGGAGGGGTGGGCTGCCGTGTCTCCCCACGTGCCTTCCAGAGCTGTGTGCCCACGGAACTTCTGCCCACAGGTTTGTAGATCGAGTGTCAGAATCAGAAGCCCCAGCAGGAAAAACATGTATGCTCCCCGAGGCCTCTGATTTTGAGAATTTTGTGACCCCATGGTCCTGCCGAGAGGACCCGGCTGCAATAGTGGGCCTCCAGGGATGGACGCAAGTGGCCCACAGGGTGAAATTTCCCAGGACCGTCCGTCTGCACCGTGGGCATCCAGCAGGGTGGATGGCTGGTTTCAGAGCACTTGGTACCAAGTGGTTCTGACAGTCACCAGCTTGGCTCATCTTTGGGCCACTCCTGGGGCGGCCTGCATGGTGCCGGCCCATCCTCAGGGCCTGTCCATTGTCGTCTGCTGGGGCAGCAGGGCGCACAGCGCTCTCGTACGGAAGCGCTAGCCCGCGGGAATGCAAGCCGGTGCCGGAGCAGCCCACGCTGCGCAGATCCCGACAAGGTTACCCGCGGCTTCCACGGCCACTCAGCAAGCCCACTCCCCGGAATCCAGCCCAGAGAAATGAAGCTGTACGTTCACAGAGGCTCACAGCATCGTTATTCACAACAGCCAAGCAGCGGGTACTTAGCAAAGGAAAGGATCTGCAGTTTTCGCAGAAGAGAGAATTACTGCCAGGTTTCCAAATGGGGCACACTGTACGTTGAGCTTCCTCTGAAGAGTCGTGCCCATGACATTAAGTTTTGCGATGAAAGCCGAGGGCACTTGTCAATAAGGAAGGTCAGTCAAGGGCAGTGACCCTGAGAATCATCTGGAGGGGGTGCCGGAGCCCACCAGTGTGGAGCGACGTTCACGAAGGTATGAAGTTGAGAGAAGCGATTCGCTGCACAGTCCGCACTGCTGTGATATACCAGTATACTGTGACCTACCGTAAAGTCGCTTTTAAGAATCTGTTAAAAGCCTGTATCGTGGGGCGCCTGGGTGGCTCAGTGGGTTAAGCCTCTGCCTTCGGCTCAGGTCATGATCTCAGGGTCCTGGGATCGAGCCCCGCATCGGGCTCTCTGCTCAGCGGGGAGCCTGCTTTCCCCCTCTCTCTGCCTCTCTGCCTACTTGTGATCTCTCTCTGTCAATTAAATAAATAATCTTAAAAAACAAACCTTTTTTTTTTTTTTTTTACAAACGAAAATTGGTTTGTAATTCTGAGCGTAAACATCTCAGAATTACAGACCGATTCCCTTTGTCTTTCCTCACGTGTTTCATGAAACCAGCAAAGCTTACCGTGTTTCGGGAAGGTGGTGAGCCCTCCCCAAAGGGGCCGAGGGTGGGACCGGAGGGGATGGGCCCCCTCAGAGCAGCGAATGTCGGCAGCCCCTCGCCCCTCACCCCTGTCCCTGCCCTGCCGGGGAGCACAGTTCCCAGCAGAAGCGAGAGCTGGTGCCGTGACTGAAGGCACCCTGCTGTTTGGTTCTCTGCTCCAATGACCCAGTAGGTAATTCACACCCACTGGGACAGCCATTATAAAAAAAAAAATTTAAAGAGGAAAATTACAAGGTGGGTGAGGACGTCGAGCAGTTGGAACCCTCATGCGTTGCTGGCGAGCCATAAGTTAGCTCCTCAAAAATTAAGTTCCTCAAAAAATTAAGCAGAATTTACCGTGATGGTCCCACAACCGCCCCGCTGGGTGTATACGTCCCGAAGACTGGCACGGATGTCCGCAGGCCCCTCTTCAGAGCAACATGGTTCGCTCTAGCCAGAGGGTCAAAGCAGCCCACGTGTGCGTCAGGGGAGAGACGGGCAAAGAGAACTGGTGTACCCGTACGATGGAACTCAACTCAACTCAAAAAGGAAGGGCGCTCTGGCACCTGCTAGACGCGGATCGGGCTTGTGGGCACTATGTGAAGTGAAGGAACCACCACAAGACGGCAAATCTTCCGTAACTCCGCCTACATGCGGTCCCTAGAGGAGTCACATGCCTAGAGACAAAGAGTGGAGCGGTGGGCGCCAGGGGCTAGGGCGAGAGCGGGGTAGGGACCTCGTTTTAATGGGTGAGGAGCTATGTTTGGGACGGTAAGAATGTTCTGGACATGGATGGTGCCGATGGACGCACGTGGTAAGCGCAGGGCAAGAGTAGATGTGGCCTGAGCACTTTGTTGCTCAAGTGATTTTACCCCGTAAAACGTCCATAGCAATGCCACGGGTTGCCAGCAAGTCTTCAAAGAAAAAAGGAACCCAGGCTCTTGTTAGTGCAGTGACAGCTCGTCACTACCTGATCTGTGGGGCTCTCTCGCAGGCCTTGGTCTCCTTATTTTGTATTCGGAGGTCTGTATCTGATGACAGGGCCCGTGGAAGCTCCCGGAAACCCGGGGACATGGCACCCTCAGCCCCCCGTGGGCCTACAACTCAGGATCCGCCGCCGGTCAGCTGTGCTCTGGTTAATGCCGTGAGCAAAAACCCACACCCCGGACCCCTGAAGAGGGAAGATGTCGATCCAGTTGTATTTTCTGCACAGACGGTAAAGGACGCCGTTATTGCAGGTGTCTACCTTGTACCTGCTTTACTCCCCACGGTCTTCATATAAGGTATTGGTCCTAAGGTCCTCTGCCTTAGAAAAATCTGGACATTTGTACATCAAAATAGATGAAAACCACAACCAGTAAAGAAGGAGTACCGACCCCGGCGTGGCAGAAGCAGGGAACCCGCCTTCCCGTGGCAGGGCCTGCAGGACCGTCTTCGGAAGTTAACACGGCAGCCAGCGTCGGTTTTAGAACAGTGTTTCCATACTGCACGCGCTAATTAATTTCTCCGTGGAGCCCATCTTCTTCCAGTTAAGAGCTGACCTCTCTGTGTGTCAGGTAGCGCGCACGGTTCCTGCTGGGGTACACTTCTCAGCGGAGGGGCTGAGCGTTTTTGCTCTGTAGGTTGGATGCCTGTCTCCTGAACACTGTCCCGACCACAGTCACTAGACCAAAAAACAACGCAAACGCCTAAAAATAAAGACTTCAAGGAAGAATGCCAAACCTTGGTGATGAGTCTCTCTCAGAGGCGAGATTTCTGGGGAATCTATTTGTCTCTGTGCTTTTCTGTAATTTTTTTCCTATAATTTCTAACAGTTTTATGAGGAACACAGATCTATCTTGCACCAGAATAAAAGGCTACTTTTTAAAACAAAAGTAAGGTCCTCACTACAAAGAATTGTAGAGAATGATTTAGTAGTTCTGATTCAGAGAAGCACATAATGTGTTCTAAATAGAAACAACATCTCTCACGGCAGCCCTCGAAATTTCCCCCAAATCAGACATGCAGAAGGCTCAGTACTGGTTACACTGGCGATACGCTCCAACCCAAATAAATGGTAATTCATTATAAATAATGTTGGACAAAAGCATGAATGGCGCATGATCATTCAGTTAACATGAATTCAGGTCAAATCTGTAATGACCCTGTTATTAAAACGGGTTGCGTCCATACCCTTTCTGCCTCTCACGTACACAAGCCCCTCCATGGCATTTTCACGTGTGGACAAATATTTAAATGCATATGAGATTCCGTATCCTAAAACAAATAATTGACCACCAAGTGCCTGCCAAACGTGGCTTTAAAAAAAAGCAATATTATTACAATTTAATATAGCAAACATTTGTGCTGAATTCTTTGGATGCAAGACTTGTCACAAACATGCTTTGAAAAGGAAAATGAAAAAAAAAAGTCGTGGCGCATTCATTCCCCAAACACACTGAGAACTACTGTAATTATTTCAATGAGAAATTCCTGCAGACTCCTCCAGCTCCTGCTCGCCCCTCTCAGCGGGTTACAATGTGTTTCCATAGCAACCCTGTTGCTAAGGGGGACCCGTGAGCATCAGTGAGTTATCTGCACTTTGAGATGCTGTTAGCCTGAGCAGTGGGGCTGGCTGGAATATTGAGATTTAATTTAGGGCCACTTCCCTCCTATCCTCACAATGAATTCGGCAGAAACTGTTAGCGATCTTCCCCAGGGGAGGGAAAAGGGCAAATACTTCCTAGGGTCGCCTCTGAGCTTCTGTGCCCTCTGGATCACATTGGCCTTCCTTTTCACCACCGTCCTGTGACTTAAACCACAGAATTCTAAGGAAAAACAATAATCGCAATTACCAGCATTACCAAATGCCACACGAGACAGGTTTTGTCGAGTGTTTATAAATGCCCAATATAAACCAAACAGAAGTTGTAGGAAATAAACATCATTTTGAATCAATAATCTGAAAGGTTTTGAACATTAAATATTTAGAAAGCCCCAAATGAAGCAAATCAAAATATTTTTGAAGTTTCCTTTTCCATGTCTGCGAAATCATATTCTGGCAGATTGTAACATTTCATCAGAGTCCTGATCGGAATCCAGAATCTTCCATCAAGCCAATTTTGATGGACTGTTTTCTTTGCGGGGGACACGTTTTATTGTTGCAAGTCATAACGCCTTGGAGAGGTCCACGTCTCTCGATTCCCTTCTCTTTTGCTCTTGAGCTCTGCACGTGGAAGGAGGACCTTTCTGATGGCACAAGGAGGCTGTCTTTGGCTGAAACAGGGCTTGAGAACCTCACGCAGCTCGGGGCCCAGCCAGCCGGAAGAGCTCGGGAGCTGGCCCAGGCTGCCCAGTGCCTGCTGTCTGGAATGGCCATGCTGAAGCCCGGCCTCTGACTCCCCATCGCCGGCTCAGGGCACCGTCCCGCTGGCTGAGCAGGCTCCAGCTGCAGCCCTCTATACCTGCTGAGGTGCAGCCGGCTGGGCAAGGGCAGGACTGGCAGCCGTGCTGGTCGGGCCAGCCCAGGTGGCTGTGAAGTGCCAACAGGGGTGTGAGTACTGGGTGTCCCGAAGTCCCATAGGAGCCCCCCTTCCCAGCCACTTTAGGGCCTTTCAGTCAGCTCGGACACGTTCATCTCTCATCAGAGACCATCGTGGCGGGGACCCCATGGGAGCTCATCGTGCTTGCAGACAGGGTCCCCTTGTCGTGTCCTCACATGGCGGAGACGGGGAGAAGAGGCTCTGCTGTCTCTTCCGCCATCGTGGCCCCAGCCTTGTGATCTCATCTTACCATAAGCACCCCACATAGGTCCCCTGCAGACACCCAGCCCACTGGAGGTGGGTTTGGGGACACGCATTCAGCCCAGTCCAGGACCATGCCTACACCCTCAGCACAGAGCAGGGGAAACAAGGTTTGGAGAAGAATGGCTTTGGCCCTCAGGGAGGCCAACCTTCCCAGGTCTGCCTGAGAGCCGCTGTCCCCCGGCACTCTACTCCTCCTGGGGGCTGGTGACGTGTGTCTGCTGGGACTCACAATCTGAGGTAGCCACCTCCCTTGTCAGCCAGCCCTGTGCTCTGTCTGTGCCCTGGGTCCCTTGTTCCACTCAGACGTCGTCTCAGGGCACAGATTGGACCTGATAAACTCATCCTTCACGAAGGAAGAGAACCAGGTACACATGAACAGCCTGTTCCCTTCTAATTCACAGCCCTTCCACGTGGGAAAGGAAAAGATTTCCAGCTCCCCATTTTCCAGCTGAGGACACCCGGCTCAGCGCGGCAGAGGACCCGTCCACACGCGGAGCTGCCGTGCGCGGGGCAGGCGCAGGACCTCGGTCCTTTGGTTCCAGCTGGCGCTCGAAGAGAGGCAAGTGACGCAGACACTGGTTAGCAGGCCAAGATGTGCTGGTCTCCTACAGTTCCCTGTTCATTATTCTGCTTCCAAACTTCCTTTTATTTTACTTAAACATAGTAATCGTAGTGACTCTGTATCCTGTGTCTAAGAATTCCAGGGTCTGAAGACTTCGGGGACCTATTTCTGTCCACTGTTGCTTCCGTTCCCGCCCAAGGTAGCTTCTTTCTCTCCAGGCACTCTGACCGAGGACCGCCCCCCTTCTTTCCCTAACTTCAAGCAGGAGAGTGTTCCGATGTTCAGGATAGGGTTTAGGTTTCTCCGGAGAGGATGTGAGCTTTTTCCCACGAGTTTCCCGGGAGTGCCGTCAGAGACCTTGTCAAAAAGGAACCCCAGGCATTTGGAGTCACCCCAGTATGACTTCAAGCTGAACGTCGGTGCGAACACTGGCTTGTGGTTCAAATGTCTGGGGAGGTTTTTTCCTTGTCGAAGGGAATGCAGGCCATTCTCTTTGTATTCGCCGAGTGCTAGCGAGGCTTTGCTCCCACGCAGCCCCTGCCGGATGGAGCCGGCTTTCAGGCTCCCAGCTCCCTGTGGGAGGCTCTCTTATTAGCCCTTACACCTGGTCCAGCAAACGCCCGCAAGAACAGAGCTGGGTTCAGTAACCAGCTTCCCTCCTCGGAGTCCTCATTTCAACTCCCTCTGGTCCTTACAATTCCTGGCTTTGTGTTGTCAGTCAGAGTCTCCAGAACAACAGAGCCAAGAGGTGTGCATATACTGTATATAGACAGATACACAACAGACCTAGCTAGGCAGGTACAGAGAAACGCCCTGTAAGGAAGGGGCCATGCAGTCCTGAGGGCCGGCGATCTGAAGGCTGTAGGGAATGCTAGAAACTCAGAGAGCTGACGCTGCTGTCTTGAAGCAGAATTCTTCTTTTGCAGGAAATATGTTTCTGCTCTTAAGGCCATCAACTGATTGGAGGAGGCCCACCCATGTCATCAAAGGTAATGTCCATTACTCAAAGTCAACCAACTGTAAATGTTAATCATATCTGCAAAATATCTTCATAGCAGCTTCTAGAGTAGGGGTTACCAAACATCTGTGCACCATAGCTTCATCAGGCTGAGATAAAATAAATCACACTTTGTTTCCAGATCATTGGTTGGTTAAAGAATGTGTTACTATTAATCATTACTTTAAGTTGTTTTCACTGACAAAGTCAGGAAGACTTTCTGGTCTACCACGTTATCCGAGCAGTCCGTCTTCTTCTTTACCCCAGGAGTTGACAAGTTACACTTCTCAGGCCCCAAGCAGCTCGCATCTGTTCGTGTATATCCATAAGCTAAAAGTATCGTTGTCGTCACAACAAGGCGCAAACCATCTCGCTCCATTATTTCTCAAGACCAAATGCCTGTGAAGGTGCTTAACTGGCCGAGGGCTTCATGCAGGGGTCAGAATGGACCCGCCCCGCCTAGTCTGCCACCCTCCCTGTCACATCTGTCCCAGGTTTGCCCACCTGCTGCCTCCAGCTGAGAGCAAAGACAGCCGGCTACACGTCTAGGCTGGCGCTGTTTACAGCAACGACGTCCAGAGAGAAGACTGGAACCCTGTCTCCCCCCCGCCCCTGAGAAGAAGCCGCGTGTCCCCTCCAGTCTCAGGCTGCTCCCTGGCGGGGAGTACGGGGCTGGCCGCTGACGCCCCCTGCCCACTATCACCACTTTCAGAAGGAAGGTCGGCAGGTGCACCCACCCCAGTTAGGACACGAAATCCGTGACATTGAAATTGCACTCCACTACGACGGCATCTTCATCGCCAAGGACTTCTCCCAGAGCAGATAAACCCTGGAGCACCCAGACACCAGTGAAACTACAAACTTGTACGATGCTTTAGTGACTACAGAATGACTCGGATTGTGTGGTATTAGGATCATACGTTATGAGGAGAGTGAGAACTATAATCAATGGAAGTTAAGAAGGTGTCCTGGAATTAGAAAGAAAAGCTTCCCTGGCTTTAATAGCACACATTTCTGCTGCGTTTGGGCAAGAGGCTTCGTTTCTATTAAGAGTCTCCCTGGGGCGCCTGGGTGGCTCAGTGGGTTAAAGCCTCTGCCTTCAGCTCAGGTCATGATCCCAGGGTCCTGGGATCGAGCCCCGCATCGGGCTCTCTGCTCAGCAGGGAGCCTGCTTCCTCCTCTCTCTCTGCCTGCCTCTCTGCCTGCTTGTGATCTCTCTCTGTCAAATAAATAAATAAAATCTTTAAAAAAAAAAAAAAAAAGAGTCTCCCTGTGGTTCTTCTAGAAGGCCTTCCTGAAACAGTCTGCAGGGATCGACGGGCTGGGACACGGGTGCATGGCGGGATACCATTTCCCACCCACTTTGGGAGTGCAGCGAAAGGTCCCTCTCTTGCCCAGAAAGGACCCCGTGTGGAGCCAACACTCATGGGCGTACGTTCGAGCGTAGCGACGGAAACACGGCATGGGGCACGCTGTCCTCAGCCCACTCGGTTACCAGGAGCCCCCGTGGCTCACACTTCGCCCTCTGTCCCTCTCCAGAGTGTGGATGTGGCAGCCCCCGGGCAGTTTGGGGGTGAACCCTGGTACTGAGGACTTCAGGCAGGGCCTGCGACCTTTGGGGACTCTCTGGGCCGTGTTGTTCTGTGCCGTGAGGCGGCAGGCTCACCGTTCTCCCCAGAACTCTGCCGGGTACCCTGAATTACACTGGCCCTGTGGCTTCCTTGTCTGCAAGAACTAATACCCCTTCGAGGGGCTGGTTCATGGCCTGGTTGCAAGAAGGCAGCATAGGGAGAGTGGCCCCGGGGGCAAATGTTACTGCGGCCACCATTAGACGAACAGACGGACTGACTGGTGGGCAGGTGAGCTATTTCCCTTCCCCAGCTGGGATGCTGCCCATCCTGGTACAGAGGGCACTGGTGCCTCCTGGTTTTCCCGGGTACCTGGGAGGATCAGGGACAGTCGCCACAGTTCCCCACTGGCATATTGGACCTGAGGACACGCAGTGACCACCAGCCCGCAGCCCCCACAGCGAATGTCCTCTTGTGGTTCAGTTTTAGAAAAGATATTAGCTCCGGGGCCGCACCCCTCACCGTCCCAGTCCACTGGCCTCATTGCCCACCTGGCCGGGTCTGGGATGACGGGTGTGACCCTGTGACCCTTGAAGGCGCCGCCCCCCGCATGTCCATCATTGCTTGCTCGCCACGGCGTCTGTGTGTCTGTTTCGTGACACCTCCAGCACTCGCGCAGGAGGCGGTTTAATGTGTCGAATCCCTTCCAGGGATGCGGCGACAAGAAGCTCGAGAAACGATTGTTGGTGGGAGGTCCCATCAGCACAAAACTCGTGTTTGCTTTTGTTTTCTGTTACCTCTCTTGGAAGTGTTTCGAATCTTCCTCATTTGGAAGCTGCTTCCACTCTTTGCGCCACTCGGTTCCATTTCTTAGCCTCCTCAATGGCTCCGGTTCTGAATTCGCTTCCTGTTTTCAGAAGAAGAAAGTGTCTGCGGAACAGTGTGGTGACGCTCCAAACCAGAGTCTGTGGCCCATGGCACCTTCGTCAGCAAAACCCTTTTCCCAGGACAGAGGTTACCATCCGGCTCTGGAAGCCCTCCCCTGAAATGCCCTGGGAGGGCAGCCGCCAGAGGTCCCTGCAGTGGGGACCAAGTTCAAGTTCAGGGTCAGTCTACGGGTGGCCCTGCCAGCCAGGCGAGGCCCATTACCCCACACATGTGCTTCCCTGAAATGCTAAATCCCGCGTCACAGCCTAGAGCCCACGTTGTCAGCGAGCCGAGACCAAGGGCAGAACAGCTGGAGGCTCGGGGACGCACTTGCTCGCACCCGC
The DNA here is from genome assembly GCF_002288905.1 of Enhydra lutris kenyoni. Lineage (NCBI taxonomy): Eukaryota > Metazoa > Chordata > Mammalia > Carnivora > Mustelidae > Enhydra > Enhydra lutris. The sequence continues at coordinate 2,002,311 of NW_019154117.1, read as the reverse complement.
TCCTGATGGCTCCCCCGTGACCTCAGGCTCTTTTCTGTATACGTGCGGCAGGTCCACAGGCCCAAGCCTCACCAAGCAACAGGCCCGGCTGCCAAGGACCGTGCCAGTGTCAAACCAGGAGTCTCGGCATCAAACCTGTCCCCAGTCCCAGGCAAACGGGTCAGCTGGTCACCCTCCCCACCTCCAATGGGTGCCAGATGGAAGCCAGATTTGAGACCTCAGAAAGCACACAAAATTCATAACCAGCAGAGATAACCGGTGCCAGTAGAGCCTTAGTGACAGAAAAGAGGCCAAGTGTCCCGGCTGCTCAGACTGCAGTCCTTCATCGCTGCTGGTGGCGGCCAGGCTCCCTCCTGAAGGTGCTGGGAGCTTGCTCCGTGTGTGCGACACGCATCAATGCAGACCCAGACAGGGGGAAAGGGAGATGCGGGAGGAGGACGGAGAGACAGAGACAGGCAGAGAGATGGGGTAGAGGACAGAAAGGCAGAGAGGGACAGACACAGAAACAGAAAGGGAGACTGAGGGACAGAAACACAGATGACAGATGGAAGGATGGATGGACAGACATGAGTTCACAGCCTACTTTTTTCAATCACTGCAGTGATTCCAAAATACCTGATGCCTATGAGACATAGGTTTGGTACTGCACGGACAGCACTCATTAGAGGAAAAGCACAGGGGCCTGGTGTCCAGAGGTGCCAGGTCTGGCGGGAGCTGCCCTCTGCTGGACCAGCACATACGTCACACTTCCACTGCACTACGCATCTGTGCTCCCAAAACGGGGCGGGGAGACATTGTTCAAGCTGCACGCAGTAACCGTGCGTGTTTCCAATGACTCCTCCCTGTATTTACATGTCAGAAGACCTGGTGCAAAGCAGACTTCTTTATTGTAAGACTGTGGGGACACCTGCCGATGTGTCACATTGTATCCACACAAGTGTGACGAGCTGGGGCAGTCGAGGCCTGGAGTTGCCCAATTAGATTACGTCCGCCCCATCTCGCTCTCGGACTTGGCCGGTGAACAGGGGGATGACAGGTGTAGTAATGGGGTCACTCCACATCTCAGACCGGGACCCAAATGATGAGCACAGACAGAACAGCCCCTCCCTATGTCATCTGGAGGGACAGTGAAGGTGCCCTGAAGAGGTGATGTGGGAGTTGAGATCTGAAGCGCCTGACTGGGGAGGAGTGTTCCTGGAAGAGGAAGCTGCATGTACAAAGGCCCTGAGGCCAGAGGGGCCGTGAGCATGGGAAGAACCGAAAGAGGCCAGGTGGCTGGAGAGGAGGGGGAGAGTAGGCCAGCAGGGCAAGCCATGGCAAGGCTTTCTTGGACACAGAAGTTTCTGGGCCTTGTTCCTTGGTGGAAGCCTCTGGAGGCTCTCGAGCGGGAAGTGAGGTGGTCTCCATGCTCTGTGTGGAGACAGACCAGAGAGACAGAGAGGACTGGAGGACCTGGCAGGAGGTGAGTGCCTCAGGCTGGGAGCAGGATGTCACCCAGAAATGGAGGAAGGAGTGGGCTCAGTGGGAGGCAGGAGGCGGGAGTTGGGGGTGGATCTCAGCTGGAGCAGTGCCTGATTTCCAGCTCACCTCAGGGGAGCAGCAGCACCACAGAGGGCCGGCTGCTGGCCGCCCTGCGCTTGGTCGGCAATGCTTGAGGCCCACCTCCAGCGCAGCATCAAAACAGAGGTTCTGTGGAGTCACAGAGTAAGGTGGGACACGCAGGGGGCTTTTCTAAATGGTCATTCCTGACCCCAAACACAGCTACGTGAAACAGGAGCTCGCCGCTTCTCGCAGGCTCTTGGTGCCTCACCTCAAATCTCCATCCAGGGGTCTCGGGAAGGCGGGAGGACAGAAGACCGTGCCACCTGCGTGTCCTGAGCGTCCGTGGTGAGGGGAATGTATGTGTCTGTGGGAACATCTGGGGCCCACCAGCTGCTCCTTTCACACCTCAGACCTACATCTGTGGAGAACCCCCATCGCTGGGATTGGGTTCCTCACAAGCGACAGACTCCAGACGTGTTTGCTTCCCCCCCACCTCCCAGGGAGAGGCTGATTTCACTCACGCATGAATCCACCCATGTTCCAGAAAGCAAGAAGGAGACATGACTGAAGACAGCACGGCATGTGTGCTGCTGCGTCCTAAGGAAGCCTCCAAGACGGTGAACAGAGCTGGAGCCATGGGACATCCAGAGTGGCAAGGGATGCTGGGAAATGTGGTCTTCACTCTGAGCCGCAAGCCCCCCTCACGGTCCCCTCCCGCAAGAATGGACCACCAGTCGTGACAAACCCTGACTTCGTGTGGCGCCTTGTCAGGTCCCAGTGTTTCAGACTCTGCGCATCACTTAAATTCCGGTGATGATTTCGATGCTCTCCATGGGTTCATTTCAACATTTCCAAAACACTTCAATGGTTGATGACCACCCACGGTGGATTCTAATTCTGTATTTATCTACCTCTGTCCAACGTTCTACAAGTTTAAAAATATTATCGATAAAAATTTCTTTTAAATATTGTAAACTAAACGTTGGCACTGAATTTGCTCATCTTCACGATACATATCTCAGTCAAGACTGTTCAACGCAACAACTAGTGGACCGCCGCACTGTTGGCCGTCAGTCACGGCCATTCTCAATGGCAGGCATTTTTGAAATGTGTTTATTTTAGCCTGAATGTTGCTCCAAATTTCTACACCAGGAAGACACTTCCCTCTCAGTAGCCCCATCTGCTAATTGAAATTTTGTTTTAAGAAACCATGGTAACACAAGCTTTGCCGTAACACAGAGTGCAGGAATGAATTCCAGGTTCTTTGGGTAAAATCGAGCCTTCTGTGGAACACGAATGACATAACGTTATCGGGAGAGAGATTTCGTGCAACTCCTCCACTCAGATGCTTTGTGCTGAGCAGACCACCATCGAGCAACAAGTCACAGGCTAGTGGACCTTGGCAAAATGCTGGTTTTCAACTTACATCAAGTGAGTTGAGTTGATCACACACTCTCATTTGTTGACTATAATCAGCATCAGTCCGTGTGTGCGAGGAGCCCTTCTTGTCTGCAGTCCCCGCCGGGCCCCTCGCCCTCTGTTCCCCACCTGTCAGGCTCCCGTGAGGTCCTCCCATGGCGGTGCTGTGCAGTGTGTGTGTTGGAGGGTTGCACAAATGGTTCTGTGCCTTCTCCCTGGGTCTCCCCGCTCCTACAGCACGTTTTCGTGCCCTCCGCGTATTTCTGAGCACGCCCTGACGCCTTTTTCATGATCACCTCCGCCAGGTCAGCGTGCCAGCTGCCGGACTCCCCGCCACTTCCCGCCACCAGGAGACTGGGCCATGTGTCCTCTTGTCAGCCTGCACGGGGGTTCTCTAGGGATGGGGACGGAGGCATCTCAGAGACAAAGCCCAGCATGATCCCACTCGTGTGACGTGCCTAGAGGAGTCAAATTCGTAGAGACCGAAAGTAGAATTGCAGCGCCCAGGAGCCGGGGGAGGCCCAAAGGATCGTCGTCACTTAGTGGTCTCTAATGTGAGAAAGTTCTGGAAAGGGACGGTGGCGGTGGCGGTGGTGGCAGAACGTGAAGGTTGTTAATGCCACAGAACTGGACACTTAAAATGGTAAAACGGTACATTTTATGACCTGTACATGTTACTGCCCCCACGAGAACAGAAGGAAGGGCAGCAAGCCACAAAGAGAGGCTCCGGCCTGCTGTCCCAACGGCATCACGGCCCTGGGCTGCCCGAAGCACCCCTTTCTCCAGTCGGTTTCTGTTGCTTGTGGCCAGCTGGATGCTAAGATCCCCTACTGTGGTCACAGAGGAGGTGGTCCCAATTCACGGTGGAAACGAGACGATTGCGGATGAAAAATAAATGGCATGCAGGCGAGAGCACAGAAGGACCGCCATTCCTGCAGGCTCTCCGCGCCGGACGCACGTCGGCCCCGCGGTGGCTGCAAGGGCGCCCTTGCACCCGTGGAGAGGCAGCGGGCAGCTTGGGCTGTGCGGCAACACATTAAGAGCTCCCCAAATTCATCAAGGTGAGAAAAAACCGCTTTCCCTGGAAACTAGTTCCTGCGATGGAGAAGTAAGCCGGAGACCGAGCGGGGGGGAACAGAGCACATCTGCAAGTTGGCTACCTGGACCCTTCTCAGTCACCATGGTAACTCCTCATGTGGGTAAAAATGAAACAAAAAGGCATTAACTTTTAATGCCTGTGTAGCTAGTTTAATCAGTCTTTGCCTGAGCACCAGCCATTTCTACCAAAAAAAAAAAGGAAGGAAGGACTGAATCATAGAATTTTCATGAGGACATTATGAATTACCGCAAAAATTAGAAGCTGTGGGTAATTAAAACTTGTATGTTCCAGCCTCAAAACTAGCCAGTCATGAGGACTGTGAAGTTGACAAAAATGAGATGTTTTTAAGGAGCTGACTCATCAGAGCGTTTTGCAGAATAAGGAGCCCAGACGGGAGAACACAGACGGGAAGTCACACGTTGCGTTAAAGTTACGGGGCCTCCTGGAGAGGGTCTAACTAATCCTACGGACCCTAAAGCAGCTGAAACCGAGCAGACATGTAAAACCCCCACGGCCCCCACGCCCCCGCCCCCTGGCCTCTGTCTCAGAATCCAGGCGCTGGCGATATCCTGATCAGGGGTCGGTTTCATCTCTCACCTTTTAATGTCACACATGCGTTGAGTACTGTCTTTTGCAATTTCATTTATTTCATAATGAAATTTTATGTTAGAAAAAAACAGTGCGGGGGGGGTGGGGCGCCTGGGCAGCTCAGTCATGAAGCGTCTGCCTTCGGCTCAGGTGATGGTCCCAGGGTCCTGAGCCCCACATCTCGTTCCCTGCTCAGCGGGAAGCCTGCTTCTCCCCCTCCCACTCCCCCTGCTTGTGTTCCCTCTCTTGCTGTCTCCCTCTCTTTGTGAAATAAATAAATAAAATTAAAAAACAAAACAAAAACAAAAACAATGGGTGGGAGAAGTCCGCATAGGGCCTGGGGCTCAGGCCAGTCTAGACTATGGAGAACACAGGTGACCACTCAGACAGGAAGGAAACAAACCTTGTTGAAACACATAAGCCCTGGAATTTCTAATCCCAGGGGTCCAGGGTGGGCCTGAGAATCTGCATTTCTAGCCGGTTCCAGGGGCTGCTGCCCCTCCTTGCTCTGGGCCACTTCTGGGGACCCGCTGGCTTCCCAGCGTTTTTCTGCAAACGACGAAATTCACTCCGTCTTTCTCTTGCTCCAACTTCTTCCCTTCATCTTCATTTTGTTCTTGTTTTAACTTTTACCTAACCCAGTTAGTGGGCTCAAATCACTGGAAAGTCCAAGAATTACAGGATTTTCCTTTCCCGCTGGGGTACAGGAGACATGGTGTTTATACCACAATACGAAATATACGTAACATACCACACTTAAACAGTCATTCCAGCCTCTGGCCCTGTGCCGTGATTTCAGCGATGCATTGAACCAGTAACAGAAAGTCCACAGCAAACGTCATTATGAGAAGCTAAAACAGCGTTGTATTTCCGTAGAGTCTGCATTCAGCACCGTGATCCGAGTTTTCAGTGTCCTTCATTCCTAGGAAGGACGCATCCTTTCCTGGGCAGGAGATGTAAACCTGGATTCAAGAAAGGCGTTCTCCTATTTTCTGCTTTCCTGCTGCCTGTTATTTATTTATTTTTTTTCTATTTATTTGCTAGTTTAAGAGATGCTCATGAGAAAAGCCCACACTTCAGGACAACCCTTTCCCAGCTACGAGCCCTGCACCATGGAGGCTTTGTCCCGGGAGTGGCCAGTCTCCTCCCGGAGCCCCAACCTCCCTGTGCCCAGCACTGCCCCGGCTCCCTCTGCCCTCCTGACTTAGCCCTAGGAGAAATGGGGACAAGAACCGGTCACAAGCCACCTTGTGGCTGCCGCCGGAATTACAGAGGAGACCATGGTCACGGGACAGGGAAGGCTTTAGAAGCACTGGCTGTGGGGACCGCTCAGGTCAAGGTCTCCCGCTTCTCCCGGGAGCGCCTCTTGAACACACAACAGTGGGAAATGGCTTCTTAGAAGAGTAGGCTCACCCTCTATGCGTACAGAAGGACAACCTGATTTCTTGATTTCTCTAAGAACGTGCGTTTTCTGTTGGTGAGTGTGGGCACGTGGGCAAGGTAGTGTGCCCCGGCGTTCCCTTGTGCACCTTCGCAGTCCAGGGGCCCAGCGAGAAGTGCAGACCAGGCATCACCGCCCCATCAGGCCACCCCGCTCCCTGTCACCCCCACCCAATGGTCTCCCGCTGTATCTACAATAAAACCCAGCTCCTCTCTGAGCCCCACGCCCTTGGGGACCTAGATCCTACGGTTCCCATGCTCTGCTCTGCCCTCCTCTCCCCCACAGTCCCCTTTCTGCTGTCAGTGCTCAGAGCTATGGCCGCTGCCCAGTGGGGCCTCTCTTGGGGACCTGCTCTAAGCCAATGCCCACCCAGCCACCCACCCATCCATCAGGCACGTCACCAGCCCGGGGTTCCTGCCAACCACTTACCTCTGTCCGGAATCAGCCCCACTGTCTCCACGTTTGCCATCTGACAGCTCCGTGGGAACAAGGTCCACGTCCTCGTTCCTCTTGTTCTCAACGTTTCCCCCAGGGCAGGCCCCTGGCACGACTCATCGGGAAGGCTACAGACATCCACAGACGAGAGAGCCGGGCCCCTGTGAGCCTCCCGCGGGGGTGTAGGGTGACCTCACCGTCTGCCTCCCTGGGGCTGTCCCTGTCTGAAGCATCGAATGTTGCCATCCTGGAACACTGGTCCACTTGCTGATACAGTTATTTGGAGTGACTTAAAATAAGTGACGTCCCGATAATGTTTATGTACGTAACATCTCCTCTGAATAACAGACTTAAACTTGCAGATCACCCTGCTTGAAGAGAACAGGCGCTTGAATTAGCGGAATTAGCCACCTCAGCTTCTCCGTTTGTTTCTGTCTTTCCCCTGAAAATACATCCGCAACATATTGTTAAAAACAGGATCGCATTGCGTTTCACAGGTAGTGTTTTTAGTCTGAAATGTCGCTGCCGAAATAAAGTATTGCAAACACTGCGTGCGTGACTCACGCCAGCAAGGCCTGAGACTTCCCACTTGAAGTCATTTCGGTTCCTAAAATAAGTTCATTCGTGTGCTCCGCTTTCATTACATCTTCCTGGGAGAAGAACTCCAAATATTGAGGTTTTCATGTTTTAGTTTCAAAAGACATCTTCTCCGGCATTTCGATTCCTCCTTGACGTTGGAGGGGAGACTACTGTCTGGGGAAGTCACGGCGATGACGGTGCTGGGCCGGCCGCCGGCGTCACCGAAGCCGAGGAGGGATTGGGTGGCCTGTTTACATCGCTCAGCATGACTCCCTGAAGGCGCCACGCGCTTCCGAAGATCAATCTCACATCTCTATTTGGTGAATTTGGAGGCAGCCACATGCACTCTGAAACCACCCACCGTGTGCCAAAGAGCCTGTGACTCCTCTCCCGTGGCTGAACACGTGTTAGAAGCCGGCCAAGGTGTCTGACCATTGTTCGACCGGTCCTGTGGGTGCCATGGCGAACGGACGTGCCCCGGGGGTGAGCCTCAGATCGTGGCGAATTTCCCCAGAAGATATCGGTCCCCGGCAAACAGCCATCCTTGCGGTCCCCGTGAGGAGGGCCCTCCCGACCTTCCTCTGGATGGAAAACTATCATGGGTCCTAAGGATGCGGGATTAAACACACACAGAGTGCTTCCCCGGCCTCATCTCCTAAAAGGCAGAGAGTAGCCCATCTGCCTGGAAACGTCACGTCTCCGCAGGACCGGGGCTCCCAGCATACCCGCAGAGACCAGACCTCACAGTGGCCAGTCCTCGAGCCCGTTTCCCTCTGGCAGACAGAGGACGGGCTGCCTGGCAGGTGTGCGCTCATTTTTGCACAAGGTGCCCCCCGGGCCAACCACAGACACAAAGCACATGACTCTGAGGCCGTTGCCCACGCTTTCCACTTTGGCTACGTCCTGGATGTGTTTTTAGAAGCAGGGGTCGCAAGCATAGACGGTGCAGAGGTGACCTCTTCCGTTACAGAAAAATGACTCTGCCCACGGTCAGACAAAGCAAAACCGGGAGCAGCTCGGTGCCCGCCACACACCAGGGCATGTATCGGCCCTGGGGACACGAACATGAGTGAGACCTTGACCTTGCTTTGCGACTTACATACACTGTACATAAGCGATTAACTTGAATGTTGTGAAAACAAAGTGTCAGGCACAGCAGTTGGGAACAGGTGTCAAAGTCCACCTAAGTCCAACAAAAATGGCACTTGCTGGAATGGGATTGGGTGACTCACAAAATTATTGGTCAGCCTGGGCAACCAGGCCTCAAAAGGGACAAAAATTACAGCAACCCAAAGGTCTCTGTGACATGATTCCCACGCCTCCACCAACAGTCATGGTCACTCCAACTGCCTTCCGTCCCTGGGGTCTCTGTTCCAGATTCACATTCCTGCAAGAGAAGATGTTTTTGTTCTAACGTGGGGTATCGAGCCCTGTGGCTGGGGGACAAAGCCCCATGGGCTGCGGCCCAGGAACTGCATGGACGGAGGGCTGAGGCATGAGCGCCCTGCCTTCCAGCGCCCATCCGGAACTGTCTTTCCACACACGCGTCCAAGGGGCCTCTGACTAGCATCTTGCAAATACCACAAACGCCCTCGCCTGCTCTCCATGGGACCCCACCCGAAGCGACGTCTGGCCACTGCGTCCACAGCAAGACACGGTGCCCCGTTGGGGCCGCACGTGGGTGTGTGGCTGGCAAACCGGACACATGGCTGTGGCCGGATGAGCTGCATGGATAGACTCTGTGTTTGGGGACCCCAGAGAGCAGAGACAGATGTTCAGAGCCCGTCCTCCAGCCCGTGGAACTGGTGTGTCTCTGCTACAGCGGGAGACTCACGGTGAGCCTTCTACTGAGCGCAAGTAGTCCGGGGGCCGGGTCTCTTCCAGCAAGGGACTCAGTCTCATGCGCCTGCAGAACTCTGGTCTGGGTCCCTCCAAGTCCCTGGCCGCTGGCAGGCCCCGTGCGAAGGAGGCAAACGAGCAGGACGGAGGCGTCCCACTGCTCCCCTGGCTTCTGCCTTGGCCCTTCCGGTGCCTGTGACGGCCTCCTGCCCTTCACCCCGCGGCCACGGCTAATCGATGTGCTAATGGTCGCCATGATTGTCCCAGGAATATGGCATGAACAGAGCCACGGCAGCCCCCCTCCAGCTCTGGTTACCATAGAAACAGCTGCAAGGGGTACAGGGTGCCTCGCAGCTGGGTGGGAAGCTAACCTCCACCTACCGTTGTGCTTTCTTCCTACCAGGAGCGCACACGGCTCTGGAGCTCGGGCCACGTGGTCTGCAGGCTAAGAGGATGTTAGGCCTTCTACTCAAACCTCTCCTCCTCCAAGTGTCCCTGTCTGCTGTCCCCCAGAGCCCCTAAAACAGAGGCAGCACCCAGCGGTCGCTCTTCCAGGGACAGCCACAGCCTTACACCAGGCTCCCTGCTGTCTTTCTGTCTGTCCTGGTCAGCCCATCCCAAGGCTGTCCTCACGTGGCTCTGCACAAGGACAGGCAGAGGGAGGGGGCCACATGGCTGCCCCAGCATCCCGGGATTCACAGGTGCTTCCTGTTGTTCTTGGGGGTTGGCAGGCCCAGTTCCCCACTGACCACTGCCACGTGATGTGGCCGTGCCCCAGGCACAACACCACACCCTACCCAATACCATGTGCGTCCCACACTCATACCCATACCACGCGCACACTGCACACACTGCACACACACACACACACACACACACACACACACACACACTTGAGGCAGGTTACGTGCTCTAAGTGATATGGGAACAAAGGCAGAAGAGAAATTATTAAATGTCCTCACCACCTACAGCCCAAGACAGTCCTTGAAACAGGCGGCGTGACCTTCCTCTAGGGACTCAACTGCCTCAATACTGACACGTTGCTGAAGGCAAAAGTCCATTTTAGCCTGACCTATAGGATCCTGTAAGTCTACTTTAACACAGAAAAATTCTTTTAGAAACTTCCTTTATCTCTAGTCCCCCCTCCAAGATATGTGTTGGCAATCACCCCTAAGCATATGGCCCAACGGTATACATCTGAACGGTCTCATGACTAAGGTAATAAATGACCTTCTCCCAACAATAGCCAACCCCTCAAAGTCCTGGAAATCTCGCTTTCAAATTCTTTAGATACTTATGCTCTCCCTAACCCCCTTCCACCTTGAAAGTATATAATGGGCCATTCTTCGCGACCCCAGTGCAGCCCTTTCAGACCACCGGTCCAGTCCCCTGCTTCAATAAAACCACCTTTTTGCATCAAAGGCATCTCAAGAATTCTTTCTTGACCATCAGCTTCAAACCCTGACATCTTTCCTCTATCACTTAGCCAAGTATCAACATCGAGGCAGCTGGGCTCCCAGAGGAAGGTCAGTCTGTCTGTCTCAAGGACTTGTCAATGGGCTGTGAATTGTAAGGAAAGCTAATAGTTTTACTTCTGCCTTTGTTTCCCACATCATGGGTGATGTGCATTTTGATCACTTGGTTAAGGTGTGGTCCAGTTTTCCTTTTATCATTATGATTTTTCTCTTTTGTAATTAATTATTTGTGTGGGAAATTGTCACACATCCTACCAAACTATCAGAACAGGGTGAAAACACTTCCCGCGTGTGCTTCGGAGCACGGACATTACCTCCCTAAATACTTAACAGGATCCGAGGTGGCAACATCACGGCACTCTGCAGGTGAGTGACCGAGGTCTGCCGCTCACGGAGGCCCCAGGATGGTTAAGTCTTAGTTTTTGATCTAGACTTTCCTTCCTGTTTGGCAGATTCCCTCCCTTCCCTTGAGAAGCTCCAGGTACCCAAGCACTCCCTCCAAGGGCTTGTCTCTGGACAGGCCTCCCTCTCCTCCAGTGAAATTAATTTACTCCCTTCTCCCACGTAAAAATCTAAACCCACAGAGCAGTGCATTTTAGCTGTGAGCTCGTAGTAATGTGGTTTGCAGTAGGGTCTGTGAGCCAACCACCCAGAATTCTTTCTTGAGATGTTTTTCGGTGCAAAAACAGTGGTTTTATTAAAGCACGGGGGACAGGATCTGTTGGCAGAAAGAGCTGCCCTGGGGTCACGAGCAGTGACTGATTACTTAAGATTTTCTGGAGAAAATCTCATGGAGGGACCCATGGAGGCTGGGGGTGATGTTAGGTCTCCAGGAAATCGAGTCTACAGATTTCTGGAGATTGCTTTTTTCTCGTAAATCCTTAAGACAGTTGCAAACTTATGGACCTGTAATCTTTATCAGTTGGCATTTTGTTTTTCCCCTTTCCTTTGTTTTAGGGCCACCTGGAGCGCCTGAGGAATGTCGCACTTATCCCACCTTGGGGGATGGGGCGGTTTCTAGGGTGTCAGCTTCTGCTTTGTCCTCAGCCCACCTTCTGCTCCCTCATAAGGAGCAGAATGATTAAATGGAGTCCGTTCCTCAACCCTCCAGCATTTGCATTCTTCTAAAACTTGACTCTTCACCACGGACATCTCTGATCATTAGGACTCTGGGTGGAATGTTTCCCCTTTGGGGGAAGGTTTGTGTGGTGTGCAGCGGCGGCAGCCCGAGCCCCTGCCGACAGACAGTCTGGCATCCACCCCCCTCCCAGAGGCACTGCCCGTGGACGGAAACCTGCCTGGAGGCTAGCGGGGGGCTGCCCCCCATGGTCTACTGAGCTTCAGGCCAAGAAGAGTAAGATGGCTTGTAAATCTCGCAGATCCCCTGTGTTCACTGGACATCCATAATAGTGGGAAAAAAATCCCCACATTTTCATTATAATGTTACTTAAATGGAGACAAAACCAGAGTAAGGTTTATATCTCTTAAACAATTAAAAACAGAAGCATTGATTAGATTCAAAATACAGGAACTTCAGTTTAAACACAAACTAAGCTGACCCACATTTCATGTGATGGGTGACGTTGTTCTGCTGAAACCGATCTGACTGTCAACACAGAGCTCGTGAATGGGCCCAAGGATGGGCTTTCGGAGGCTGGCGTGACTCACTGGCACCACGGGGCTCTTTGATGCTTCAAATTGTGACACTGTGATTTACAATTAAAAAAAATACGTATTTGGTCTTTTAACCTAGTCCTGGCACCGAGCTCCTAAAATTCTAGGGATTTCCAAAGTGAGGAGAGTGCCAAAGGTGTCTTTTGTTTTGTTAATGGGACTCTTGGAATGCCCAAAGGTCGCCCAAATGCGGGGTGGGGGGGGTCGTTGCCCGGAGGACCAACAGGTGTCCACAGGGTGGGGACTTTCAGCCCCACCCCCGGACTTCTAGGGAGGGGAGAGGGATTGGAGGTCAGTGACTTAATCAGTGGAACCTGAGTAACGAAGCCTCCATGAAACGCCTCAAGAACAGGGTTTGGAGAGCTTCCGGGTTGGTGAACTCGTCCGTGGAGATTCCGGGAGAGGGAGGGAAGCCCCGCTCCCTTCCGCGTCGCTGGCCCCGTGCGTCCCTTCAGCGGGCTGCTCCTGAGTTGTGTCCTTCTTGGATAAACTGGTGACCTAGTAAGTGCCACGTTCCCCTGAGTTCGGTGAGCCGTGCCCCAGCAAGTGAAGGGACCCAAGGAGGGATGGTGGGAGCCTGGGATCCGTAGCCCCCCCGGCCGGGAGCGCAGGGGACAAGGGGGTTGTGATCCCCTCCAGAGCTGGAGGAGGCTGTTGTGACCCGCGTGTGAAATGTGGGGCACGCGGTGGTCTCGGGGGATCCGACGCTGCGCCATCTCCTGGCAGGTGGCGTTGGAACCGAGCTGACTTGTCCGATGTCCAGCAGACGTCCTCCCGGCAACTTCATGCTAGAAAGATCCGAAACAAAGACACACCTCTTCCAGCTTTTCCTGACAGCCGCCAGCCTGCCCTTGGCACACCTGTCGTGTTCGCTGGACACATTCTACCTCGGTGGGGTTCTGAGTGGCCACAACAGTTCACGCAGCTGCGCAGTCCTAGGGACGGTGCAGAGTCATTCCGTGGCTCCGCCTCAAATGTGAGCAGTCTGGGGGGAACCCGAGGACCCCTCAGAAAGGTGGAACCTGATTTGAGAAACACTTCTCTTGCATGGCTTCTTCCGTTCACACACGTAAGGAACTTTTATAAGAAGGATTCCACAGTCCTGTGGCATTACTTTATTATGTAATTAATAAAAATCCTTAGCACAATTCTATTTCTCATCTACAAAAAATTAACAGAGAATTAACAGAGAATGTTACAGTAAGAATAGTAATAACTTGGTCATGTAGACGGACCTTCAGTTTACAGAGGCGGGGATGTGTCTGGACCACACGGGAAGAGAACTGAATTAATCGCGGGTAGAAAACGGAATTAATCACGCTTCTCAGGTGATGGGGTAGTAATCTCACTGGCCCGTGTAATTCCTGGATTGTATCCCCCTCCATTCGCCCTCTGTGTTCGCACGTCATTCTATCGTATAGGTACCCACGATCGTGTGTTACAAATAGGACCTGGGGATATGAATACAAATCACATTTGTAAAATACATAATGTTTTCCATATATTTTCTGTATGGAAAAAAAATTCTGGTTTGCATTTACATAAACGATATTGAGTTTTGATTCTATCCTGTTCCTTTTTTTTTAAACTATTTTTGCTTAATGTTGTCTAGATCTAATTGTGTTGGCACGGAGAAGGACAGGTAGTAGATACATAGCTATAGAAACCTGAACCTTATGAATCTGGGCAAGCTGTGTTCTGGGGTGTAGAATGCATGGTGGGGTGCTGTGTCAGAGGGAACACACATCCGTAATTTCACTAAATACTGCCAGCCTGTTTCCAGGAGGGATGTATGAGCTTAATACTCCACTAGTAGACCGTGTTCCCATGCCCTCATGTCCTTATGACCACTTCCCTAATATTGGACTTGTTGACTTTTGCCAATATGATGGATATAATAAGGAAACAGCTATGGTGGTTTTAATTTGTATTTCTCTGATTACAAATGAGTTTGGTCATATCTTCATACACCATTAGCCTTCCAGATGTTTCCCTTTTGTGAAATGCCTATTTATACTTTGGCCAAATTTCTGTTGGATTTGTTTTTTTGCTTTTTTTTTTTTTTTTTTTTTTCTTATGCTTCTATAGATGTTCTTAGTAAAATCTTGATATTAATTCCACATTGGAATTATTTTGCAAATATCTTGTGTCAAGCACCTGATAGAGTTGATTGTAAACATATCTTGTCTCCCATCAGATATTGTGGTCCAATCTAGGTGTCTCTGTTGAACGGAATTCATCACTCTTCGTGTAGTCAAATCCATCAATGGTTTGCCTATGGTTACATCATGTAGCATAAATATTCTGCCTCTTATGGGCCCAAGGTCATAAAGACCTCTTCCCACATTTTTTATCTTTAGTCTCGTAGTTTGATTTTTTTTCCCCACATTTTCTCCCATACATTGGGATTGTTCTCTCAGCTGTGCACTTTCCCCATGGATATATGGTGCCATGATTATCAAAATATCCACTCCCACTGTACAGAGATTTTCTTTTCTGCCCCATTGTTTTATTTGTCCCAGGTCCCCTTATCATTTCCAAAACTAATTTAGCTATTTGTGCATCTTTATTCCTCTATATGAGTTTTAGAAAAAGTTTTTCAACTTCCTTAAAAAACCCTGCCACTTTTATCGGGATTGTGTTGAGTGTACATATTTACTTGGGGAGCCCTGACATTTCCCCATGTTACGTGGGCAGCCCCTCAGTCGTGGTACTTTCCATTGCTGTAGATCTTGCATTTGTATACACCTTCTCTTGCCCCCATAAAGGCCCCGTGCCTTCGTTGTTAGGCTAAGGCTTAGCTACTTGGGTCAGGCTCGCAACTTTTCCCCATCACGGTACCCCTAGGAAATGACCCGCAGGTGGTGATGGTAGGTGTCTTTGTGCTCTTTCCACTCTTAAAGGGGACATATCTAAAGTTTCTCCATTAAATATGTGTTTCCTGTTTTGGTATGTAGCTTCTATCAGGTAAGAAAGTTGTCCTCTGTGCGGATAATGACTATTCTAAATCAGAGCTGGACTTTATCGGATTTTTTTTTCTGCATCTATTAACATGGCATTTCCTTTCCCTTTTGTCCATTGTGTGTGAATTACGTTGTTGGATTGGCTCACTGCCATTACACTCGTTGCTGTTTTGTTTTCGAGACAAATTCTCCTTGATGCCGTTTTTTAAAAACACGGGAGGTTCACTCAGCTAAATTCATGTCCGCGTTTAAAATGGAACGACTTTTGCTTTCATTGTTCTCTTATCACCCTTCCCTGATTCTGGCATAAAGATTGCAAAATGAGACCGTTTTCCTTCTCTTCTGGACCAACTTGCTTAAAGATCCATCTTGCTAGGTTGTCAGGTTAGTGTGTAGTTCGGGATTGAGCCACGCTCATACCGAGCCCAACGTCCTCCCAGTGCGGCGGATGCTGGAGAACAACAGGCGCGTCCCGGAGCTCAGGGCAGCTGTGATGCTTTTTGCAGCCTCCTCTTCCCTGGTCAGACTTCCTGATGTGACATGTAAATCTGAAACAAGACGGGAGCCTGTCAGTTGACTGTCTTTGCAAAGTAAACTACCCCCGCCCCCAGGTTAGTGACTGGGGACGGTGATTTATTTTTTCTCACGATTCTGAGGGCTCATTGGCAGTTCCCTCCCTCGTTTTTGTTGGTCTCACTCAGACGCTGCATTCAGCACCTCAGGTACGTGTTTGGTGGCTGGCTAGATAGACTGATGCCCGGATTGGATGGCCGGCCGGCTGGCTGGATTGATGGCTGGATAGCTGGCTGGCTGGCTGGCTGGAAGGATAGATTGCTGGGTGGATGGCTGGATAGATAGACTGATGCCCGGACTGGATGGCCGGCCGGCTGGCTGGATTGATGGCTGGATGTCTGGATAGCTGGATGGATGGATTGATGGCTGGATAGCTGGCTGGCTGGCTGGCTGGGCCCACCTAGTTCTCTCCCTGGCCTGTGGACCCAAAGATCCAGGGCAGCATTCTAAGAGGGAAAAAGCAAAAACTGCAATGCCTCTTAAGAACTAGCCTGAGAAGTCTCATAATGTCCCTTTCACCACATTTGCTTGTGAAAGCAAGTCACCAGGCTAGACCAAGGGTGGAGAAGAGGACTCCACCTGCTGACGTGAGTGTAGAGCCACACTGTGAATCAAGGGCATGCGTCCTGTGATGGGAGGTATTTCTGTTTGTAACGTAAGCTTTATGGTGTGGTGTGCAAGCATCTAATTTTGCTACTGCAGATGGTAGCAAGAGCAAAGCGATCGTAGCAGACTGTTCTGGTGATGGGTTCTTAATCTTCTTCAACAGCCTAAATTTACCAACAGCTGCAAGGATTCAGTACCTTGGTGTGTACTCACTTCCCTCTGGTCCTTCTATGCCAGTCGTGCTGGCCGTTGAACGGTTATGTCTTGTACCTCCTCCATCGATGTACTAAGTTACTTGCTTTGCTTTACAAACTACATTGTGAATTTCCTCCTGCATCGATTTCTTGTCCTCCCATCAACACGTCGTGCAGCAACGCGTGTGCTCCCTGAACCCGGCGGCTCTTCTGGGACAGCCGCTGTCCACCTCCTGTTGCTCTGGAAGTGTCATCTGATTTCTCCCTGGAAGCTCCCAGAACTTTGCTCTGTCTTGGTGTTCGTGAATCGTGCTGGAATCTCTCTGTGGTTGTATTTCCTGATATATATATCAGACGGTGCTGGTGGGGAGGGATTCACAGCCATTTTTTGTGCTTGTCTTTCTTCCTCTCCTCTGTGTATTTTTTCTCTCCCTTTGGGACCTCTCGTCAACGACAGTCGTCACTTGCCTTCCTAGCCTGTGTGTCTCTTTACTCATGTCTTCTTATCTCTCTGTCCCTTGCTGGCGTTTCCTGAACTACTGCTCGGGCCTAGCTCTGAGCTCGCCAGTCAGTCCGTCGTTAGCGCCCACAATGCTTCCAGTTTATCACATTTTTTATTTGGCGCATCCTGGCGACTGCAGCTCCTGATAGCTTTTCATCTCTTACGACATTTACGACTTATGTTCATAACTCAAACAAAATCAAACATAGGTGCAATTAAAATCTTTGATGAAGTACAGTGTCTATTTATGATGAACGTTTAGTAAGCTGGGAGGGAAAGGGCACGTTCTTGCACGGAGAAGGGCACCTGGGACAGCCACAGAGCCACGGCGAGTGCTACGCTGGCCGGGCTGCCACCTCCCAGGGGCAGCTTGCCCATTTCCTGCCGCCTTATCTCAGCTTCTACAAGCCCCTGCCACAGTCTTCATTTGGACCGTTTCTTCACGAATCATGATCTCTGAGCAGATGACAGAAAAACTCTCGAAGGGCCTGAGAGACAAGGGAAAGCCGTTTTAGGTTTTCCAAGTCAGCATGACTGTACATAAACTTTGTTTAAACCCAAAGCCCGATTTATGGCCCGTCAAGCATGCATCATCCATCTGCTTTAGGAACGAGGAGCCTGAAGGAAAACATCTTGTCCTTAAGAAACCGATCCATGCTCCTGCTTTCCATGACGTTAAAATGCGTGATTCCTGCCTACGTGTTCATCTACGGTCTTTTGAACTTTTACAAGAATGGACTTCTGACATTTTGATTTATGGCTCCTGATGTAAAAAGGCGATAACTCCATAAAAACCGTTCGTGCTCCAGAGCACTTTGGTCCCTGTGAGGATCGCATTTCCCAGACAGCTGTCCTAACGGGGGCTGAGAGAAAACAGTTTGCTTCTTGGAGCACTTTCTGGCCAGTTCGCGATGACACAGTCCAGGGAAGTGTCTGTGCTGTTCCGGGCCCTTTTCTCATCAAAGGAACTTATTCCTCAAATGTGGTGTTTTATTGCAATTGGACTGACATTATGATCAGTTCGGAGAGAATTTGTATCTTAACCGTGTCACGGCTTCCCGAGCACGAACACAGTATGTCTCTCCATTCGTGCAAGTCTATGCCTCTTTAAGGTTGACAGTTTTGCTTTTCAGGACTTCGTGTATTTTTTCTTGGGCTTATCCCCAGTATGTGACATGTGGTGCTGATGTAAGCATATTTCTTTTTGCATACGTTTTCTAGTTATTTGTTCCCAGTATGTCATAATGCAATTGATTGGTACTTTGATCTTATGTCCAGATGTGAAGATTGCAAAGGAGCTTTACTTCTTCCTTTCCAATTATTATGTCTTCAATTTCTTCTTTATTGTGTTGGCTCTGACTTCCAGCAGATTGTTCAATATAATTGGAGATAATAGGAAATTTTAAAGAGAATACTTCTGATGTTTCTGCATAAGAATTGTTATTTTTTTTTAGCTGTCTTGATGAGGTTAACAAAGCTTCCTCCTACTCCTATCACAAAGTGTGCTATCACCAGTGAGTGGCGGGTTCACAGTGTTTGGAATTCTAAAAGAATGGTGAATTTATCAATGCTTTTTTCTGCTCTTCATCTTTTTTTCTCCTTTATGCAGTTCATGTGGTGTTACTTTAACAGATTTTCTCATATTACACCATCTTTGCATTTGTAGGATGGCATGCCATATTTTAAAAAAACACAATGGACGGGGCGCCTGGGTGGCTCAGTGGGTTAAGCCTCTGCCTTCGTCTCAGGTCATGGTCTCGGGGTCCTGGGATCAAGCCCCGCATCGGGCTCTCTGCTCAGCAGGGAGCCTGCTTCTTCCTCTCTATCTGCCTGCCTCTCTGCCTACTTGTGATCTCTCTGTCAAACAAATAAAATCTTAAAGAAGAAAAACCACAATGAGATGCTGCTGGCCAGCATTTTACTTGGGTGTTTGCCTGCTATCTGTATGCATGAAAGGGGCATTCTTTTTCTTTCTCCTATTGTCCATGTTCGGTTTTTGAATCAACATTATTCTTGCCTAATAAACTCTTCTGCTTTTGGTAGAAGTCTTCCACAAGGCCTTTAGGTCTAGTATTTTCTTTAGAAGACTTTTAATTACTGCTTCGATTTAATGGATATAGGAATCTTCAGTTTTCTACTGGCTTCTGGAGCCCCGTACAAGAAGACAGTAAAGGGGAAGTAGAAGTTAAAACAGAGACTGAGCAGAAACATAGAAAAATGCCAGATTAAAGCCAAACATCAATAATTATAGTCAGTGTAAAAGGCCTTAAATACCAATGAAAAGATGAAGATGGAAAATAGATAAAACTAGTTTACCTAACTCTGTGGTGCCTGTAAGAAATTCACTTCAAATATAAAGATCGAGGTGGGTTAGAGGTAGAAGGATGGAAAAAGCTGTGGGATACAAACTCTAATGAAAAGAAAGCCTCCGTGGCTACATTTCTATCAGACAGCGCAGACTTCGGAGCAAAGAGAATTCCCAAGACAAGGACAGACATTCCGTAACAAAATGTTCTGCTCCCAAGAAGACGGCCTTCTTACGTGTGCGAGGGTAACAGCAGTAGAACCACAAGGAGAAGCTGTCTGAGGGCTGAGCCCGGCGGAGCTCCCACGTGGAGAAGAACCAACAGGGACCGGGAGGGGTCAGTACAGATGGAAGGAGACCATCTCAGACATCCTTGCAACAGAACACTGATGGCCTCGGTACGATCCCCGGAAAGAGCATTCATGTTCTTGGGGTCCCAGGAAGAGAGTGAAAAAAGCAAGCTGTAGATTATTTTATGAAGTAAGGAAGTACATACGAATCCCTAGTTCTGACAGGGATGCGTCTGTATTGAACACACAAAGTCCAAGTGGATAATGCACCATAGTGGTTAATTCTGATTTGGGATTGTTGAGAAACGGAACGGGGAAGCATCTTATTTCTTTTAACAAGGACTTTTTATTTCTGTAATTTTCAGACATAAATTGAATAAAATGTACTATGAAGGGTGCTAGGAGTTTGGTGGGAATTAAACTTTTAAAAGAAGAATTATATACAGAAGTACGGGAAACTGGCCAGCACGGGCGCGCTCACTGAACATGGCGCACACAATCTGATTCTTCCTCAGGCACAATTAGTAGCACAACGTCAAGAGGAGAGTAACCCTCTGGAACTCTAACTCGAGTTCTGTTCTGTGTGCTCTTGGTTCCAAATGAGTTCATGACCTCGTGCTCCTATTAGTGGAGCAGAAACTTGTATTTTAAGTTACATGCTTATTCATACTTCTTACACATGGAATGGACTGTCAGAAATCTCTTCCACTGACACAGTGAACACATGATTTTTGTACAATAGGCACATTCAGAATTGTCACTTGTCTGGAGTAGGAACTGTTGGTCAAGGAGGGCTTTGTAGCTGAACTGCTTTTATCTACCCTGCCTTCTGCACAGGATTGACGTGGGAGCCCAGAAGCGACAATGAAGAAATGTTTATGCCAGACTTAAAGCGCCTCCTAGACAGGCAAGCTTGTCACTGGAGTGGGGCGATCAGTGCTGCCCCCAGGCGTAAGGCTCTCCTGGCACACTGCCGGTCTCCGTGACTGAATATGGACCAAGAGGGGCTACTCTTACCAGTGGCCTCTTTGTCGTGGGCCACTTGGCAGGGCAGAGCGGTTCCCCTCATTCTATCAAGGGCCACGTCTTCCTAAAAGGGAGCCCCCCGGGAAGGTGATGCCTCCCAGTCACCCCTGTCAGCTCTCATCTGACCTTGCTGAGGACATCTGCAGTCTCCCATTCATCAGAATGCCCGAACTGATCAGAAAAGAGTCAGAATCCCTTCCCAGTCCAGCCTAATTCACCCTTAGTTTCCTACTGCTGTTTTTACAAATTACAACAAACTTAGTGCCTTAAGACAACACAGATTTATTATCTGACCGTTCCAGCGCTCAGAAGTCTGAAATACTAAGCTCTACCGGGGTAAAGTCACTGTGCAGTAGAGCTAGCTGTGTTTCTTCTGGGGGCTTTGGACCTCTGCTTCTGTTACAGCTGCTTCTCTGACCCTCTTGCCTCCCTCTCATAAGGACCCTCGTGATAACGCTGGACCCACCCTATAATCTAGGATCATCTCCCCACCTCAGATCCTTGGCTTTGTCACATCTGCAGAGTCCATTTTGCCAAGTAAGGTAACATATCCCCAGGTCCCAGGGAATAGGACCTGGACAACTCTGGGGGCTATTTCTCCGTCCGTGACTCCGATCCTCCAGGATTCCCTTCCCACAACTTCCTTTCCAACCCATTCTAAATCCCCAGCATATGCCAGGTCCCTTGTGCCTTCACAAACCTACGACAGGTTCCTCTGTCGTAGGGTCCTCGACAGGACACAGCCGTGGGGAAGACACCTAACTCTGAAGCCACACTGCGCAGGCTCAAGTCCGAGTGTACCACTTACTTGCTAACTGGATTTGGACAAACAGATTACAAGGAAAAACAGTAAATTACACAAGGGAGCATTACCCAAATGTAGACTGCAGGGTGTTCCACCAGCAGCAAGCCTGGTTTCTCGGAGAAATCCCTATTTTAAAGGGTAGTGTGTCAGGGGGAGGGGATTGTTTTAAAAGAATAAAAGAGACAATAACCAAATGCGAGGTGTAGGCCCAGGTTTGGATGTGGATTTGCCAACCATCAAAAAGCTTCTGTGAGACAGGGAAGTCTGAATGCAAACCGGCTCAGGATTATGAGGGATTATAAGTGTAATAATAGCATAGTGCTAAATATTTTTAAAGTTTCCTGGAGACCTACACCATAAACGCAGCGATACATGCAAAGGTACCCTTTCATAGCAAAATGACACTATATTTGGGATCTCCTTAAAGATGTGCTGGGGGAAAAGGAAGCGGGGAGTAGAGGAAACAAGAAGGCCAAAACGTTAACTGCTGAAGCTCCGTGACTGGCACCTAGGAGGTGACATTACTCTACTTTTCCACTTGAAATTTTCCTCTATACGTCTTCGTAAAAATAAATCTCCTAGGAAGCTTTTCTCTCCCAGGCTCAGCTAGAAAGTCAGTGGTCACCCCTTTACACCCCCCACCCCCGCAACGGTTATCCCATCTTTAGCCATCGCGGCATGTCATGCCGCCCAGTTACCCGGGCCACCAAGAAGGCGCGGGGCTGGGCAGGTGGTGGCGGCAGGTAGGTTGGTGGGGGGGGTCAGGTGCGGGGCCCTGCAGGTGTAGGACCGGGTGGGTGGGCGGGGCGGCCAGCAAGCGGCGATGGCAGGTAGATGGGGGTCAGGTGCGGGGCCGGGCAGGTGGCGGCTGCGGGTAGGTGCGGGGTCAGGTGTGGGGCCCGGCAGGTGCGGGGCCGGGTGGTGGGCCGCGGCGGCCGGCAGGTGAGGGGCCGTGCAGGCGGCGGCGGCGGCTGGGATCAGACACTGCGGTGAGGGGGCTCCCGGCCCGCGCCCGCCGATGCACCTTGTCCAGCGGCGAACCCGGTTCCCGCACTTGGCACTCGCGGCCGCGGAGCGCGGGGACACACCGCCCAGGCGCTTCTGACCCTCACCGGAAGGCAGCCGGCTCCCGGGTCGGTGTGCTTCTTCCTCCGGCCCCTCAGTCTGCTAGACGTGGGCTTCGACCGCGCCCCCCGGGGCCTTTCCACGCCCTCTCACCCGCCGCGAGCGCCGTCGCCTTCCGGACCTCGGGAGCCCGGCTCGCGGCGGGTGAGAAGCCGGGCCCTCTCCCTCCCCCGACCCACGATGTCTCACGTCCAGTACTCTAGACTCCCTTTCCCCGCCGCCGAGATTGCGCCTGCGCGGGGGCGGTCGCACAACATGCAGCCCCGCCCGCGCCTCGCCAAACCTCGCGATACTTCATTCCCCCCCCCCCCCCCCCCCCCCCCGCCCCTCCCCCCCGCAGGTCCACCCACCCCAACTGCCGGGTCGACCTGGAAAGTTCTAAACCCCTGCGCACGCTCTCTGGGGCGCTTAACGTCCGGGCTCCGCCCTCTTCTGACCACGCCCCTTTCCGTCCGGGAGCTTCCCTTCTCCCCGTCTTGCCAATCATCCGCTTCTTCCCTCGGGCAACCCCGCAACAGCTCTCTGATTGGCTAATCTTGAGAGCCGGCGCCGAGGAGGGTCGGTGACGATAGGCTGTAAGACGGTCCCGCCTACCGGCAGTTTGCGCGGGAGGCAATTGGCTGACATCTCCGTCCAATCGGCGGTGGGCTGTCGGATTCAAACCGGGTTCGTTGGGCCTGTGGTCGGTTGGTCGCAGTCGAGTCGTTGCCTTGGCGTGAGGCGGACGTGTGGCCCGCTGCGCCCGCTCTTCGAGCCCCGACGCTCCCGCCCGCCCGCAGGATGGCCCACAAGCAGATCTACTACTCGGACAAGTACTTCGACGAGCACTACGAGTACCGGTGAGAGCGGCCGGCGGGGCGGGCTCCGCTGCGGAACGGGAACCAGGGTCGGGGTCGCCGCGCGTCGGCTGGGGTTCGGGTCAGGGCCCGAGGTCGGAGGTCGAGTCAGGGTGGCTGCCCGGGGCGGGAGCGCCGGGGCCTGCGGCCTTCCGTTCCCCGCCCTTTGTTCGCCGCGGCCGAGCGGGGCGGGGGCTGCGGGGTCGGCTCTACTTCCTCGCCCTCCGCGGTCCGGCAGGGACTCCGCCGGCCTCGGGGCGCGGCCGGGCGGCTCTAGGCCTCGGCGTCGCGGGCAGCTGCGTCGGGGGCCGGGCGGGGGATCCGGGCGGGGGATCCGGGCGGGGGCGGGGACGCGAGGGCGCGGCCGCCAGGGACCTGGCTTTTGTGTGGCTGCGCTGCGCGCCCGGGGCGAGGCGGGGGAGTAGCCGGCGTTGGTGCGCTGACCGCGCGCTCGGCCGTCGCAGCCCGGAGTCCCCGGACCCCCCAGGTGCCGAGGCTGCTCCTGGGGTGCGGGCTCGAGCCACCGCTCGTGAGGCCCGGACCTGAGCGCGACTCCGGGGCGGCTCGCCCGCTGTGGCGCCGCAGGCTCTGCCTCCGTGTGCGCTTGCACGTTGGGCCTCGGGTCCTGCGTTGCTAGGCGGGGGTCCTGTCGTCGGTGAGGTCTGCTGAAGGCCCCGGGTCGAGTAGTTAGAGGACGGCGTGGACTGCGGTCCACAGAAGCTGTAGGTGAGCTTTTTCCGGGCCCGCTCCTCCAGGCACCGTGCGCCCTTCGGGGCGGTGTCCTGCGGTCCCCGAGTAGCGCCGGTTTAATCGGCCTCCCCGGTCGCCCTCCCCAGCGGCTGGCTTCGTGCTGGCTTGTTCGTTCGGAGGAGCGCGCGCTGGGCGGGAGGTGGTTTCCTTCCCGGGCCGGGAAGCGCAGTGCGCGGAGGTGGGGTCGTGTGAGCTTGAGGCTGCTGAAAGCGTCCCCTTTGGAGTCCGACTTCGTGAAGGTGGGCCTGTTTGCACGACTGATGGCCGAGGAGGGGTTGTGACCCCGGAGGAACACGGGGGCACGTTGATGTGGCTGTAGGTGATCCGAATGCAGGCGCCGGCCTGCGCTCGATTCTGAGGCCAGGGAGGAGTCGGTGTGGACGCCGGAGCAGCGGTCCCGGATGACACACGGAGTGCGTGCTAAGTGGCTGCTGACGCGGTCCGCAGGCTCGGGTCAGAGGTTGGCGGTCAGTCACTAAGCTTGGGGGAGGCACACGTTGCGTGGTGGGCGCCCCTGTCGCAGTGTTGTGGGAGGTCAGTGCAGTTCCCTGCAGTTAGTGGAAACAGCGTGATGTCCTGCGGTGGCCTCCGGGCAGACCTAGCAACGTGGCACAGTCGTTCTGGGGCGGACACAGGCTGACGTCTTTTGTGTGAATGACACCAGGTGGGTGTGTAACTCACCAGCGGCAGGCCACTTTACCTTGATGACTGTTCGTTCAGGGCTCGTTATGGGTTAGGGGTTCAGTTTGGGATTAGCAGCATTCGCGCCTCGGATGAAGCTCATGGGCTGCGATCCTGCCACTGTGCAAAGCTTGGGTTCAGTTTTCTTTTGTGCCAGAAAGTGTACCTGACCAGAGTGCGCATTTCTCATCCCCACAGCCAACTGACTGTCAGATAGAGGATTTCTATCAGTCCAGAAATTTGGTTCGTGCTTGTTGATGGCTGTATAATTTACTGCTACTGGAAATGGTAAAATGCCTCTGGGAATTGTGACTTGCAAAGAACATTTTAGTGCAGTTAAGAGGGGTGCAGACTTGTCTTTTAGAATTTTACAAAGCTACAATTGTATATATTCTTGATGTTTTTGACATTGAAGACTAATACATATCTTCCTAAAAAGAAACTTAATAAAGTTTTGGATATAGGTCATTCGGATAGAAGTCAGTAACTTATTGGAAAACTCAAAGTCTTTGTGCAAGGTTTCCAGGTACACATACATACGTGAGACTTGGGTTTGTTTTTTTGCTTTTTAATTTGAACAAAGCAACTTGTACAGTATACAAGGACTCATCTACTACAGATCTAGAATGTTGAGTAATGGGAAACCCAAATTAACAAATTATTTTTCCTCTTATACAGAAGTCTCCGTGGGTCTGGGATGTCCGTTTTACAGTCAGGGTTCAGCCTCAGTTTAGGCTTCTGTGGTCTTAGATGGCTTCTCTGGCTCCCTGATCACATTAGCGGCTTCATAACCCATGAGGATAGACTTAGAAAAAGAGTTGGGCATGTTCTTTCCTTTTGAAGACAGTTTTATAAGTCGTGTATTTTTTGCTTATATCCTGTTTGCCAGGATTTAAGTCACCAGAGGTTAGCTGTAGGGGAGGCCGGGATGTTTTGGATAGCTGTGAGCCCGACTTGGATTTGGGGATTCTATTCCTGAAGAACATTGAAACAGCAAGCAGTCTCTTAGAGAAGAAAAGGCAAATCCTAAACAAAATACTTTCTGCTTTTGGACTGTATATTCTTCCTGTTTTGAACATTAGGCCATAAAAAATCAGAATTAGAGGTAGTAGACAGTCCTCAAGATTGATGCCAACAGTAATGTAACAAGGGTTGCTTTAAAGATTTTTATTTTGAACTCAAATGTCACGCGTCCTAAAAATGCATCTCTAAAGTGACCATATTTGTAGGAAAGGTGTATTTGCTAAACTTGGCAATATCTTTTTACAGGCA
The DNA here is from genome assembly GCF_002288905.1 of Enhydra lutris kenyoni. NCBI lineage: Eukaryota > Metazoa > Chordata > Mammalia > Carnivora > Mustelidae > Enhydra > Enhydra lutris. The sequence continues at coordinate 1,976,292 of NW_019154117.1, read as the reverse complement.
TGTCATGTTACCCAGAGAACTTTCCAAACAAGTCCCGAAAACCCATCTGATGTCGGAAGAGGAGTGGAGGAGACTTGGCGTCCAACAGAGTCTAGGCTGGGTTCACTACATGATTCATGAGCCAGGTAGGGGTTGCCATTTCGGAAAGCATCCACCGAAACCGAAGAAGTAGTGGTTGTGGTTGTTGAAAATTAAGTAATACTGACATTCAGTGGTATTCCCAAAGCAACCCTGGTAAGTTTGACACTTCTTGAATAGCTGATTCCTTTCCTCCCTAGGAAGAATTTACGTTTTCTAGTAAGTAATACCACACGAGTGAAAGGAATGCATTATTCTACCTGCAGAGAGATTAGGAGTTAAAAAAAAAAAGTCAATTCTTTTACTTTAAAATGTGCCATTAATAAAGTATTTTACCGTAAGTATAAGTAATTCTGGTGACCCATCTCTTTAAAAACTAAGGACTTACTTTAAGACACTTTTAAGTGTCCCTAAGTTCTTTGCGTAGAAGTTAACGCAATTTGGAGTGATTTGTTTTTTCCTTTAGTATCATATTAAAGGATGATTGGGATCTGCCACACCAAGGCGAGATAAGGTAACCTAGTGAGTGAACCTTGCTATGCGTTTGTGAGTGTTTTATTGTGTGGATTTTGCCAGAGTTTCCCGGATATGAAATGTTAAACTAAAACTCACAGGGTTCAATTCTGCTTTTGTGGTATCCTTAAATAAATCTAATTTAAACAATTATAATGCTTTGAGCAAATTTTGAGGGCATGATATAGAAACCGAATTAGGTGGAACAGAGCTTGTTTTCTGCTCTTAAAGAAAAGCAGCAATAGCATCAGAAAGTGACTTAAAACTTTTTTGGGATTGGGGGCATCTATTTGTACCGGAGTTCAAAACTCTAGAACCCAGGGTTCCCACCCAATGAAACAGATCCCAGGAATGGGGCCTTGGGATCTGCACTTTTTACAGTTTGGTGGTTTTTGAATTTGGTGTTAGGTGTCTTTCCTTTTCACCGGAATTGAGATCCTAAAGGTAGAAACTGTTCTCCTCAAAGTGGCTTCTCCACTTGACATCTCTTTTTCCAGGGTAGGTAAAACACTGTGGGGAATGTTCTTCTCCATCAGGTGGTTTTCTAATGTTTATAGTTGACAGTGATTTTTTTTTTTTTTTTAAGATTCTGTTTATTTATTTGACAGACAGAGATCACAAGTAGGCAGAGAGGCAGGCAGAGAGAGGGGGGGAAACAGGCTCCCTGCTGAGCAAAGACCACCCCCCCCAATGCGGGGCTCGATCCCAGAACTCTGGGATCATGACCTGAGCTGAAGGCAGAGGCTTTAACCCACTGAGCCACTCAGGGGCCCCGACGGGGACTTTTGAAGCAAAGTTTATTTCAGATATTTTGATAAGTGACAGTTGTTTAAAGATTTATTTTGGTTTGAGAATTTCAAATTTTGATTGAATGAATGAAAATTAACCATATTTTAAAATTATATATTTTGTTTCCACAGAACCACATATTCTTCTCTTTAGACGACCTCTTCCAAAAGAGCAACAAAAATGAAGTCTACCTGGGGATTGTCAATTAAGTCTTTTTCAAATTTAATGTATATGTGTATATAAGGGTAGTATTCAGTGAATACTTGAAAAATGTACAAATTGTTGATCCATACCTGTGCATGAGCTGTATTCTTCACAGCAACAGAGCTCAGTTAAATGCAACAGCAAGTAGGTTACTATAAGGTGTTTAAGATAAAATTTCTAGTTGGTTTTTCTCTTTAATATAAGTGCCTGTTTGACTTTACCTGTTACTTTTGTTAAATAAAGTTTGTATGTTGCATTTATCATTGAAGTTATTGGGGTTTATTTTCTAAGGTTGACTTGTGTCTATCAAGGATAGATGATTTCAGCTCTACAGTTTTGGTCTGGAGGAAATAAATTTAAAGAAATGGGATTAAATGGGTTTAAGATAGCTGTGGTTTGGGGAAGGTGTGACTTAATTCACTTACGAAGAAACAGCTTATAGAGACAGAGTTCATAGCTCTATTGCTAGTTTAGTGTCTGGAGAATTGTGCAGTTCTAAGGACTGCCACATCTGGTGGCCTTGAGGGAAACCACTTATCCCTGCTTCTGTTTCACTGCATGTGCCAAGTAGTGGTAGTGTTTCCTATAAAATAGCAGAGCATTTAAAAATGTAAAACACCATTCCATACGGAGTTGGTGTCTGTTTGTAAATTGTCTTTTTAGCTGCTACAGAAATATTCCTGAGCTAATTTGCTGTGCTGGGGAACACTTTGAAATGTAAGCCCCCGAGCTCGGTGGTCCTCCGTATGCTCCTCTCCCGAGAAAGGGGCGTCTTTATACAGAAACAGGACCGGAAACGCTACAGGTGGTGCTGCGCAGCCGCCCAGATCTACTTGTGCCCCCAGGGACCCATCCTGTAGCCAGCCCGGGAGACTCAGGGATTGCCTAGTAAAGGGAGCAGTGGCCCCGCGGCAGCCCCCCACAAGGGTGACTGCAGCACACCAGGCCTGAGCGGGCGCGTTCAGGCGTGTTTCCTGCACGTGCGGGTTGCCCGGGAGACCACCTGGGCGGGGCGGGGAAACTGGGCGGTGCCGCATTAGCCGCTTTGAGTAGTACCTGGTAGTGAATGAACCCAGGCTTCCCTGCAGGGCAGCTCCAGATTGCCAGCCCCTGTACCCTCACCTAGCTCCCAGGCCCCACCCGCTCCCGCGCGGACCCGCCCCTGCCCAGCCCCCGCCGGGCTGTTCGCAATACTTGAAAGGACTGAGCAGTCTGGGAATTCTCGTCCTTGCTCACTGCCCAGTGCTCCAGCCCTTGGCGCTTCACTGCGCCAAGTCCTCCTGGCCTCCTGGGCCTGGAGTCCACGTCCTCCGCTTCGGGTGCCCCCGGCCAGGCAGCGTGCCGGGGATGACCAATGTCTTTTCCTGAGGGCGGCCGCCGCCATGCGGGACCAGAGGCGTACGCGCGCCCACTTCCGGTCGGAGGCAGGGGGCCGGGGGGGCGGGCCTGGGTGCGTTTCTGTGACGCACTTCCTGGCGTCCGCTCGGAAGGCGGAAAAGCGGGGAGTCCGAGCGCCGCGCGTCCGTCGGCCGACGGGGCGGCTGCTGGCCTCCGGGGCCGGGCCTCCTCCGAGCCGCGCGCCATGGCGTCGGAGGGGCCTCGGGAGCCCGTGGGCGAGGTGAGGACGGCGCCCCGGAGTGGGGGGCGGGCGCGGGCGGGGGACAGCGCGGGGCGTCGGGGCGGCCGCGGTTAGCCGGGGAGGACCGGGCGCCCGGGAGTGCGCCCCCGCACAGGGTCGCCGCGCTCGCGCCGGGGAGCTCCCGCAAACGGTGGCTGGAGCGCGGGCGTCCGCTCGGCCTGCTCGGCCGCACCGCTAGATGGAGCCCTGGCGGCCGCTGCGACCGGCGCTCGGAAGGATTGGAAGGCGCCGAAGTCAGTCTCGCGGGGCGGCCGCGGACGCGGGAAGAGCCGCTGCTACGGTCACATCCCAGGGCTTGGTGACAGCACGGTGTCCTTCTGGCAGGGCTGGCTTTGGCTCTTCAACAGAACAACTCCTGGCGGTTCGCTGAGGCACAGGAAAGGGTTTATATAACTTTTCTTTGAGAAATTCGATGGAAATAAAGCTCCGCACTGCGTTTGAGTGTTCGAGGCAGCCATGCAGCGGCCGGGCTTGCCCTCGGCGGTTCTCGGTTCTCCGTGACCGCGGCGGAGACGGTGACGCACCCGCACGCAGGTCGAGGTTGTCCCAACTCCGTCAGCTGGCTTGGGTTTTATTTCCGCTTTCACTGCTGGCTCTCCCTCGCCCCCACCCCGTCTTTAATATTTAGTGGACCGCTTCTTTTACTAGAAAAGCACTGGGGGAGAGGTTGTTAGCCGCCAGATTCTTGCTTTTATGAGGCCGAAGTATTTGAACAATAGACACTCCTGGGACAGGCATTTCTGGGGCTGCTAGAACCCAGCGACTTTCCGTGGGTTTTTTGTTCACATTTGCTTTACATCCAAATGTATGGAGTCAACCCCCCCCCCTCGTTTTTTCCTCAGGGCATCAAGTTGTCAGCAGATGTGAAACCGTTTGTCCCCAAATTTGCTGGGCTCAGCGTGGCATGGTCAGAGTCTTCCGAAGCTCGTGTGTTCCCTGGCTGTGCGGCCGCCTACTACCCGTGTGTTCAGGAGCTCCCGGTGCCTGAGTACGTATCCTTCTCCATGTCTTGCCCTCCCTGGGGACTGAGAGGAAATTCCACTTTGAAGTCGCTGCACCTGACATGGCCAGTGTTCTCAGTACGAGGCTGCTCTTCAGCCAGGAAGGGCCTGAGGCAGTGGCACAAATTAACTGCGTCCTACCCCAAAAACAGAAACCTCAGTTCTCCATACTCACGGTTATTTTGGGCAAAGGAAGTGTGGAGGTTGCCTTGCATTCCCTAGTAGGAAATGCAGTTTTCAGGGTTCATTTGTGCATGGGGTCTGAACTGTATCATGTGTCCAAGGGGAGATGAGATGGCTGGGGGTGCAGAGAGGACAGGGGGCAAAGGCAAGCCCAGAGAAATCCGTGTGCGCTGTGGGTGTAGGTTGTAACACTGTGAAATTTTGCTTGGGGCTGGAGCGCGGGCTCGCAACCGTGGCTGCTCTTTTTGTGGGGTAGTTCTTTGGGAATTGCTGAGTTTTGCTTTCTACCACTTTTCTTTATAAATGTCCTGGGCAATGCCTAGAAGCTTGGGTTATAAAATTTTTCTACATCTGTATTGCAAGAAGGCTTATTGGTTTGGCAATTTTCCTTTTTCTTCTTAAGTTTCATTCTTTAGGTATTTATACAGTGGTTTCCATTAATAGCTGAATTTAGAAACCCGTGCCTTAAACCCTGCATGTAATTGTGTAGAGTACCTGACTTTTAAATGGTCTGCATCACCTTTGTGCTTATGTAAGAGTCCTTGTCTGTATGTCCCTTTGCTGTGGGTCGTACTTGTTTCTTTTCCATGCTTGCATAGTGTCGGTTGTACACTTCATACAAATTCTAGGCTTGTGTTCACAAGGACAAAGCTTGGAATGAATAATAAACCATCGAGTTGTTTGGTATATATAGGTTGTATTTTTTGACCAAGTTGAAATTCTGCCTCTCTGCTTTGCTAGGAACACTCAGGTTTTCCACTGTGATTTCATCCTTTGTTAGAGGGGGGTTGGCATGGGTCTCATTCGAGCTGTTCCCTACCTTGGGTGGTTCACAAAGTAAAGTATAAAATATATTTCATTCAGTGACAAGGATTCGAAGCCATTTGTTTCGGGTGGGATTCCAGTTAGCCTAAGTAAAGGTGGGAAGCATTCCTACAGCTCAGGTAATGTTCTGGAAGTAGCATGAATTGAGAAGAATCAGAAGCTTAAAGGGTGTGCACTGTTGAATTTGAAAATTAGGTTTTGTTTTTTAAATATTTTATTTATTTATTTGACAGAGAGACAGAGCATGAGAGCGGAGAAGGTCAGAGAGAGAAGCAGACTCCCGGCTGAACAGGGAGCCCGATGTGGGATTCCGGGGTCATGACCCAAGCCGAAGGCAGTCACTTAACCAACTGAGCCACCCAGGCGCCCTAAGAATTAGGTTTTTCAAACTCCCATCTTTTTTTAGGTTTAATTTTTTTTCTCTTATTTACATATAACCAAGGAAAAGATTGGCTGACAGTATTCCTGCCTGATGAGAAAACAATTAAGGACAAAAGAGGTGTGAAAGTAGAGGGGCAGGGTTAGGAGGGAGAGGAGCCTTTGAAGGGGACAGAATGGGGATACTTTACGCATTTGAGAACCTCTGACCTCGTGCGTTCTGATGGAGGCTGAGATGTCTGCCCGAGCCGGGTTTCCTGTGAATGGGGCTCTCCCCTGCGGGGAAGAGCCGAGTGCGTTTTTCCGTAGGGAGCAGCGTTGTCTTTCCTGCTGTGCCCGTGCCCGTCCATGAGGTGGGCAGGCGGTGTCGTGTTCTTTTTACACCTGAGAAGCTGGGGCCAGAAGCCTGTGTTCAGTCTTCAGGTAGGCAGTGCCCGAAGCAGAATGACCGTCTGTGCCTCTGGCCTGCACTCATCGAGCTCCCCAGAGCTGCCGCTGCCGCGGGGACGAGTGTTTGCTGAGCACTTGAGCCTGTTGCGATCCACGGCCGGCTCTGGGCACTGCTGAGGGAGTCTCGGCTGTGAGAACTAGTAGTCCTGGACCGAGTGTGGCTGGAGGAGCTGCTGGCGCCTGAGCACTGCGCGACGGCGGGGGCGACCGGAGGGCGCAGGAGCAGGCGCTGTGCTGGGAGCAGCCCCGGTATGGCTGCTGGGAGCAGGCGTGCTGGGCGGGAGGTGGGGCATGGCTGGTCGTGTCTTACGCGCTTCCGGGACGCTCACTCCTGGATTCTTCCCGCTTGAAGCCTCGGGCTGGGTTCCAGGCACTGAAGCTAGGGAAGAAATACACGGAGCCCCGCGGCCTGGGGAAGGCCTCCGGGGTGGGGGGGGGCCCGGGTGGTGTTGGCGGGAGAGAGGCTGTGGCAGTTGCTGGCTGAGTACATGCAGGGTCGGGGGTGGGAAGAGGGGCCATTCGGGGTCCAGCAGCACAGCCTGGACTCCGGTGCCCGTTAGGGGACAGGGAACTGTTGGGTGGGAGCCACCTGGGGGCTGAGTGAGGCCTGGAGCTGGCCGAGGTGTGCCACTGCGAGTCTGCATGTGAAGTCGGAGCAGACCGAGGAGGGGTCTGGGCTCAGTGTGACTGGAGAGGAAGGGGATGTGGAGGAGGGCCCTCCAGGCCGAGCCTTTGGAAGGGGGGACGGGCTTGCGAGTCCAGGCTGGCGGGGATTTTCAGGGGGTGTGACAGAAGGGCCAGCGGCGGGGCTTGCAGGGAGGATGTCCTAGAGATCCGGGAGCAGTTGGGAGGGGTGGGGCGGGGGGGGGGAGG